>NC_057871.1:6050218-6366884 GCF_019740435.1 Gambusia affinis
TTACATACAGCAAATAAAGATTTTTTTTACATGCTTTGTATTTTTGAATAAAAAGCATAAATGAATTATTATTTTGTCTAATTTTGTGTAAATATGATTATGTATACACCAATAAAACTGTCAGTGTGAGCATTTCTAAGTTTAGTTTATCTCTTTGTTATTCTATATTTTGTCATTTAGCTCTCTGTTTATTTCTCTATTTTGGTCAGTTATTTTTCTAATTTTACCCTAGTTCTTGCGCCCTTACAACATCATTACAACCAGATATTTCAACCTCTTGTGCCAGTAATCACCCTCTTTTATTTATACTAGTTTGTTCTCAGTTATTGTCAGATCCACCCGTTTCTGTTCTCATTTATTACTTGTTTGGGTAATAGGTTCCTTCAAGGATCATATTTTGTAAACCTTTAGTTTTTCAGTAAATATCTACGGACTTCAACAAGATTCTGGTCTCATCAGCATATGTAATTTTTCTTTGCTTATTCTTTAGATATTGAAAATTTTATATATATATTTATATATTATATTTTGAAACAATTTGTTGTTGCTTTTATACAAAGCTGTGATTTTCCTAAAGCAAAGAGCAATGACTTACAAACATTGTTCCGATTGAAGTTGCTTTGCCATTGTTTTGAATTTACATTGAGAAGCAGTTGCGCATGCTCGAGTATCTTTGGCCAGCGACCGTTTCCTCTTGTCTCACGGCGCATACCATCTCTAGAAACAGCTTTTTGTTTTTCGGGTTTTCCAGAGGTGAGTGGTCTGCTTAAAACATTACACTCAAACGAAAGAGCAAAAAAGAGTTATTCAAAACTTGGGCAAACATAGAAACCTTGTCAGATCAGCAGTACACGCCTGAATAAAATTAGTTTCTCCTAAAATACACCCCCGCCAGCTGTGGAGGATTCCAAAAATGGCAGCAGTTCCTGTCAGAGCAGAGTGGAACTTTCCTATTTTTCTTCCAATTTTGTCAACTATCGGATAAATTTTCCCTACTACGGTGATATTTTTGATTCAACTAAACATTAGCAGGACTATAGAGAGTTTGGGTAGCCATCAGTTTCTGGGTGACTTGGTCCCGGGGCTTCGTGTTTGGTCGGGAGATCACCGGGCTTCCCTCGAAGTTGACGCCGCTCTTCTTTTCTCAGGCTCCCCCTGACAACAGCTCACTGAACGCGGAACTTTCAGCTCAGCCTGGACATCGGCGGTAGCTAGCTAGTTAGCTTGCCGGCCGAAGAGCGCCGAAAACAAACCAGCGTCATCTCGGTTTTTTCCCCTTCATTCAGCTGATACCCGCTCGGAGATCCAGGAGACGTGTCGCGTCACTTGTCAGGGGAAATAAATATCTGGTGTTAGATGTCAGCACCAGTCAGAGACGCACTGACTTTCTTCTGCTGTTATCATGTAAGTGCCTGTTTATTTACACCTTTTCTTTTATTGACTGTTCTTCTGAAAATCTGTTTTTATTTACCGTGGCCTTCGACCACTTGTGTACTGTACATATTGTTCTAAGTTATATTTCTCAGACCCCAGTTGGCCAGTTATTTATAGAATATCGTTATTTAGGTGTTCCCCATTTACTCTTATTTACTAAGTAAGTGGCCAAATCATTTTAAAATGCGTGTTTATTACAAAATGCATCTATTAAGTAGCTAGTGTGTTTTATTTTTGTCAATATAACTGTAAAAAAAAAATAACGCAGTTATAATTGACTATATTAATTGACATTAATTTCAGATGGGAGGCCTCCAAGTGTTCACTTTCTGTTTCCAAGCACTGGTTTAACCTCGTTTTACTTCCTGTATGTTCTCTGACGGACAGCTATCCTAGCCAATCACATGGAGAAGCTCCAGGATTTGGGCCAATCAGAGCTGCAGGAGCTCCTGGACAATCCAGAGAGGGTGGAGTCTATGACTCAGGAGTCTGACGAGGTAAGAAAAAGAAGCCTTACTTTTATCTTTAGCTCATGTTTTGAAATAGCCCAGGGGCAAGTTGTAGATTTATTATAATTCAGGAACATTGAAGGTAAAATTCTCAAACTGAGTTGTGTTGATTTGTTGACATTTATGGATAGATATAATCAGAGGTGGGTAGAGTACCCAAAAATTGTACTCTAGTAAAAGAAGCACTACTGCAGCATATTTTTACCCAAATAAAAGTAAAGAGTAGCCATCCAAGAAATTAAATTATTTGATTTGAATTATCAATCAGTTAACATTTAAAAATTACATCATCAGATGGACCGAAATGAAGTGAACATTTTAGTATTTCAAGGACTAAAATAACAAAAATGTACATAAGTAATAAAAAAATCACAAAATGGGACTTAAGTTTTTTTTTTCCAAATCAGTTTCTTTCAATATGAAACTTAAACAAAACTGTAAGTCGGTGCGTGGTGAACTTTTGGTTAAAACATGGTTTTTTTTCACTCAGTTGGTAGAGAATCCATAAATTTTACTCAAGTAAAAGTAGAGATACTTGAGGGTGCTGTTGTGGTGCAGGGGCTAAGCATAACCCACATATGGAGGCCTTAGTCCTCGATGCAGCTGTCGCAGGTCGATTCCCGGCCTGGCGACCTTTGCCGCATGTCTTCCCTGTCTCTTATTACCCTCTTTCCTGTCAATTCACTACCAATAAAGGCCACTACAGCCAATAAAACCTTTTAAAAAGGTAGATATACTTCATGATAAAATTTAATTTAAAGTTTATTATTTAAAATAAATTACAGCGTAAAAAAATACTAAAAGTACATTCTTCAAAAAAGTTACTCAACTAAATGTAGTTGAGTGAATGTAAATAGACACTACCCACCTCTGGATATAATAGAAGAATAGGGGAAATTCACATGTAAGTGACAGGCATGTAAATTCACAGAATGACGAACGTCTACCTCGTAAGCCACTGCCGACCTGCAAAATGTAATCATTTATGACTAAAAAGACACTAAATGTCTAGAAAACCAGATTGGCTTCATCATAATTATTGCCATAGGGTTTTCTTTGTGTCCAATGATCATCACAGTTATGGGTTTAGTTGTGATGTTGAACCAAAGTACATTGCCTCTTACTAATGTAAGAGTTTTATTTGTTGCATTTGCCAAAGAAAACTGTATGCACACATTCCACACTCAGACAAGTTGACTAAACGGTTTTGAGTTGTTGTTTATTTGTTTTTTTCTAATGTCATAATATTCATGGTTTGTTAGTTTGTATTCAAATTGCTGGCATCTTAGGGAGGAATTAAGAAGCTCAATCACAAAATGAGTCTAACTGCACTCTGATTCTGGACCCAAATAAAGTTACAGCAGATGTAACATTCTTTTAGATTTTCATAGAAAGCTTTCTTGGACATTTTAACATTTTAAGTTTACAGTTCACACTGTGTCAGACATGCAAACATTTATTTTTGTTGAATGTTTAAAAAGCTGCAGTCACACGGAAATGTTCCATAAAAAGTCAGTCAACATACCATTTCTTATTTCTTTGGATTTTTGAGAGTTTGATTTTAGCTTTAAGTCCCATTTTTAATCTAAATTTCCTACATTGTTCTGGAGGGTTTTTGTTTTTATTATTTTTGCAGCCACTTATTGTTTAGTACATTTTTCTAACAGCTCAGACAGGCAGCAGCTCAGTTGGCTAAGAGAGGAAAAAACGTCTCATTTCTTTTAATGATGTTGAAATAACAGCGCCCCTTTTTTCTATGACCGGGTGGAAATATTGACAGAGGCTGTCCTTTTAGACTTTAGCAAATCATTGGCAACGTTTATGTTTGAGTCATAAATCGGCTGTGTGTATGGAAACACTGCTAGGCAGACTGGTGGTGCTTTACATAACATTTAGTCACATTATAGTAACAAACATTAGTATATTTTATTTTTATTTTATGTGATAGACCAGTGCAAAGTATTACATAATGTAAGGTTTAAGGACGATGATGTTTTGGAGAAAAAAGCCGAGAAAAGTTGAACAGATCTGCAGAATATGCAGCAAACTTTACAAAAAATAAATGCATTTTGCCTTTAAGATGAAAAAAAGCTTTTGTATGTCAATATGTTCTACCTAAAGCTCATCAAGTGGCATAGTTTTAAACAAAATTTCATATTCAGCACCTTTGGCTATCCAATTATTGGTCAGCTACACTGTATTATTATGAACAGAAAGAGCTGAACTTGTCGCCTTCAGATGTTAAAAGTATTTTTATTTTAGCTACAAATGATCAAACATTCACTAAAGGAATTCTGTTATTCCATTCTAAGCACAAAAAATAATATTTTTTTATTTTAATTAGGAATTGATTTATTTGCATTTTTAAGGTATTTCTAATATTGTACAAGAAAAACTTAAGTGGTTAAATGAAAAAGACGCAAAATGTGGCAACTTCTTAATCCAATTAATTGTCAAAGTAATCGTTGCAGGCCTATCTGTAATTAGTGATTTTTCCTTCTTCAGATTCAGAATATCCAGCTGGAGAGAGAGATGGCGCTGGCGGCCAATCGCAGCCTGGCAGAGCAAAACCTGGACATGAAACCTCGTTTGGAGTCCCTAAAGGAGGCGCTGGTGGCGAGATACTCCCAGCTGGAGGCCGTCAGAGAAACCTTCCGGCAGCACTGCTCCCAGAGAGGTAGGGCAGCAGGAAACACTGACGTGGAAAATTAGAGTTGAGCCACAATGACTCTTTAAATAAATGCTGTCAGGAAGTGCGTCTGTTCACCATTGTCTTCTAATCCTTTGTCTTGTGCTATTTTTAGACATGTGGATGAACTATTTTTAGTTTTTTATAGTTAAAGTCTATATTCCCTCAGGTAAAGGTGCCTTCTGTAACTTTTATACAACATTTTTTTCTTACATATTTGTTAAAAGTGTCACCATGTCATGACAGTATAATATCAGACAGATAATCTGTAAAGCTGCAACAGACTGGCGACCTGTCCAGGGTGACCCCGCCTCTCGCCCGGAACGTAGCTGGAGATTGGCACCAGCAACCCTCCTGACCCCATTAGGGACAAGGGTGAACAGAAAATGAATGCATGGATGGATGGATGGATAATCTGTAAAGATCAATCTATTTAATTTCCTCCTTTGCCATCTGAAGAAATGCACCGCTCCCAACCAAAAACAACCAATCAGAGCAAAGAAGAGGGTCTTGGCACTGTCAGTTATCCTCATGTTCTCACTTCTAAATTTTCTAATGGTGGAAAAACAGCTTGTAGCTACAGGAAAACCATTTATCTGCTGTCATCAGCTGCTATGTTTACTAGCCTTAGCATTCACAACAGGCTTGCCTAGCTGCAACATTGACAGCAACAAGACCCGCCTCCTGGTTCTGATTGGTTGTTTCTAGAGAGCACTGGGAGAAGGCAGTTTTTTAACAGATTATCTCTCTCATACTGTCACAATATAACAAATTATATGTATATACAGTACAGACCAAAGGTTTGGTCACACCTTCTAATTGGATTCAATTAGAAGGTGTGTCCAAACCTTTGATCTGTACTGTATATATTTTTTTAATAAAAGTTGTGTACGGCAGCTTTAAGAAGTGATCAGTCCAGTTTAAGTATTTTTTTTATAATTGGCTTGAATGAATTTACTTTACTCTGCTCCCTGGTTTTCCCCATTGGCAATTTTTTTTTAAAAAAGGCATGAAGTGGGTCATTTGCTGCACGTCTTATTATCCTGAGCAGATTGTTATCCAGATGAACATAACCAGTCTTTCACGTTCTCTGCTGTTCTGTAAACGCCCTTAGTACGTTGTTTTTGTGTTAAGGTATTTTTTTTTTATCTGTCCTCACAGATGGGATGGTGGGTCAGGTCTCTCCAGAGGCGTTCTTCTCAAGACTACAAACAGAAAGTGAAAAAACAGAGTCTGAGTCAGAGGTCAGTGTTCAGCTGCCCAACACATCAATCAATCAATCAACCAATTAATTGAGTTTATTTTTATAGCACATTTCAGTAACAAGGCAGTTCAAAGTGCTTTACACTGTAAAAACACAAAAAAATACAAAGTTGTTGATTAATGTTTCAAAAGTAACTCTAAATAAATGAGCTTTTACTCACATCTCTAATTAAAATGTAAAATAGATTGTAGATGTATTTCTACATTATTTTTTCCCATTTCGCTATGTTACAAATAGAAATTGGATTTTATGGAATAGACAATGATCTGGTCGATATGACTTAAAATATAACCAGATTTTTTTCATACCAGATCTGTCTTTATTCAAACTGTTTTCAAACTTTCTTCTGCTAAAACTATGATTACATTCTTCTAATTACAACAAAAATTGGTGGCTTCAGCTAACTAAGTCACTAACTCATTCACTCTGCGGTTACCTAGCAACTCACTCATTCTTTGGTTACCTAGCAACAACCTGCGAAGTAACTGACACAGCAGAAGTTTTAAGGTTTTCTCACAGTGCCTCTTAACAGCTTAAAAAGAAGAAAAAACAAAGTTGTGGAGTGAGAGTTGGAAATGATAGCAGCTCATAGTTCACATCACCAGTTTGGCTGTATTTCAGATATTTAAAACAAAAAACTAATAAATAATTATACTAATAAATAATTATCAATATTAACTGATATAAATGCTTATTTTGCACCACAGGTCCTATCTGGCCCAGAAGCTGTGTCATATAACTCATAGAAATTAAGTTAATTAGAACCCATAGATTGAATTAAAAGCCTCTTTTTGAAAACATTTCCTGTTATTTCCAATATATTTTTTAGAAATTAAAGCAAGGGAGCTGGCGGGGGGGAATTTAAGATTGGAAATCTTTTTGCTCTTGTTTTTCTCTTATTTTTATCTACGCTTGTATTTTTAGAGCTGATTTGCTGTTGTAATGTGGTTTTGGAAAAGAAAAATACACAATTCAGAGCAAACTGAAATCAGGTCTGGTATGAAAATAATTTTAGATTTTATTTGTAAGCCACGCCGCCCAGCCCTGTGTGTTTCTCCCGTTGGCGGTAGATGATGAGTGTTTCACCGTGTGTGTCCAGGCTCTGGCCGATGACTTCCTGGAAGGTTCTCTGTCCCTGGACTCCTTTTCTGAGCGTTTCCTCCTCCTGCGCTCGCTCGCTCACAAAAGACGCGTGCAGATAGAGAAACTCCAAGAAATCCTGCGACAGAGGGACCAGAGCAACCCGACCGCCATGACATCAACAGCTGGCGTTGCTCCAAACCCCGTCGCCACGGCAGCTTCTTGGAACCTACCGACGACAACGGTGACAACGACAAATCTGCCGCAGCCGAACTCCAACCCGCCATCCTCCAGCTACCAAAACTCCTCACAGTCAGCCTCGTCTTCTGCAGTTGGAGCCTCTGGGCTTCCGTACAGCCCGTACCCTGCTTCCCCTCCCAACCCGCCTGCTGTAGTGGCAGCGGCGGGGCCGATCCCAAACAATCCGCCGCCACAGTTCACTCCGTACCCGAGCTCTGGCTCGTCTTTCACCCCGGCCGCGGGCTACTCCGGGCCCAGACCGGCATTCGGGCCGCCTTCCTCCGTCACCTGCCCCTACCCGACCCAACACCCGTTTCCTGTTCCGCACCCCGGCTCTGCGTTCGGTCAGTACACCCCCAGCCACCCCCCTGCCGGCGGCCCGGCGCCGTACCCGGCCTCCTACAGCTATGGTGGCTACAGCTACCCGGCCGCGCCGGCGTATTCCAATTCTCAGTCTCCAACAGGGAAGCCCATGTACAGAGCCGGGTACGGCGTTCCCCAGCCGTACTCCTGAAAGCACTGCTGCTGATCGGCCTCACACTGCAGAAACACTGAACCTCTCCAAGTATTTCTGATGTAGTTTCTACTGCAAATATCTTAGTACACTTAAAATATGACAAAACTAACTTACAAATAACTTCCCAGTAAATTATAGCATGTTGCTTTACGTATTCCTTTATTGTTGTAAAGAAGTCCTAGTTCAACTGGCAGATTATTTCACTTATAAGTAGAGGTGCACCGACTGCAGTTTTCTGGCCGATCATCAGTCTTTAAAAAGCCTGACCTGCCAATTCAGAATTTGGCTAATACCAATGTTTTTTTTCTGAAATGTTGCTAAATGTAGCAAGAAAGTCGCTGAGTTTTCAACAGTAGGGTGATTATTGTTAGCTGCATATGTGCAAACCTGACCTGGTGGGTCAGTCAGTGAAACCTCTAAAGGCAGAGCAGCAGAGGACAGAGCCTGATCTTTAGACCTTTACTGAGGCAGATAAGATCTCCTTCACATGCATGTATCAACCGATCACTGATATCCCAGAATTAAGGAGGTCTGGGCCAATTTACTGCACCTTACTTGTTTTAGTGAATAATTTCTTAATATTGACACTTCCACTGGAAGACTGTTCCACTTATTACAACACTGCAAAAACACAAAATCTTACCAAGTATTTTTGGTGTATTAGTTTTTGGTCTTTTAGTGCAAATATTTTATTACACTTGAAATAGGACAGAACTAACTTACAAGTAAAGTTTCAGCAACATATAGAAGCTGAGTTTAAGATAATAATTCCTTAATATAGATGAAAATGTTCTAATTCCATCAGCAGATTATTTTATTGACAAAACGATTTCCCCATGTTGTATGTGAAAAAATCTGCCGGTGGAACAAGTAGTTGTTTTTTATGAATATTAAGGAATTTTGCTGAAAAGTTACATGTAAGTTAATTTTCCTATTTTTTTTCTAAAACATTTGAACTAGAAACTAGATTAAAAATACTTGGTAAGATTTTGTTTTTGCAGTGAAGACAATTTTCTCCTAAGTGAAATAATCAGCCAGTGCGACTAATACTTACTGATCAAGATAAAGGGATTATTGACATATAGCTACAGTATGTAACTTTTGTTTTTTTTTTAATGTTTTTCACATATTTGTTGAAGTTGTCACCATGTTGTGACGGTTTTTCTGTGAAAAGATCAATCTCCTCCATCTTCTACCTGAGCTGCTATTGTTGTCTGAAGAAAGGCACCACTCCTTATCAAAAACAACCAATCAGAGCCAGGAGGCGGGTCTAAGCGATGTCAATCTTGCTTGCTGTTACAGGAAAACCATTTATCCGCTGTTATCGGTGGCTACGCTAACTAGTCTTAGTATTCACAACAGGCTATTCTACCTGTAGCATAGCAGAGAGAAAAGTAGGGTGATTGACAGCACTAAAACCCTCCTCCTTATTCTGATTGGTTGTTTCTAGATAGCATTTTTTTCACAGTTTATCTCTATACTGTCACTATATACTGACAGTTTCAACAAATACGCAAAATACTTTTTATAAAAGTTGCATACTGCAGCTTCAAAGCCAGCTGCCATATCTTGATTTTAAAAAAAAAGTTACTTGTAAGTTAGTCTTGTCTTTTTTTTCTCAATATACTTGCACTAGAAACTAAACCAAACCCACTTGGTTAGATTTTTTTGTGTGTTTTTGCAGTGCAATTTCCAACACTTTCTTCCTCTCTCCCTCTTCTCTCTTGCTTTTTTCCCCTGCTTCTTCCTCCTTTCACACACAGTCTCACCCTCCAGAGGTCTCTTGCTTTACTTAACTTTGTTGCACTATTTCATTAAACCAGTCTGAAGTATCTGCCCCTCCCTCTCTCCAGTCCTCCCTCTGCCACTCTAGTCTCAGGTTGTTGCATTGCTTTGAGGTGTTCAAGCACTCGTTTGTGTCGTCTTGCTCCCTGTTGAAGTGATGTTCTGTCCCACCCCCGCCTCTCCGTCACGTTCATGGCAACGATAACTCGTCGTAACACTACAAACAATGTAAACCAGCTGTCTGTCTGCTTCACACCCATATTTATTGGTAAATTACTTGTGATCGGAGCATCTTAGGAGGCTGAATACGGACATAGTTGTGGCTGAAGAGAAGCATGGTTTCTTTATTGAGTCGTTTGGGTTTTGATGCAGCTTCGGCTCGTTCTGCCGTTTGATTGGCTCCCCCGGTGGCGGTGAACGCCTTCATGCAAATAGCTTTTGTTCTGAGGAGCTTTCAGGAATCAGTCCCACTTTCTGTTCTTAGAAACCAAAGAAGCTTCATTTCGTTCGACCTGCAGGTAGACGATGTTCTTCATCTGCATGTTTAAAACTCTCCACACCATTAATTTTGAGTTTTCAGTAGTTACTGTTTTTATGGGGGGAAAAAAGTCTAAATATCTTAATGAAGGATGATGATAGTAAAATGTCCTGAACAACTCTTTTCTTGTTTAGCTAGATGAGCACCCATTTTAGTTTTCTAGCTGATCACAGATTTTTAAGGTTGTTTGCCTGGTGGACTTGGTTTGATTGGGGATAAAATCGGTTTCACATGTAAGTATTGACTGATTCCCGATTTTCAAGATCACGGAAATCTGCGCCAATTTAACCTCTTTAAAGAAAGGATTATTTTGTTTTTACATCCCACCAAGATTTGTCAACAGATGGGAGACAATTGTTGTGTTTATTAGTGTTCTTTGGCCTATAGCGCCCCCCACTGGCCACACAGCCCACATTGTGAGGACTTAGATAAACCTGAAAGAGTAGTTTTCTCAATTGGGAAAATGTTCACAGGCAAGTAAATTGGTTCGTTACTGGATTTAAAATAAGTCGAGGTTTTAAAAATACCTCATAAGTATAATCTGTGTTTTTGCTTAAATCAAATATTGTTTTCAGTAATTGCAGCTCTATCATACTGGACATTTTTAGATGTGATTCTTGTATAAATACAATAATAGCTAGCCTTGGAAATCTCATGACAATTAGACTGAATAAAATTTAGAAGGAATATTTTTATTAAAACCCGCCAACACAAGACTCTGAATCCAACCACAAGGCAAAGTTTCGTGAAGCCTGGTGGTGCACCGATTGCAAATTTTTCAGCCGATCATGAATCTTTAAAAGGCCTGACCTGCCAGTACCAATTTTTTTTTTTATCTGAAAAGTTGCTAAGTTTATCAGTGCACCCTTTTCCAAAACTACTTGTTTGTTCCTTTGGATATCTGATTAATATTTTCTTTGCCAAGGATCTAGTTCTGAGTACTGTTTAGCTTTACACTGTGAAAACGCTTAATGTTCCCTCTGATCTGTTTGGATCCATTTTCAGGAATCGCTAAACTATAACATTTCTGTTTAACCTCAAAACAAATTAGTACTCCTGAACCAAGCAAGTGGTTCCAGTACTGATGATGTGGTTTTTACACGCCTCGGGGTTCTGGCATTTTGCACAAACTTCATCACCCTGAGTTTCAGTTTTAGATCCCCAATAAAACAACAATGAACATCTTAATGTTGATTTTTATCGTGGATGAAGGTACAAAACTGAGCGTAAAGAGATCAAACTGAACTTCTGGCCAGACAAGGTGATCAAAACATGCCTGTGGTGGGAGTGATGTTGGTGGGTGATCAGGTACCAACTAATTAAAGGGAAAACACTTCAACAGAACCACAGTGGGTTGGTTTTGTTATAAATGCATTCTGACTGACTTCATGTGTTGCCTGGGCGTGGTTTAAACCATCCAACACAGCGAATGTAAGGAACATGGTGTGGAGAAATGTAAACAGTCTACTTCGACCACATGTGTCAAACTCAAGGTCTGGGGGCCAAATCTGGAACGCTGTAGCTTTTCATGTGGCCGTCTAGAAACCAGACGCCATATTACATCAATAAGTCTCTCTGGCTTTTCATGAAAATTCACGTAAACTTAACAGATCCCTGCATTTTGAGTCATCAAAAAATGGTCAGAATCATTTGGGTTTGAGTGACCAACTCCCACCTGCAGGTGGCAGCATTTCTTACTTTAATGACTGCCACTTCAGCCTCACTTGACTTCAAGTTATAGTCTGATCAATAAGGCGAGAAACAAAAACTCGCATATGTAAATGAAAATACTGTAAAGATCCTTTTCAGATATTTCTAAATTGGCACCACACAATCAGAAATTTTGATTGTAAAATAATCAAAAATTAATCATAAAATGCTGGAGGGATTGATCAGTTGCTGTGTTTCCATTGACTCAACAATTTGTAATTTAGCAATTTGACATTTCAAAAATAGATTTGCTTAATGGAAGCACAACAATTTTGAAAAAAACTCTTCAAGGAGAGTTTGGCGCTGGGATGACGTGGTTTTCGGCCATTTTGAAATTGGTTTACCAAAATGTCAATGGAAAATGTTTTTTCCATCACTTGAGTCACATGATCAACAACACCTGGTGCAAACCACGAAGAAGAAAACGACAGCTAACAGTTTGAGGATATTAGCTGGCATTTTTTGAGTTTTTTTAATTTTTATTTAATGGAAACACCGCAATTGCTAAATTGTGTTTCTACATTAGTGGAAAATGGAAAAATCTTTGCAGACATTTGTAATGGAAACGCAGCTAATGTGAAAAGATAATAAATATTTAATTGTAAGAGGAACCTCCATGATCTTGGTATCACCCAAAATGAAAATGAGTTTGACACTCCCGCCTTAGACCGTCAAAAGCACAAAATGGCAGTGCTGAGAAATTCCAAGTTAGTGATGAGTGATTTCATAAGGTAGTCTTTGGAACGCTTCATTAAAAGCAAAACGGAAGTGTTGTGCATCAAAGAATGATCTGTTACATACAACGGCATACTAGAGCTACTATAGATGGGGGGAAGAGTAAATTTTCACCAAAGAACTCTGAAATTTTCAGATTAATCTCAAAAATTTTATAGAACAAAAAAAATGTAGAAATTTGAGTTTGAAAAATTAAAAAATTTGTTAGATTAATCTCAAAATTTCAGGATTTTTTTTTTCTAGAAAACGTTTGACGTTTCAAGTTCAGAAATATTCTTGTTTTTTTTCTGGAAATTTTCTGAGATTAATCTCTAAAATTTCTGAGAATTTACTCCTTGGTATTTTTCTATCTGCAGTGGCCCTTATAAACCGTGGTAATCACGTGATCAGAGTTAATTTTTCAGTCAGAATATTTGCCGGAAACTGGGATGTCTCCGGAAGAGCCTGCGGCGCTCCAACGTCAACATACGCTCGTCAACTGATGTGACGTAAGCAGAAAAAAATTCACGTGGAGCTATCGGTCTTAAAACACGTCTTATCTGGCAACCATGAGGTGGTGAACGCACCCACCGCATGGTGGCGCCACTGCGCCGGCGCGGCAGTGTTCCCATTTGGATCACGTGCTTTAGTTGAGTCTTTCTCGCCACACGCGGAGCCTTGTTGTTTTCTGTGGGCTTTGAGTGAACTCATCAATGTTTCTTCTTCGCCTGACGGGTGAAAAAAACCCAGAATGGTTTCATATCCTCCTGATGATGAAGAGCGATCACACCGAGGACTTACCGGCCCGTCGGGCTCTGACGGTAAAAGTGATTACAGTGTTTTAGAAGAAGCACAAGAAAAAAAAATTAGCTTTGTTGAGGATTTATATTATTCTGAGGATAATGACATTCAGATGGACTGAAATCATCTTCTGATAATAAAAAAAAATATGTAGATTGTTTAAAATCTTATCTCTTTTTGTTGTGAATAATTAAACATTCATTTGAACTAATCTGAGCTTGTTGAGTTGTCTTTTTATTCTGTGATTATTTCATTAAAGTTAATTAAAAAGAGAAGCAAAATGTGTTTTAGGGCTTCAGTTAAGGGTTTATTTTAGTAATTGATTATGTTGATAATTAGTCAAGTAATTGGATATTGGTAATCGGACATTCTGCCCATTTTCTTTTTCCAGTTTCGACATTTCAAATTCAAAACTAATTTGAAAATTTCAGATTAGATTTTTTTTTTCTAGAAAATAGTTGATGTGTTTTTCTTTGTGTTTCTGTGAAATTTTTCAGAATAATTTCTTAAAATTTAATTTCTTTGCTAGAAATTATTAAACTTTTCAAACTCAAAAATATAAAGAAATTTTCCTAGAAAATGTCTGAGATTAATCCAAAAACTTCAGCTTCATTTTTTGTACTTTTTAATCTCAGAAATTTCTGTGTTTTTTCTAGAAAATCTCTTAGATTAATCTTAATCTTGCTTTATACAGTAGTAGATGGTTTTTATTGCAGACTCGAAGACCAAATCACATAAAATAACAACCAATAAGAATAACAAAAATAAAAATACATGAAAAAAGACTCTGAACCATTAAAACATTCAAAACGTTTTTAAAAAGGCTTCAAATCCTTTTTCTAAATAAGAAAATTAGCATTTTATTGCATAAAATACAACATACAGCATTAATTTGGTGTATGCAATGGACGCATTTACAGCTGAATAAATACTTAAAGGCCTTTCTGCTCCACTTAACATCAATACAGCACAAGGCTGATGGCAAAAGTAGCTTAATGGGAGAATTTTACGTGATTTGAACCAGATGAAGCTGAAACTGCGACACCTGAGGAGTTCTGTGTAGAACATATTTACAGGTTTTGTACAAACACGACGTCTCACTTTGAAATAAACTGTAGGTGGGGAATTTTTGTTTAAAACATGTTTGTCTTTCATTCAGAGTAACTAGTTTTACTCAAGTCAGAAAAGCGACACTTCACAACAATATTCACCAAGTAAAAGTAAAAAGTATTCCTAAACGTACTTTTTTCCCCCCTAAAAGTTACTTTAATAAATGTAACTGAGTAAATGTAGTTGGTTACAATCTACCTCTGGTTTCCTAAAGAACTTGTCCTGGTCTCTGACAAAACCAAAGTTCTTCACATTGACATTAAAGCACACAACAGATTTAGGATTATATTTAGGCTTTAGGATATTGATTCTTAACTAACCAATCAATCTATCTATCAAGTTTATTACATTTTGTCCACTGCCATTGTTAAAAACATCAATGAAAGTCAAATATATTGATCAATGTTTCATTGATTATGGTTCAGAAGCAACTCCAAACAGGTGAGTTTTTAGTCTAGATCTAAAGGAAGTCAGTATTTCAGCTGTTTTGCAGTTTTCTGGAAGTTTGTTCCAGATTTGTGGTGCATAGTAGCTAAATACTGCTTCTCCATCTTTGATTCTGGTTCTGGATGCAGAGCAGAACCAGAAGACCTGGGAGGTCTGGAAGGTTGCTATGACAACAGCAGATATTTAATGCAATGTGTATTTTGGTGCTAAAGTGATTTATAAACTTAATACAGTATTTTAAAGTCTACAAATACTCCTAAAAGTAATTTTCTTCTAAAAAGTTACTCCAGTAACTGTAATGGACTACATGTAACTAGTTACTATACTTCTCTGTGTATGACAATGAAACATTAGTCCTTTAATCCTGGAAATGTCCTTCAGGTGTTAGAAGGCCAACTTTGTAACCGTTTTTATGTGACTCTGAAGGTTCAGGTCCATGACTACATCCAGATTTCAGGCCTGATCAAGAGTTTCTACACTGCAAAAAAAGAGAATGAAGCCTCAACTTTTAAAAAAAATAGTAAATGTGCTACATGTAATCAAATTAAGTTTGTCAAACTTACTTTATTTATGTTTGTTTAACATGACAACTTAATAAAATTAATACACAGCTCTAGAGAAAATGAAAAGTCCACTGCCCTGAACCTCATTGAAAATCTCCTGGTTATTCCACCAAATACTGATTTCTGAAACATTAGTATTGTTGTTTATGAATTAATATTAACTTGTTTTCTTTGCATGAAAACACTGCATCTTTGTCGTTATTTTAGCTGAATAAATGTTACATTTTTGCTTGGAATTTCAGGGAGATGTTGTCAGTAGTTCATAGAATAAAATAACAAAGGTCATTTTACTCAAACATAAACCAATAAAGAGTAAAATCAGATAAACTGATCATTTTAAGTGGGCTTTTACTTTTTTTTCAGACCCGTATTTACATGAATAAACGTCTTTTGATTACTTGTAACAATTTTTTATTTTGTTTTTCAGTGTAGCTGTAACACCTGAAGCCGATTCCAGATTGTTCCTCTTTTGGATCAGTTGTGTAACGGTTTAATTACAGCTAAAACATGTGCATGTGGGCGTGTATGTTCGTAAAAATTAACTTTTACATAAAGACATAAAATTATTGAGGTTTATCATCGTTCAATGCTGCTGTGATATTTTTAGTAAGTCTGTGTTTCTCTACACCTTCTGGCACACCAACATGCTGAAAGTACTTAGATTAAAGTAATGTTTGTCTTCTCTGCTTTCTCCTATCTCTTCCTGCTTCCTACTCGTTCTTCGTCGTTTCTTACTTTCCCCACCCCTTTTTCACCCAATTTGCTTTGAAGAGAGGAAATCTGCTTCTCTGCAAAAGCTGCAGCCGCCATCTGTGGATGAAGTTCTTCACTGTATGGAGAAGGTGGCGGTGGGGGGAGAGGAGGGTTTTTTGTTTTTTGCAGCTCTGCATCATTTCCTTTCTCATCACTTCTGCTGTTGTTGGCGTGTCAACCTGAACTGAGCT
The DNA here is from genome assembly GCF_019740435.1 of Gambusia affinis. Classification (NCBI taxonomy): domain Eukaryota; kingdom Metazoa; phylum Chordata; class Actinopteri; order Cyprinodontiformes; family Poeciliidae; genus Gambusia; species Gambusia affinis. The sequence continues at coordinate 6,066,564 of NC_057871.1, forward strand.
GTTTGTTCTCTTTCATTTATCTTGATCATCTACTTAATCCCTTCGATGATGGATCTGAGCACCGTTGTGATCATCGTGGCCTTTTCTCTTGTGTCTGCAGGTGAGTTCATCAGAGTTGGTTTGTACAAAATGTTTTTAAAAAAAAAGAAATACGATGATTAGAACAATAAGCTTCAGCTTTGTGCTTGACTGAAATGTGTTTTAAGACGATGGTGAAGGTAAGTGGTAGAAATCTTCTTGTTTTTGTGGCTGTTGGCTCAACATATTTACACATACGTTCATTTATACAATCATACATGTGTTCTGTGTTAAAGAAAGCGGGATTTTTAACGAGGGTTTTTCAATTTAAGTTTAACTTTATAGACGAACTAAGTGTAGCTTTCAAATTTTAGGTTTTTGCCCCTAACATTTTGAGTTCACAGCAACAGGATTAGAGGAAATCGTGACTGTAGCTCAGTCAGGAAGGAACAGACTTGAAACTAATAGATATTTGAGATCTAATCATGTAATTATCAATAACCACTTTCTGTTGGTCTTGTTACATCGCCAAATTTACTACAGGAACTTTGCACATGTTAAAACTCAACCCTCGTACTAATGTCACGTTTGCACCTCAAAGTACTTTGACTGCAACCTGCAAAACTGTGATAGCATCAAACTGAGAGAGAAACAGAAACGCCGGGAAAAACACATTTTAAAAACTGCAAAAGGGATATAAAAGGTAATCTGATTAAAACAATTGGCTCTGGATTCATTTTTTGTTTTTATGGACTCATGTACTGAAAAACAGCCAATCCTGCAAAATATAAAGACAGAAATGAAGAGGAAACTATCTGAATCAGAGTCCAAACCCATCATCTAATGCACATTTTAATCCAGTTTCAACATTTAGTCTTCTTTCCTTCACATCTAACATCAATTATAGAGAATGTATCATCCTAAATTAAACCACAACCATCCCAACCATGTGTTACTCACAGACAAATCAAAATGACCTCATTTTACAAAGGTATCAGTCAGGAGAAGAGCTGAAAAGCCACAGGATTATACATACAGTGAAGAGAAGAGAATTTGGGGCAATAGTGACAGTAGAAAAACTTTATGTTTCTCCAAAATTAGTCAAAAGATGACAGAAAGTGGGTAAGGAGACTCCCAAAACAAAAACAGTAGCCAGCACAAAATTCTGGTTTTGGTTCTGTTCTATTTGCATATCTGAAGTACGAACTGGGTTAAAATAGTGAGCTTTCCCTTTCAAAGTTCATACAGGGCTAAAATATTCTGCAAGCTTGTTCAAGCGACATGTTTGACACAAAAACAAGTATTTGTAGGTAAGTGTGGTAGTGGCAGGGTCATGCTCTGGGGCTGCTTCCCTTCACATGCAACTGGGATTTTATGTTCAAGGTGGAAGCAGAATTGAGTAAGTTTGACAAATCAGATAGATTTCATTCTCCACAAAGTCCCAGCGCTCCATCCTGCTGCAACCTTTGTGCACAAAGCAGCATTGTTGTATATCCTTCCTCCATAACGGTTTACCTCCCAGCTGCTATTTTCATCATAATAACATCACTGTTGTGGAGTGTTATGTTCTTATGTTGTATATTTGCCAATATTTGCCTGTACAGTTAGATTTTTATTTTATTTTAACCTTAGTTTGAAGATGTATGTTAAACTTTGACTTGCTGTTATTACATCAGAATTTCCCCACTGTGAGTAATAATTAAGGATATTTCCATTCTAGACTCCACACTGCTCCTTTATTGTGAACCAGAGGTTGTGGAACATTTTCAACATTGATCTAAACAACAGGGAACAATTTGTTATTCTTTTACATTTGAGTTTTACTGATGGTTGTATGAGAAAATGTTCCTGCAAAGCTTCTTTAACTTAATGTTTTAAACTTTTGTGTTGCTTTGTGTGTTTTTCGTAGAGAATGATGGCTCCTTAAATGCAACCACCCCCACGATGAATACTTCCACTTCTGCAGTCTGTTCCTGTGCAACGCCAGCTCCTCCTACTTCCAAACCCAGTAACCTTCCTATCAAAGTGGGCATCCTCAGAGTCAAGTGGACAGAAACATGCAAAGGGACTGTCGAGCTGGTTCCGCATTTTGGCTTCAACGACTCTTCCCTGCCTGTCTGTCGAAGCTCAGAGACACAAGTCTCCAAGATTCTTCAAAATGTTTGTAAGGACAGAAAGGGCTGCGAATACGAGTCGAGATGGCTCCATCCGGGTACTGAAGCGAAGGAATGCTACACGATTCATGCTAACGGATCTAGCCCAACGTCCGGCTGCAAGACAATCAGAGTCAAGTGCAAAGGTTGGTGCCGACAACATCCCGCACATTATAACCCGAGTTTGGCAGTGGATAGTTACATTTACTCAGTTACATTTAGTAACTTTTTTGGGAAAAATATACTTTTAGGAGGAGCTGGTTTACTACAGTGTACTTTTTTATTATGAAGTGCTGCCACTCTTACATGAGTAAAATTTCCGGATTTTTTTTACCCACTGAATGAAAAACAAACAAAAACTCACCAGACAGACACACCTTCAGTTTTTAAGTTTTTGCTTTGTTTTGTTTTTTGTTAAAGAAACTTATTTGGAAATATTTTTCTTTACCCTAATTCTGTTATTTTGTAATTATTTAAAATATTTTAATTTTGGTCCTTAAAATACCAGAATATAAACATAGATTTATATCTTGGTCCATTTGATAATGTCATTTTTAAATATTAGATGATTCATAATTTGATCCGTTACTCAGTACTTAAGCAGACTTTTAACCCAATACTTTTTTACTCAAGTAATTTCTGGGATGGCTACTTTCTACTTTTACTTGATTAAAATTATGTTGAAGTAGTGCTACTTTTACTTGAGTACAATTTTTGGGTACTTTACCACCTCTGATTATATCTGTGTTTAAGAAAGTTAATTTAGTGCACTATAAAACTTCAGGATACACACTTAGCTCCTTAGCTTCCATTTTGCCTGACTTATGTAAGGAATCTTGGTGTTATCTTTCATAGCTGTTTAAAATTAGTTAAGTTGATAAATTAAGTTTTTGCCACCTGTTAAATCTTATTTTTGTTAAAAAGTTGCAGTATATAACTTTTATAAAAAGTGTATCTATACATGTTTGTTAAAATCATTATTATGTTGCGCCAATATAATATAGGACAGATAATCTGTAAAAAAGAAAAAAACTCCCAGTACCATCTGGAGAAATACACCACTCAGTCAGAAACAACCAATCAGGGGCAGGAGGAGGGTCTTAGCGCTGTCAATCACTCTTACAAAGCCTGCCACAAATGCTAAGGCTAGTTAGCATAGCCACCAATTACAGTGGAAAAACTGTTTTTCTCTAACAGCAAGTTGTTGCTCCACAGCTTACATTTAGCAGTGGGTACACAAGAATGATTGACAGCACTGAGACCCTCCCCCTGGCTTTGATTGGTTGTTTTTGGTCAGGAACGGTGCATTTCTTCACTCCAATCTTTTCACAGGTTATCTGTCTAATATTATACTGTCGCAACATAATTAAAGTTTTAACAAAAATGGGAAAAACATATATTCTTTAAATATGTTTACATGCTGCATCTTTAAGGATTTTGAAGAAAATATTCACGACTTTATTAAATCGCTATTGGATTATTGTACCTCATTATATTAAGGCTTAGATAAATCCCTAATACAGCGTACTGGCTTGTTTCGTACTAGCTGCCAGTTTCATTTTGGATAGATTCCTTTAATGACTTATGAAGCTTTGGACGGATTGGTCCCTTCTTATCTTCAGGATGTTTTGAAACTACACTTTCATGCAGATTCAACCTGTTTTTAAAAGTGCTATATAAACAAGTAGAGAATTGTACTCAAGTAACAGTAGAACTACTTCATCATATTTTTACTCAAGTAAAAGTAAAAAGTAACCATCCGATCAATTACTCAAGTAAGAGTAAAAAAGTAAAATGTCTACTCAAGTACAGAGTAACTGATCAAAATATCAATTATTTAATATTTTAAAATTACATAGTCAGTTGGACCAAATAGGCTTGTCACAATAAGTAAAAAAATAATTATTTGCATGATAAATTAAAACAAACAATTTCCATTTGCATGATTTATTGTTTTTCCTCTTTTCTCTTTTTCTACTAAAACTGGACGATAAAATTCTTCATTGTGGTGTTTTGGTCTCATTTTTGTAAGGACAATTTTGTTTACAGACACTTCATAATTAATTTTATTTGTTGTTTCTGTTATTTTAAGTAATTTTGCATATTTAAAATGCCTTCCAGTTCAAATATTAAATATGTTTTAGAATTTAAAGTTTATTGATCTTTAAGGATGTGTTCTTGTACTATTATTAAGATTATATTACTGGAAAATGATGTCTAAACTACAATATTATCGTTTATCACAATATTATGATAAACGATGTTATTGTGACAGGCCTCCCTCAGACAAAAGTATAAAGTTAATTTTAAAAATGTATATAATTAACAAAAAATAGCGAAATCAGGAAAAAGAGCAGAGTTTTTATTGAAAGTTCCTTTCAATAAAAACTTATGAACCTATAACAGAAACTGCTCTGTGTGCGCGTGTCTGCGTCTGGTGAATTTTTGGTTTAAATCATTTTTGTTTTTAATTCAGTGGGAAGAAAATCCAGAAATTTTACTCAAGTACTATAAAGTAGAAATACTTTATAGTGCAATTACTCAACTAAAAATAAAAAGTACAACATGGTAAAAATATTCCTAAAAGTTTTTCTTTTTTAAAAAAAAAAAAAGTTACTCTAGTAAATGTAATTGAGTAAATATAATTAGTTGCTATCCAACTCTGCATAGAAATAAACTTGACATTAACACACGGGTGAATTTTTACAAAATTTCATAGAAGTCTGTCCAAATAACTTTATTTAAACCCCACTGAAGCTATTAGATACTGTTTATGCTTGGTAAAGTTTATTCCTTCCTTACTTTACATGATGTTAGCATTAAGACTTTAGAGATTAATGTCTGTTTGTCTCCAGTTGAGAAGCTCCCAGATTTTGAGGGGCAGCTGACGGCCTGTAAGGTGGTGATAGCTTTGCTCAGCATCGTCGTCCTGGTCCTTTTATTAATGCGCTTCACCAAACCCACCGTCATGGCCCTGCAGAAAAGATGTGAGTGCACGCACACATTACTCATACTTCTAAACCTGTTTAGTTAACCTTGTATTCAAAAAAAGAGGAGTTGTGAAACATGTCGGTACACCGGCGAAAAATGTGGGTTTAACGGCGCAAAATTACTGTTTTCAGTATCAGACAGGAGGCAACATCGCTGGGTTGGGCCCACACAAAGTCACAGTGGTGAGTCACACACTTTCATTTTTTCTGTTAACTGTTTGCTTAAAGTTATTCAATAAAGCGTTTTTATCACCAACATATTGACACACTAACAGATAGTATATCTCTGTATTTTCTTAACAACTTTGCATTCACACTTACCAAGTATTTTTAGTGCAAATATCTTGAATACATTTGAAATGAGACAAAACTAACTTACAAGTAACTTTTCGGTTACAACATGGATCTTGTTTTAAGTCAATAATGCCTTAAAATTGGTGAAAAGTGTAGTTTAAAGTGAAATAAAACTAAAAAATAAACATTCTATATTTGACAACTGTTTTTATTGTTGTGGGACTCTGTGTGGTCGCTGCACGTCTTGGACCGCTTCATGGTTGAGCTGCAGCATTTCCAGTTTTCTGAAACTTGCAAATAAGTTTTGCCAGTGTCTTGTGTGATGCTGGTTCCATATTTTCTGTTAAAGTTTCGTGCAACAATGCAACTGCTTCCCTATCCAGCCATCAGTATAATTTCAATTCTTTGCTCTTTTGTCAAACGCATCTTCTAGGGTATCTGAAATATAAAAGAAATATACATTTTACATTCTCCTATGCATGGAAACTTATGGCCCACCCTGTATAACACTGTTAAAACAAAGCCCTGTTACATTGTTTTTCTATGACAACTAGAAAAATAAAACATCGGTTCTCATGGTCACATACACAGACAGTTTGTGGTCTGTGTTTGTTTTAAAGTCTCTGAAATGAAGGCGGAGGGTTAGCGATTGCTCTTCATTGCTTCTGCGTTATTTTACCTAAAACCGGCCTCCTTAAGCAGCAGTTAAATTCTCCTATTTCTTTAAAAATCAAGTTTGTATAACATAAGTATTATAATGTGACGGTGTTTGAAATTCTGTTTTTGAACAGATAGAAATAATGTAGTGTAATGTACATTTTAATAATTTTTACAAAACAGATTCACTTAAAAATACGCACATTTAGTTGACTATATATTTATTTTTAAATAAATAGAGGGAAAATATTATATGTAATTCTAAGGGGTTGCCTGGTTGCCTATTTAAAAATGTACATTGCATTTTTGATTCAGTTTTGCCTTCTTCTGTTTCCTTGAAGTTTCCTACCATCGAGGGAAGAGTGTCGCTAAGAACGAAGATGAAGAGAAAAGATTTTCAGGTAACCTGATATTCTGTCAGAAGGTGCCAACAGAACGTTTTCTGACCAAACGTCATATTTTAGATTTTGTTCTCTCAAGTAGGACTTTTGTCATTTTACTCTTTAATCACTGTGGAAATATTTCTGCACATACAGAAAATATATTGTTTTTTTTAATAGCTACAAATGGAGAACTTTGTTTTTACAACATCTCTCTGGTTTGCAGGTGTTTCAAATTATGTCCTGATCAAACGTTTGCTTTTCTTGTTTTTTATTTACTCCAGCAAAAGTAGTGACACTTTATAACATTCCTCAAGAAAAAGTAAAACATATATTGTAGTAAAACTCCTCCAAAAAGTATATTTTTCCAAAATGTTCCTCAAGAAAATGTAACTGAATAAATATAATTAGTTACTACCCATCATTGAAGATAATAAGTGAATTTCTTATAAATAAAACATCAAGAATTTAGCTAATTTATGCTTCATTTGTTCTTTAATCATTTTCATGCCTATAATCAAAACTTATAAAAAACTTTCTGTTGGCGCTTTGCTGTAAGTACAATATTAGCTCATCTGAAATTTGTTTTAATCCGCCTCCTCTTTGTGCCTGAACAGCTCTGGAGCGTCTGACAGTCGGCGGCGGCAGCAGCCCGTCGTGCAACAGAAACCTCTATAACTACTAGCCTGCAGGATCCTCCATCTTCATACCCATGAGTGTCTTTCTCTCCATGTTGAAGATTTGTGTTCAAATGTGAAGCTCTAGATTGGACCTGTGTGTAGAAAAACTGCCTATGCTTGTCAAATGAATTACTATGATTTACATCACACACAAACATCATTGTAACATTATAGTACGATTTTATTCTGTCTGTAAATTAGAACTGTTTGTCTTGTAAAGTACCTTGAGATGACATTTGTTGTGGTGTGACACTGTATAAATAAACTAATATGAATTTAATCTGCTTGGTTGGGCAGTTTCTAATTCTTAAAATTTGTAATTTTTATCAAAGCAAAATGTTATATATTGAAATGGAAATGTTAATTAAATGTAATAATTTTTGAAGGATCCAAACTGAAGTAATTCAACTAAGAATGCAACATTTACAGAAGATATAAAAAGATTGCACACAGTTGAAGTGCCAGGTTTTCAGGTGTTAAGAAGGAGACTGATAAACAATTTGCACAATTAATGAGACATTTGTCCTGTACAAGACAACTCAAAAACAGAAATCTTTGAAACTTATTGAAATTATGTACTGTGACTGCTTTAAAAATTTAAAAAGGATAAAAGTATTCATACAATTTCTTTCCCTTTTTAAGCCCAATTTAAGTCCATTATTCTTTAATTATATATATTTAAAATATCTTTATTACTTGGTGTAACATCTTATGTCAGCTTCATATTATTTCAGCAACCAAAACGGATTTTTGTTTTTTAATGTAAGGAAGCAGCATGTAGCCCTGAAAATCTGCTACCACAGTGTGATTTACGTTGATGCTCTTATTTTGAAATGTAACCGGATGTTATCTGTTAAGACAAGGAAGGAGGTGATGCTACTAATGACGGACTGGCAAACATGCACACAACCTGCCTGGGGTTGTTATATCGAAGTGCTAAAAGTGTAACTGAGCCCCAAGTCTTCCGATAACCGCAGCAAGCTCGTGAAACTAAATAAATAAACGAAAGTCCGATGCCAGAGGTGTTAGCTAGCAATACTTTTTTTCGTTCATTTCGTCCGTTGCTCTCGGTAAATGTCTGCAGACGCGTGCTGCTTGCTTTAAGCCGTAGCGTACAACGGCCATTGTGGATATAAAAAATGGAGTAAGTTCCCGCCATAAAACTCCGATTATGAAATTATTTTCAGAAATGTCTTTGGAAAAAACTTTTACATTTCCGATTTTGAAAAAAAGATTAAGATAAATATCTTTTTTTTTTTTTTTTGAACAAAATAAAATTCCTTACTCTAAATTTTTTTACTTTTGAAACTCTAGAGAATTTTGAGTTTTGTGGCAAAAATGTACTTCTTTTTTATTATTTGTATGTACAATGACCCAACACCGTCATAGTAGCGTGATGGTGGCATGCTGTGGCCGTAAAAAAACCTGCTAAATGTATTAAGATTGGATTGGCCTTGGTGGCCATGAAAGCAATGGTTGCTTTGTCTGTCTTTACTTTGACGTTCAGGTTTATGCCTCTTCCATCTAAAGAGCACTTCCTGCTGAATCCCACCCACACATTTTAAATCTTTCTGTTATTTGATGTTAGGTTGAAACACCAGTCACTGAAAAATTAGACAGTAAAAGGGTTTCAGAGAAATTATTTCCAAATTAAGTTAACTTTAAAGCTTGTTTAAAACTAAAGTGAAACTGACGAAACAGTTGTATGTGGTTTTTGCGTTTTTTGTCACTCTGCCGTGGTTTTGGTGAATACATTTAGTTTTCCATTCTCTCTGTTTATTTCCTCATATTTTCTCAAATGCAGAATTTTATACTCAAGTAAATGTAACTGAGTACACTGCAAAAACACAAAATCTTAAGTATTTTTGCCTACTTTCTAGTCCAAATATCTTTCTAGGAAGATATAGGAGCTTGTTTTATGCCAATAATTTCTTAATATTAGTGAGGAAGTACCAGTTCTGCTTGTAGATTATTTTACTAATGGAAAAGATATCTTGTTATAAGTGTAGAAATCTGCCAATATATTATTAACATATAATATTAAGGAATTATTTACTTAAACCAAGCTCCTATGTCTTGCTGAAAAGTTATTTGTAAATTAGTTTTGTCTTATTTCTAGTGTACTAAACTATTTACACTAGAAACTAGTCAAAAAGTTACCACCCAACTCTGGTCATGAGAAGGTAGATACTTGAGTACTGCGAGCAAATAAAGAAATAAAGTGTGTCTAAAAAAATATGAAGAGATCCTAAGAAGAACTGAACTACAGTAAATCATGCGGATCAAAAAATAAAGATGCAAAAGCAATACTTTCCTGGAGATAGTTGTTCTGGTTAAAGCAAAAATACAGCTTAGTTCAGAATCAGTTGTGTAAAACAACATTATATTAAAACAGTATAAAGCCCACACAGCGCTTTAGCAGCTTGACCAAACTTGAGAAACGGTTCATCGTTTTTCTGAAAGTCCGCATGATGCAACTGCAAAGCCAATGATGCAGCAGCAGCATCATCAGTGATGCTGCTGCAAACTGAACTGTTGCAGCAGTGGCATCTTCTGATACAACTGCAAGGTAAACTGCTGAAGAGGCATTTTATGCATGTTGCTGCTGCTACAAAATATAGTGCACTGTCCGCCATAGGACGTGAACATAACATAATTTGAAATATGACCTATATTTCCTCATGAAGTAGATTATGCTATGTCGTTTGTCGCAAACAGCTTCGTGGGCCGACTCGTTTTAGAGTGTGTTTTCAAGTTTTCATTGAAAACACACTCAATAAAAGTGTGTTTTATTGAGTGTTTTTATTGAGAATTTATTGAATTCTGAATGATTCAATGAATATGAATCAGTCATTGAATTTGAATTATTCAAATTCAATCATTTGAATTTTTCTCTTAGACCGCAACCCACTTCCTCCATTATTATAATTATTACTATTATTATTATTATTATTATTATTATAGTCACAGTTCTGATTACAGACGCTCTCAGTGAGTGCCAGCTGGAGACATCCTCAAAGGAAGTCATATTTTATTTTGCAAACTAAAATATTAGTCTTAGTTTAAATTTTATTAGTCATATTAGCAGTTTTAGTTTTTTTATATTTTGGTTAATTTTAGGTGCAAAATTCAAAAAGGTCAAATTATTGTGATTATGTAAACATTGATTGGGTAATGAATACTCAAAAGAAGATACCGTTTTCAAAAAATGTATTCAACTATTGTTGAACAACAACTGACTGCTGTTTTCTCCCTATTGAAAGACAAATAAATAGATAAACCTACTTTGAATCTATTCAAGGTTTGAACCTGTCTTCCTATGAAAACAAAGGACATTATATCTATAAATTTATTAAGTTTTAATTTTAAAATTGCATGCTATAGTTCCAGTTCGTTGTAGTTTTTTAATTCCTGTTTTTATTTATTTCAGTTAACAAAAAGTTTTAATTTCAGTTTTTGTTATTTTATTAGTATTAGTTAACTATAACAGCCTTGATTCCCAATACATGGAGTATATGTTGTTCTCATCTGTTTCCAGCTCTGTTGACTTTATTTTGCTTATATTTTGGATGAGGCTTGATGGTTAATTGGAAATTATGAAAGTTTTACCTTTCACATTTTTTAAATCTAAAATAACTGATTGTTTCCCAGTGGTTCTACATGTTGTCCCACATATTTCCCAGACTTTGCAGAAATGACTGTACGTACACCCAGAGACAGAAAATGAAACTTTTACAAATTGACGTTCTCACATTCATCGTTATGAAAGAAGCAGTGTAGGTGCAAATCACAAATTACCAACAACTGGATTCCCCCAAAACATGCCAAACTGGCACAACGTCCAATATTGCAAAGGATACAAGAAGTACCCCCTGTGTGTTTTTCCATTTGACAAAGTTAACAAAATGTCACCCATAAACTCTGGTCAGACATTTTAAAGTCATCTAGAACCACAAGATCCAGAAAATAAAAATAAAGAAATCATTCAGGGAACATTTACAGTTCTGTCTCTATTTAGAAACGTGTTCAAGCTTTGTTGGTACTTTCTGCTCAGTAAACGAACTACTGTTAGCAATATGAGCTAGAAACTTTGAACTTTGTGGATTAATCCTTTTGAACATTTACTGTAGTGGCTATTTGTCCATGAAAACCAACAAACTTAAAAGTGATCAAACTAAAGGCGACTATTAATGGTCATCGTTGGTATTTGCAGAACAAAACAGGCAGAAGTTGACGCTGCTCCGTCATGTAGCTGTTGTATTCGTGTTTGATAATGACCAGGCCTCTTGTATTGCTCAGACACTTTTATTAAAATCTCATCATGCGTCTGCTCACACAGTTTCCTTACAGGTGTGTCACCCAAGACTAGCCTTCTTCTGTTGTCCTGTTCTTTACATTTATGCATTCACATGAACTCATGATTGCCACCTAGTGGACATGAGCATAATTCAATCATCACATCCTCCTTTCTTTAAAGTTAGAATATTACAAAAGAATTCTATCAAACATACATTGCATGAGACAGATAACACATGAATTACAAATTACAGACATTTCAACTTATACATTTCAACCTTTCCTCCCCTTTTTTTTTTTTTTTTTTTTTTTTTATAAATTCAGTCTATCCGGTTTTTTCACCACTCTGGTAGATCTTCTTAACACAGGTGGATCGTTACTAATACTGTCCATGTCACAATGTGGTGCAGTTGAAGGAATAATCTGAGAATCCTCTGACACTTCACTCGACTCATCAACAGACTCTGATGGAATTTTCAACAAACTGCGACGATTTCGTCTCAAAACTTGTCCATCTTCAGTTTTCACTTCAAATGAACGTGGAGCTACTTCCTGCAGAATAGTTGCCTTAGTATTCCATCCCGCATCATCTTGAATCCTAACTGGGTCCTTATATGCCAACGGGGGTAGAATCTTAGCTGATCTGTCATAATATGACTTTTGTTTTGCTTTCTGCTTTCGTAACCTGTAGTCCAACTTTGACGATTTCTTTGCACCTTGTTCATTACTGTCATAACTTGGCAAAGTTGTACGAATCTTCCGATTCATCAAAAGTTCAGCAGGTGAAAATCCACATTGCAATGGTGAAGATCTGTAGCTTAATAAAGCTAAATACGGATCAGAGTTACTATCTGCAGCTTTCTTTAAAAGTTGCTTAAGAATATGAACCCCTTTCTCCGCTTTTCCATTCGACTGTGCATAATGTGGACTTGATGTGACATGCTTAAAATCATACTGTTCTGCAAACTTTTGCCATTCTCTGCTACTAAAACATGGTCCATTGTCACTTACCACAATATGTGGAATGCCATGCCTTGCAAAGACTGATTTAGCATGTGTTATGACACAATTTGATGACATATGAGCTAACAGAGCCATCTCAGGATAATTTGAAAAGTAATCAATGATCACTAAATAGTCTTTTCCCTTAAAATGAAACAAATCCATTCCCACTTTCATCCATGGTGATGTAGGAATGTCAGTTATGATCATAGGTTCTTTGCTCTGTTTGTTCCTAAATGTCTGACACGTCTCACATTTGTTTATTAGCACCTCAATGTCCTTATTTAGTCCAGGCCAAAAAACTGATTCCCTAGCTCTTCTTTTACATTTTTCAATGCCTAGGTGACCCTCATGAATCCGCTGTAGAATGTCCTGTCGTAACACTTGTGGAATCACAATTCTGTTGTTTTTCAATAACAGTCCATTCACAATACTTAAGTCAGATTTAACATTGAAAAACTGTGAACATGAGCCTATTGACCATCCTTCATCCATATTCTGTATGACTAACTGCAGCTCTGTGTCTTTAGCTGTTGCCTCAACTATTTGCTGTAGCTTTCCATCTGACACAGGCAACACAGTGGACACCAAATTCACATGACATTGAATCTCCTCTTCAGTTGAACTCACACTAATGTCTGTAGGAGCTCTAGACAGAGCATCAGCAAGAATCAGATGTTTCCCTGGAGTGTAGATCAATGTAAAGTCATACCTCTGCATCTTCATCATAAGTCTCTGAATCCTTGGTGACATCTCATTCAGATGTTTCTTTATGATGGCAACCAAGGGTCGGTGATCTGTTTCAACTACAAAAGATGGCAGACCATACACATAGTTATGAAACCGTTCTAGTCCATAAGCCAGCCCTAAGCATTCTTTTTCTATCTGAGCATATCTGCATTCAGCTTTGGTCATGGCTCTGGACGCATAAGCCACTGGCTTCCATTGTTCATTTTCAGCTTGAAGAAGAACTGCTCCAAGCCCATCTTTTGAAGCATCTGTAGACAGTTTTATTCTTTTAGTTGGATCGTAGAAGGTGAGCACTGGTTCAGTAGTCAGATAATTTTTTAATTCCTTCCACTCTTGTTCATGAACGTCTGTCCACTGAAATTGACTGTCATTGTTCAGGAGTTTACGAATGTTTGTCAACTTTGCACTCAGATTGGGAATGAATTTTCCTATAAAATTAATCACCCCCATGATGCGTAGAACACCCGTTTTGTCGACAGGCGGTGGCATCTTCAGGATAGCTTTTATTTTATCTTCATCTGGTTGAACACCTTGGGCAGATAGTTTGTCTCCAAGAAACTTAATTTCTTTGACGCCAAACTCACATTTATTTTTATTAAGCTTCAGCCCATTTTTCTGTATGCGCTCCATGACTCGTCTCAATCTGTCATTGTGTTCTTGAACTGTTGATCCCCAAATAATGATGTCATCAATATAAACTCTCACTCCATCCAAACCTTCTATGATCCGCTCCATCGCTCTGTGAAATATTTCTGGTGCCGATTTTATCCCAAAAGGAAGTCTTAGAAAACAGTATCTTCCAAAAGGTGTGTTAAAGGTGCAATACTTGGTACTGTTTTCATCTAGCTTTACTTGCCAGAACCCTTGTGCTGCATCCAACTTGGTAAAATATCTTGCTCCAGCCATCTCACTGATTATTTCTTCTCGAGTGGGTATTTGATAATGTTCTCTCCTGATGTTCTCATTTAGATCTTTTGGATCCATGCATATTCTTAATTCTCCATTCTTTTTTTTTGTAATCACTATAGAATTAACCCAATCTGTGGGCTCTTCCACTTTCTGAATGACTCCCAAGCTGGTCATTCTATCCAACTCATTTTTCAACCCCTCTCGCAGTGGTGCTGGAATGCGACGTGTAGCATGCACAACAGGTTGAGCACCCTCTCTCAGCTGAATCTTGTATGTGCAAGGTACAGCACCTAATCCTTGAAAAATGTCCTCATAATCCTGAAGCATTACATCCACAGGGTTATTAGATTCATCCAATTCAGTGTTTATCTGATATACTCTTTTCACCAGTCCAAGTTCTTCACATGATTTATCACCTAAAAGTGACTCACGATCTTCTTTTACAACTGAGAAGAACACAAGATGTTTTGTTCCTTTAACTGTCACATTCAGCTGACAAGTGCCAATGCACTCAATTAATTGTCCATTATAATCTCTTAGACCGGACTTTACGTCTTTTATATGAGGTTTTACTTGCATTTCTTTAATATCAGACATGCTAATGAGATTCGCCTTAGCACCTGTGTCCAATCTGAACTGAACTGTGGCTCCATTTATTAACAAAGGAACTATCCATTTATCATCTCTGTTCACACACTGCACTTTTTCTGACTCATTTTCACAGTTCACAACACCAATAAAGAATGTGTCACTTAAGTCAGTTTCCTCCACTAAGTTTACACGATTCCTCTTCTCTTCTTTCGTCTTAATAAAGCATTGCTCTGCAAAATGATTCTTTCCACGGCAATTGAAACACTGCTTACCATAAGCAGGACATTGTCTCACTTTATGCCGTGACCCACAGCGCTTACAGTTGATAATGGCTTCCTCCGGCAGTTTCCTCATCTGTGCATTGCGGTTTCTCTGGCTGGACACAACTCCGACTGCCGCTGCTCCGTCACCGAACTGTGAAGTAGTTCCCGTTGAAAGTTCAGAAAATGTCCTCACTTGCTGCAGAGACAGTTCGCTCGCCCGACACATCTTTACAGCCGTTTCCAGGGTCAATTCGACTTCTCTCAGCAGTCTCTCTCTGAGCTTCCCATCACGTACACCAAAGACGATCTGATCTCTGATCATCGAGTCCTTCAGCAAGCCAAAATTGCATGACTGAGCTTTTACTTTCAGATCTGTCAGAAAGTTATCAAAGGGTTCATGCTGAGTCTGCATTCGGGAACGAAACACGTATCTCTCATAGCATTCATTCTTCTTAGGTGAACAGTGAGCATCAAATTTACTTAGCACAACATCCAACTTTTCTTTGTCTTCTGGTTCATCAAACACAAATGTGTTGTAGACCTCCAAAGCCTGCGCTCCCGCTATGGTCAGCAACATCGCTACCTTTCTTGAGTCCGGCTTTGTCTCCAAACCCATTGCGGCGACATATAGTTGAAAGCGTTGTTTGAAGGTACGCCAATGCTCATCCACGTTTCCCGTCAGCTTCAAGCTCTCCGGCGGTTTCAGCTCCATGGTCGGCCTTTCAGTTCACTCCTGACACCATGTTGTATTCGTGTTTGATAATGACCAGGCCTCTTGTATTGCTCAGACACTTTTATTAAAATCTCATCATGCGTCTGCTCACACAGTTTCCTTACAGGTGTGTCACCCAAGACTAGCCTTCTTCTGTTGTCCTGTTCTTTACATTTATGCATTCACATGAACTCATGATTGCCACCTAGTGGACATGAGCATAATTCAATCATCACAGTAGCCCAGCTGAATAAGCAAATTAGGTTAAACTTCAGGATTTTTTAGAGTACGGTACTTACTTTTCAAATTGACCTAAGTAGCTTGTCGAATGTTTATATTTCAAAACAGAATCCCACGCCGGACTCTATTTGGACCGTTTCTCTTTCACGCTCTGGTATACCTCCGCCATCTTGATTCCTGCACCAACAGCGCCGCTGATGGATAATGACCAGCGGTGCCCCCTGCTGGGTGGCGACCAAACTACAAGACCAAAAGACTGTTTAAGTGAAGGTTATTAGTTAATTGTTTGAAACTAATTTTAATCTAATAAACCATTAATTGACACTTAATCGTAAGATTAATTATTTACATCCCTCACCATTGATTTAGTTATATACAAACTGCCAGAAGTACAACTGACTTTATCAATTTCAAACATGTCAGTTGGATAAAATAATAAAATGACGTTAAAAGGAGGATATTAAGCATGTACACTTTCACAAGAGGTGTGTTAAGTTTATTCCTCTTTTTTCAGCCGATCAACTGAACAGATGTTGATTAGCTCTAGTTACTCTAGAGCAGGGGTCTCAAACTACAGTCCTCGAGGGCCGCAGTCCTGCAGTTTTTAGATGTGCCACAGGTGCAAAACACTGGAATGAAATGGTTTAATTACCTCCACCCTGTGTAGATCAGTTCTCCAGAGCTTTAATTATTCTATTCAGGTGTGGTGCAACAGAGGCACATCTAAAAGTTGCAGGACTGCGGCCCTCGAGGACTGGAGTTTGAGACCCCCGCTCTAAAGACTCTGTGGTTTACGCTGGGGGCGGTTTCAGACCACCTCTTCAGCTCGTCAAAAGACAGCATCATCGTCGTCATCATCATCACTCATGATCAAGTCAGGTGGATCAGTTGACAAACTGGGTTGATGCAGCTGCCAAAGTCCACCAGCATAACTTGATGTTGAATAATCCAACTTAGAAAGTCTTTTTTAGATTTATAGAGGTTAATATTAACATTTTATTACATAGATAAAAACAAACTTTGTGTCATTCTGTTGTGGAAACTCAATGCAATCATTCCATAAAAAAGGAAAAAATACTGTAAGTCATTATTATATCTATTTTAAAAATACTTATTGGTTCTTTGTTATTTTTAGCCAAAGGTATTAAGAGCCATGGAGCCACTGTGGAAGGTCCAAAGATCCACCTATGGCCCCGGAAACACAGGTTGAAGACCTGGAATAAATTTACCTGACAGCAAAGTGATTTCTTCACCACAAACTGACTTTTTTCTGTCACAGGAAGAGGAAACTACAATAATAACCTCACAGAACCTCACTTCAAACAAATCAGACCACTTCCTCTCCTTTTAATAATCTGCAAAAAAAACTATTTTTGACAAAGAAATGGATGGAAACTATAACGTGCAAATTCTCCTTTACTCACACTGACTTTAAATGGTCCAAGCTTAATTACTGTGAAGAAAAAAAGCACGATTAAATTATAATAAACATGTTGCAAGGTGAATAGCCATAAATTATGGCATCATCTAAAATCTCTTGAGATGAAAATGAAAAAATGTTTTCATTTTCATTTTCCAAAACTAATCTTAACACAGGTCAATATTTCAAAGCATATTCATAATCTGTTTAATTTAAACGTAATTAATGTCGGATGCTAGAAGTATATTTAAATAACAGCTATCCTACTGACATTTTCTGGTGACATATTGTTTCATTTGAATTTAAATTTCTTCATGCTCATTGGTGCCATTTTCAAAACACTTGAACAGATTGTTAGTTTTCAAGAATATTTAATTCAAATTTATGGGGGAAAGTGGGAGAAAGTGAGACAGGAAGGTTGCTAGCAAGTGCAGATTATGGTTTCCTTTGCCGTTGACGTCAGCTTCCTGTTTGTGTTAAATCGGGCTCAACCGAGACGTCGTGTCCCTGTCTTCCATTCTCATTCTGAGCTGTCCTCATTTACTCCGTTTTCCTTCATTTATGTTCATTCATAGAAAAAAAAGTTAAATCCAACAATGACACAAGAGGATGTTCAAAATTTGAAAGTATTGATGAATTATTTGGCAGAATTGTTGCAGTTCTCCTTTAATAAACATTTTTTCCACTTCTCTCAGGTCTTTTGAGCCAAATATCAAAGAAATGCCAATGTTACTCCAATACAACACAGAGAAAATGATACAGAATTTAATTGTGGTTGAATCTCAAAATTTTTATCTTGGACTCTTGTTTATTAACGTTCAACACTTATACAATTATATTACGTAAGTCATCAAATAAAATATGTAAAACTTCATGTTGGATCAGTTAGAATGTCTGTTCCAATGAGGTTTGTTTGAAAATAACCTTTAAGCAGGTATTAAACACACTTTTCACTAAAACTGCAGTATGTAATGTTTACACAAAAGGTTTTTTTTACATATTTGTTGATACTGTCACTGTGTTGTGACAGTACAATTGGCAGGTAATCTGTGAAAATTCAATCTCCTCCACCTTCCCAAGCTACTATTGCCTCTGAAAAATGCACCGCTCTGACCAAAAACAACCAATCAGAGCCAGGAGGCGGGTCATAGCGCTGTCAATCATTCTTGGGAATGTTCTGGTAAAAGTGCTAATGATGGAGAAACAATTTACCGTGACAGGAAAACAGTTTATCCACCATCATCAGTGTCCATGCTAACTAGCATTAGCATTCTGCTTAGGGGAAGAATCTGGGAAGAGGAAGAGGGAGCATGAGCTTGATTGACAGCGCTGTGACCCTCCTCCTGGCTCTTGTTTTGCCTTTTGTTGATCCTTCCAGGCCACCATAATAATCTATTATAGTCTTTCTAACTTGTATATTATGAAGATTAAATTCAAAGAAATATAAATACAACACTGATATGTAGGGTTTTATTTTAAGACATTTTCACAATATTTTCTTCTGCTGCATTTCATTATAACTAATACTGATATTAAGAAGAGTCACACTACACCTTAAGCTCAATTTATTTAAAAGGTAAAGTAAATTTAACAAATTAATATATCACAAGATGTAAGCATTTTCTCAGTAAAGTGTCCAAATTAAAAAGATTTTCCACAATAAAGGTCACTTATCTTATAGGAGATGCTGTAGTGAATATAATTAAATACATTTAATAAAATCTGGGGTCATTATGACAAATGATTTCTATTTTTATTCCATATTTTGAGTGTCCATTTATTTTATCTGTAGAACACTTTGCCATAGCTGTCGGTTAAAGTGTTTCATATTAAAGCAGTTTTAACTCAAACACGTCGGTTAGCCAATCAGAAGTTTCCAAAGCCGTGACATCATCACTAGGCTTCCCCTCATTGCTTAAAGAGACAGTAAACATTTTGTATGAAACTATCATTTTAAAGACATAATAAATAAATCTGATATTTTCTTCATTTTTGTGGAATTTATCAAATAAAAATTATTTTGGTGATTCTGACTGACATGAAACAAAAGGACTTTATTCTGATTTAACTGTCAGAAAAAAAAAAATTTTTTTTTGTTTCATTGCTGTGTCAGTTAATAAAGTTCAGACAAAACTTAAAGAAATAGGCTATAAACTCAGAGCTTTGCTTTAAAAGTAGGTGAAATAATATTAAAAAGATTATGTTGGTTTTGGTGAATTACTTACGTTAATCTCTGTAGTTATAATTATTTATGTAATTATGAATATCATGTAGGATAAGTCAATGTCTTGATTCTTACTGGAGCAATAAAGAAAGGACTGCAACTTCTTTCAACATTTGGAAAACTTCACACGTTTTATTGTGGTTGTCATTTATATAGTTTGTGATCATTTACCCAGTTAGGTATGGGGGGCAGTTTGTAAAGTTACAGTCAAACGTTAGCAGCAATAATTTAGGTTATTTTATTCTGTCATGAGAGGGAAAAATGGGGGTTCATTATTTTAAAGTCATATTTTCACAATGTTATTCATTTATTTTTAAGTATCAGAATTTCAACCTAAATCTTTAGTCAGCAGATATTTAGCTTAAGAACTAAATTTTTAGCTTCACACTAAAAATATAGTTAGTGTGCTAACTATTTAGTTTAAAGCTAAGAAGTCGGCTTTAAACAAAGCTAAATATTTAGTTTAAAGTTAAACATTTACCATTTACGTCAGAGACAAATATAAAGCTAATATTCACATACCAAGTTGAGATTTGCATGTGAATTTCCAGTATAGAGCAAATTCACATGCCAGTTAGCAAGCATAGGAATTAGTTTGCTAACTAAATGTGTAGCTATAACCTAAATATATAGGTCATAGCTAAGTATTGAAAGTATTGAGTTTAAAGCTTTAAGGTACCTTATGGCTTTAAGGTAAATGCTTAGCTGTCAGCTAATTATTTTGCTTACAAAATATTTAGAGGTAAATATTTATTTTGTAAACTCCATATTTAGCCTAGCTAAATATTTAGTTTGCTAACTAAATGCTTAGCTTCAAACTAAATATTTAGTTTAGTTTGAAGCTAAATATTTAGGTTGCTAATTAAATGTTTGGTCTGATGCTAAGTGTTTTGCTAACAAAATATTTAGCTTGCTAATTAAATATTTAGTTTCAAATTCTGACATTTATAAATGAACGAACCAGGTGGTGAAAATGTGACTTTAAAAAATGAACTCCCAATTTGTTCCTGTGATGACAAGCTAATTAAGTGAAATTATCGCTCTTAACTTTTAACTGTAACTTTACAAACGGCGCCTCACAGTTTGGAACCTACTTGGGTAGCAAAAAAAGGTAATCTTTTCACTTTGTCCATGTAAAAGTATGAACAGGGAAATGTTTTGGGGACTAGAATAATTCGCGTTTAGACAGCTTTGACAACATTGAAAACAACAAATCCACCAGTCATGAAATAGCAGATAGAGTTAAATCTAATGTCCTTTGTTCAAGCAGAAGATCGATTAACACACACAGATACACAGAAAACTGAATATTTAGTCTGGCTTAAGAGAAGATTAAACACCATCTACATGCCACACTGGGACTGCTGCCGGTGTCTCCGAACGCTACACATTTGGCTAAAGGACTGTCCACAGCGGGAGCAGCTGTAGGGTTTCTCCTGCGTGTGAACTGTTCGGTGCCTCTTCAGGTGACTTGAAGAGATGAAGCTTTTCCCACACAATGTACAGCGGTAGCGTCTCTCACCGGTGTGGACAAGAAGGTGGACCCTCAGGTTGTTAGGCTGGGCAAACCCTTTCCCACAGTGGGGGCAGGTGTATGGTCTCTCCCCCGTGTGAATCTGCTGGTGCTGCTCCAGGGCAGCAGGGTTTGGGAAGACGAGCCGGCACACCACGCACACCAGCAGCTCATTATTAAAGGCAGCGCCGTTCCTGGGCTGCCGCCGCTGGCTAAGTGTCCTAGCTGCAGAACCTGTGCAGTGGGAGGGCGGAGGAGGATGTGGAGCAGCGATGACACCAGCCATGTCAAAAGATGGCGCAAAAGCAGCCACTTCATGAGAGACGGCCATTGGACCGTCTATAGCGCCTGCCTCTCCCTGCGAAGGGAAGGAAGACGAAGCATGTCCAGAGTTTGTGTTCCCCAAACCCAGCTGTGCAACTGCGTAAGCTGCACCAAGATGGCTGACCCGCTCCTGCATCCAGGCCAGGTCCTGGTCCAGGTTAAGGTCAGCGCCAGGTTCTTCTGATTTCACAGCAGCTGCCGGTTTAGAAGGATGAAGGCCGTCATCTGTAGTTTCCTCTGGCTTTATTTCACTGCCTGGAAGGCACTCGGTAAACTCCCTGCTAACGGGGCTTTGAACGTCAACTCTGCCGGCAGGAAAACTGCTGCTCAAAGGTTTCATGGCCTTCCGTTTTGCTCGAGGCCTGAAGGTCAGATCTATTGTGGCGTCAGTGGGAGACGGAGAAGACTGCGAGGAGGACAGTAAGGTGCTGGTACTGGTGTCCATGACGATATCAGCAGGAGGAGGTTCTTCACTCTGATCCTGGGCTAAAAAAGGACAGAAAGAGAAAGAAGTTCTGTAAGTGGATCTGCAATGTACATTCACCTCTGAATGAAGTTTCAAGTTTACATTTTCTGACTCTAAATAATTAATAGGAAATAATAAAAATTCTTTTAAAAAAATGCATATTTTGTTACAGTTAATATAAACTCTTAACATAAATTTGCTGTAATTGGCAGTAATGTATTGTTTTCTTTGATTTACCATTAAAAAAAACTAAATCTAAAAATGTAAAAAAAAATTTAAAAAACAGGATCAAAGGTCCTGGAGAAATCCCTAAAAACCAACCAGAAGCAACTAAAACTATGATGGGAGGTCAACTCACCAGAAGAAAGGTCGTCACAGTCGGTGCTGATGTTGACCTCCACCTTCACATCCAGGCTGCAGCTTTCTCGCTCATTTTTCACTTGTTTCTGCAAGGCTAGCTTAGTTTCTTCTTGCTGGAATACAGTAAATAAACTAAATAAATAAACTTTGCTTTTTAGTGCTTAGAATATGATTGGATGTGTTGTATGAATGGATTAAATAGAATAGAAGATGTTAGTTTTCATCTTACAGGAGAAAGTATTAGATTGTGTCGATATGGTAGACTGCTAAACATAACTGTGAAGGTAAATGTTTTGGAAACCGTAAGATAATAGTAACATAAAGGACCAATTATACGTATTCTAGACTGAAATGTACAATGTATATACTGAAGGACTTCATTTTTATGTTTGATTAGTGTATATAGTTTTATTTTGTTACTAATATTATTGACATGTTGTTTACACTGTAAAACATTTGAAGGTGGTTTAACTCGAAATCCATCTGCTGCCCTGAAAATGCAATTTAACTCGACAAGAAAATTGGTGGGTTTTAACTTGGAAACGAAAGTTCATGAAGTTGATTTAACAAGAGACAAGTTGTCTAAACATTGTTTTTAAAGTTTCTTAATCTTGAATTGTGAGCTTTAACTTAATGCTGCAATTTAAATCAAATAATTATTTCACAATATGCAAGAAAAAAAACTCACCTAGTCAAAGAGCTACATTTCTCTATCACTTTACTCACATTATCAAGATAAAATAATCTACTTATTTTGCTTTACGTATTCTTGTTTCGAATTGCATGAACAAAATTTCTGATCTGATAATGAACTTTATTAGGTTCAAAATCTAAAACGTGTTAAATATATTTGACTTAAAGAGTAGAGTTGCCACAAATGTGGCTCAAATGTTTTACAGTGTACGCACTGAAAATAAAAACTTGAAGAAAACCTTTAAAACTCGACTGTTTCTCCTGTTTACATCTGAAACAATTAATATTTTTATTGTTTAAATTTCTATTGGTCAAATACAGCACTTAAAAAAAAATCTAGTAGAGACTGTAGTAGAAATAAAACAAACCATCATGCTTCCACCACCGTGCTTTACAGTAAGCAAAATGTCTCCCAGTTAGCCGCTTTCTTATAAAGTCTTCGGTTCTCATTGAACTATTTTTGTTTGTTGTTTCATTTAGTTGTGTTATAAATGCTTAAACTGTTTCTTTTATAATATGTGGTAACAATTTGTGAGTCGAGTGATGATATTTGGGGCTATGAGTGTATATATTGTCAATTGAACAATAATATGAATTCTTTGTGCTTTTCCATTGAATGTTTTTTCTCTCAACTATAGTTGAAAATCTTTATTTTAAATTCCCATTATGCTGATTAATATTTACCTGTGAAACATGATGAAATGTCACGTCTTCAGATGCTGCAGGAAGAGGTGCCAACAGAAGCTGATGGTTGCCAGAAACTAAAAAATATAACATAAAACCATATCATGCATCATTCTTTACAAAAAAACAAACAACTCCTTCTAATGCATGACTGAGTTTTCAGTCAGGTTTGCCAAAAGTTGTTGTGGATCATCGTTTGTAGATTTTGAGGTCGTCACAGAAAAGGTTTACAAAATGTCATGTATCAAATATATGTAATCTACCGCCTTTTCTCTTTAAAAACTTCTGCTGTTTCTAAAACAAAGATTAATGTTCACGAAACATTTACTTTGGCCAAAGTTTTTATTATCGCTCGTTTTTTGTGCTTTTAAATGGAGAGGAATTAAAATTCTCCTGCTCGTTTGTTGGTCCAACAGTGACACCTTGTGGCCATTTTGAATAACAGCATATTTTCTTGTGGGTTTTATGGGTTACTGAAATTAAGTAATTAGGGGGAAATTCTTAAAATAACGTCTTTGGAGAGCAGAATGAGGTGAATAAGCAAAATTGTGTTTTGTGATAAGAAATATTTAATAAGCGGTGTAATGTCTTCAGTTTTTTGTTTGATAAGGAAAACTGCATATTGAAAAATTAAGGACAATAAATATTGTTCTTTGTGAACATTAGTATGCTTTATTTTATATCAGGGAAACAATGTTTTGTTTTCTATTTGTTTTAAAAGACTCTCAATGACTATTTCATTTATATTACATCATGATTAATAAGCCTTGGAAATTATTTTATTGGGTTAAACATCTCCAACAATTCTGTATCTTTTCCTTTTATGCTACAGTTTTCACAGTATCTATTCAGTTTATCCTTGATACATGTAGACAAGGACTGAGAGCGGGGGTGTCTAAAATGCCATTTGTGATCCTTGAAACGATTTTAGGCGGCTCTTGATCTCAATTCAAGAATGTCTTCATTTTGGTTTACCAAGCAAATGGAAAAATATGAAGTACAACACCAAGTATTCATCCAGGTTCCTGTTTTGTAGGGTGACCATATTTTCATTTAGGAAAACCAGGACACCTTGGAGCGGGGGGGTAGGGGGGACTCTCTTCCCATACATAGAGATGTCTGTAGCATGCGCTCACTTAACATAGGCCTACGTAATCCTACAATAACATGATATCGCTTTGGCATGTTGTTGGTGTACTGACAGCCACGCTATCTATCTTCTGATTAAGAACAGGGCTGCCCGCACTGACGCAGCTCAGGGATTACGTCACACGCAGCGCCGTGCCCGTAAATTTAATGGTCCAATGAAAGTAATTTAAAAAAACAGGACATTTCCTCACTTTCTAAAAAAAACCCGGGACGCTCGGGACAGGACGTGAAATACGGACATGTCCAGGGAAATACGGACGTTTGGTCACCCTACTGTTTTGAATGTAATTTATTTTAAAAAGAGATTAAAATACCACAATCAATAGTCAGTTCACTATCAAAGGCCAAAAACCAAAAAAAAAAAAAAAAGCAGCCTTGGGCACAATCATTTAATAAACTTTACAAAATAAATCAAGAGTGAGCCATGTCTGGTTCTTGTTGATATAAAGACACAAAAAAAAAATCAATAAAAATGTGTTTTTGTTTAATCTGAAAAACCTGCAAGAGGATTTTATGTTTGAAATCTACAATTCAATAAAATATTGTGTATATTTTATACCCAACATTTATACCCACATTTATTTATTTTTCCCCAATTTGATATTTTTGGCCCCATTGTCAAAAAGTATGGACAAATATAAAGTGCAACACCAAGTATTCATCCAGGTAAACTGGGAATGACAAAGCATCCAGTGATATATTGGTATGGGGGCGGGGGCTAAAGTAAAATCTGCTCAGGGCCCCAAAAAGGCTTCGGTCGGCTCTGGTGGAGGGGGGATTCTGGAAGCCACGCCCACAGAGCATCAGCCTCAGACAGCTGTTGTCACCAGTTGATCTCTCACACCAACAAGCTCGTCTGGGATTCACAATCATCCCCATCCTGACATAACCCCGAACCTCTCCTCTAATCCTGCTCCTTCACACACCAACAGTCCCATCGGCGCCATCTCCGTCCGTTTACCTTCGCCAGGCTTCAAATGGACGGCGTACATTTCCTCCCGCTGGCGGCTCCTCCTCAGCCTCTTCTCGCAGCTCCTCATCTTCACGTCCATTTCCTGCAGCCTCTGCCGCAGGGCATCGTTCTCCTTCTGGCTCTTGTCGAGCTCCAGGTCCATCTGGGAGCGCAGAGCCGCATAGCCAGCGTCCACCAGTTTGCAGATTTCCACCACCGCCGAATTGGCCAGAATCTCTATTACCGAGGCGATTTGCGCCTGGAAGCCCAGACAGTCCTCCATCATCCCCAGCGGTCTTCCTGGTGCCGTCTGGACGGACTCATGCAGAGAAAAAAAACCCAGTCTCCTTCCAGTTAAAGTGTCTGCTGTTTTTAAACTGTCTTGTTCCGATTCCCGGCAAGGAGCGCATGCGCAGATATGAGACGTTAGAGGGGAAAAAAACAGGAATGCGTCACAAACTAACTGACAACTTTGAATTATTTTTATATAGTTCAAGTATTATATTATATAATATATAACGAATATATACAATAGTGCGACTGCGTATTAGAGACATTGTAGATAAAAAGAGTAAAAAGTCAGAATTTTGAGGTTGAAATCTGAAGAAAGTATGAGTTTTGAGATTTAAGTAAAAATTTTGGGGAAAAAAATCTGAATTTTGAGGGGGGGAAAGATTTGCATGAAAAAACTCAAATTTTGGGATTGATTAGAAAATTTTCCAGATAAGTTTTTTCACAGGGCAAAAGATGAAAATTAGGAGAAAAGTCAGGATTCTGAGAAAAAAGTTAAAATTTTGAGAAAAAAAAAACAACACAATTTCCGAGAAAAAAAGAGTCACAATTCTGAAATTGAACTCAGAATTTTATTTATTTGTATTTTGGGGGATCCTAATCCTCGTAGGGCCACCTCATACATAAGAGTCAGACCGAGAGCTAAAATATCTGGTAAGGCAGACTATTTTAATAATTATCTAAATTTTGTCTCTTACCAGTTTGATTAAACTGATTTCACTTATGATGTAAATGAAAATGCAAAACAAAACAAACGCAGACATATTTATAACATTTAGATCTTTTTATTAATATTTTGTTTGCATTCAGCTGTTGGGTGAAGAAAAGGCAGCAAAATTCAAAGCTTAACCAACTGAATACTTTGGTGCAGGAAGCGTTTCACAATACTCATTAAATCAGCGGCTTGTAAACTGGACAGATAAAGATTTTAAAGTACGAAAAAGTAACATGGAGGCATTCATCACTGCTTTCTGCTCCTCCTGCAGTTTGCGTCCACCTCTTCCTCAGACATTCATCGACAACAAAAGGAACTGGAAATGGAGGGAAAAATGCAGGTAAATCAACTTGATTTGTCACTAAATGAAATTTAAATTTGATTTCAGGTGGAGTTACGTGAGGGTTTTTACCTGCATCATGTTCATTCTTACTCTTCCCCTGTTGTGTTCATCCAGGGCCTGGAAAACTCCTAAACAAACAAAATTCAGTCTGAATTAACGTTATTATAGTTAATTACAAAAACAAAATAACAAAAACTGAGAAATATTTTCAGTAACTGAAATAAATAAAAATGGTGACTAAAGGAAAAATGAATCACCATCTTGTTATAATTAGCTGGAATTATATAAATATTGTGTATTTCTAAAACTAAAATACCCTGAAGTTATAACATCCTGTGTTTTTTATTTATGGATATTTTTCTTATCTTTATGAAACAGATTTTTTTTCCCGCTCAAGCCGTTTCCTCCTGGTGTCACTTACGACAGCAAACAAAGTGGAGACAGAAAAAGTTGGGCGAAAACGCCTGAGTCAACAATAATTAAATTTAATTATGTGAAAATTTTATCTTCTGTTAAGTGTTCATTACCCAATTCATGTATTCATAATCACAATGCAATACTTTGATTTTAATTCTTCACCTAAAAAATAATTAAATGAAATTTAAATGAAATAGATAAAACTACAACTATAATTCATTAAACTAAAACTAAGCAATAATAACTAATAAAAACTAGAAAACACACTCTAAAAACTGAATTAGACAAACAAAAAGTAAAAAATAAAACAAAACACAAAATTATTATAACTCTGTTCTGAATCGTGGCAAATCAAAAACATTCAGCAGGGACAAATATTGTCCAATCATAAATGTTGATTTTTACTGCTATCTCTAGCACAAAAAATAACTAAACATTAAGTTAATTTTTGTGTGTTTTAACGTACTGAACATGTTCTCCAGGCGGACGATGCAGGTGAGATAGTCGTCAAAGTCGATGTCATAGTTATCGTCTGCGAACCTCAAGCCAATCAGCTGCAGCAGCTGGTTGTTCAGGTTCATACCTGCATGAAACCAAGCAGAGGTTTGACAAAACCCATCACTTCATATTGGTTACATAAAACAAGATCCACTGCAACAATAAATCTCACATTTTCATAACTTTCAGATTTTAGCTGGAAGGGTCGTAGAAAAGTCTCTCAGAAAACTTCATGAAAGTCAATATAAAAATATTATTCCAAAGATGTATCCTAGATAAATTAGAACTAAAAACTTACCAGGATCCATCTAACCAGTAATATCATATTATTGTTGTCTAAACCTCTCAGTCCCTCTGACAGAAAGACAACTTTGTAAAAACCAGGTTTTATGCCTCACTTTGTTCTCACATCTTCCTGTCAGAGGCAAAACTGATTAGCATTGGTTTTAGCGGTCAAGTTGTCAACATAACGCGCTAAATCTTAAATGTACGCATAATATATTAAAGAAAAAGAGACGCAGTGCTTTGCTATTTGTCAACACTACAACAACTAGACAACTAGGAAACAGTTTCAATTAACAAAACAAAAATAGCGACGGAGAGGGAAGTTAGTTATGCTAGCTTGACTTTGACAACTTAACATTTAGATGTGCTGTGGAATCTGGTCTGTTTTGTTTCAGTGACAAAATAAAAAGGTGGCCTACACACCAACTCTGACAGGTCATCAGTAGAAGGTGTTTAGCTAATCAACCACAGCGATCACTTATTAATAATCACAAAATAAACATCAAGCCTAAAACATGACACTGTAATGGACTGAATGTTCTTTGTATTGTTGGAGACTTTCATGTCTCCAGTTGAGGTTCGCTGATGCAGGAGATTCCAGAAGAGTCAGTGAGTTAAAATCAACTTGTATTGAAAATACAAGAGATATCTTGGAGATGCACTCAAGCATCAAACAGTAGGGTGACCAAACGTCCGTATTTCACGTCCTGTCCCGGGCGTCCCGGGTTTTTTTTAGAAAGTGAGGAAATGTCCTGTTTTTTAAATTACCTTCATTGGACCATTAAATTTACGGGCACTGCGCACGGCGCTGCGTGTGACGTAATCCCTGAGCCGCGTCAGTGCGGGCAGCCCTGTTCTTAATCAGAAGATAGATAGCGTGGCTGTCAGTACGCCAACAACATGTCAAAGCGATATCATGTTATTGTAGGATTACGTAGGCCTGCTGCAAAGATTCTCCCCCCTCCCCCTCTTCTCCAAGGTGTCCTGGTTTTCCCAAATGAAAATATGGTCACCCTAATCAAACATGCACACAGAGCTACCCAAAGGCAATCCCAGTGAGATCTGAAGTTTGGCCAAATGACCGTCTTACTGTGCTCTGCGGCCTTAAAATGGTCAGTCTTTTGTTTTAAGGCCAGTAGGCATAAAATGTTTTACTGAAGCTACAGAGGAAAGATGACCGCTTTGAAGCAAACAGCTGTTGTGGAGAAAATACCATTTCCAAGCACTGTTCCGGTGAAATCACTCAATCAGGTTTATTCATATATTGTGCACAATACAGAGAGCTTGTAGGACCATCAGTAATGAAGCAAGTCTGGATGAAAAGCTCTGTCAACTCTGCCAGACACAGACAACACATGAGTTTTATACCAAGGATAAAGAACTAACAACAAGGGGCGAGATAGTCTGGTTCTGATGCAGGTGTAGAAAACAACTTCCAACCTTCTACATGTAACCCAAATAGTTCTTTTGGTGAGAGTTCACAAGCATTTCATATAACATGACTAGCAGATGTGACCTTACTGTGATTTTTCCATCACACAGCTTCGATCTGTAACCTCAGTTCCTGTCCCGGGACAAAGTTATAAAACTGACAACCATTTGGTTCATCTCCTCTTTAATCCACATTTTGGTTCCCACTGTGACAAGTTAGGGCAGGAAGTCGTTATCACTTCCTTACAAGCCGTCAACGGCCAGACTCAAACCGGGGGAGGGATGCAGAACAAAGCAAGGCTCCACCTGTAGTTTCCTTGTAACTCATCAAAGTAAATTCATGATTGTACATCAATGCAACATCCAACAAAAATCACTTTATAATATTTCCACAGTGTGGGAAATGTTTGAGTGTTTTTTGGTGTTGGATCCTGACGCATATCGTGGAGCTGTTGTCAGTCAGTTGCTACGGCAACGTGTTTATGAGTAGCGCAGCCGACACAGCTAGAAAAAGGAATAGGAGTGTAAAGTTGTTCCTCGACTGTTTTCATGTGTTATTTTCCCCTTTGCTGTGGCGCACAGCGCTGCATGAATCATCCCTTCATCTGCAAGTTTCATTCAGTCAACGGAGCCGTTCTACCGCCGCAGCGCCTCCATTAACGGCATGTCAAAGAATAATCTTTTTGCCCTCAAGCGCAAAATTTACAGATGTAAACAATAACATGCAACGTTTCTACACTCTCTCTACTCTTGGGTATACTTCCCCCACAACACCGACCCCACCAATGAAACCTCTAACAAGCATAATGTCAAAATAAACTCTTATATTTAAAATAAGGACAACGTGATAAAATTCTATAGTTTGCTGAATGAATGAATGAAAAGTCTCTTATACTCACCAGTGCAATATCTTCACTGAGGAGTATATTGCTTATAGAAAGTCCTTTTTAAAGTTAAAATATATTTTTGTAACATATATAAAGCTGGTCAGTTTACTCACCGGCGGCTGCAAGAGCCGTGCGAAGCTCATAGGAAGACATTTTTCCTGACCGGTCGGTGTCAAAGGACAGGAAGAGCATCTGCAACGACAACCTGGTCTTCAATAACTTCACAACAACAGCAACTAAATGTACTCAACCCTTCACCACCTCCAGTAAATTATTTCACCAGGTAAATCAGTACATACAATCCATTTCTTCATCTTGTCCCAAAACACCTTAAACTCCTGGAACTCCATCTTTCCTGTGTTGTCCACCTGTTTCACTATGTTAGGAAAAATCTTTACCAACATCTTGATAATCATGTTAACCACCATCACCAACCTATTTGTCATAATCCGTTACAAAAGTACAAAAATCTTATAGGAACTCCAGACATTATTTCCATTTGGTCTCCATAAACAGGCATTAAAGGGATATTTCAAGCTTTTTTGAACTGAAATCCAGATCAGTTCTTCTCAGGATGAACAGAACCAAGCCATCTCAAACAAAAACTTCTTTTTTAATCCACTATGGCCTGATTAATATTCTCCAATAAAGTTGACCACAAGATCCAACAGAATCAGCTGCTGAAAACCTTCAAAACTTCCTTCAGATGTGTCTATTTATCACTTTTTTTTTATCATGACTTCCATTAGCAGACATTTTTAAAGCATTTTGGGTCAAAAATGCTTTAATGCGTAAAGCTGAAAGCTAATGCTAAATCTTTCTGTAGCTGCAATAGCTTTCTGTTGCCATTTTGCCATCCTGCTTCTGTTGATTGATTTACTACATTGGTGAAAAGTTAGAAGTTACTGTTGATGAAGTCGTTCACCACACTTTGAGATGTCCTGTTTTGTCCTGTTTTGGTTAAGATCACACATCCTGCAGACACGTTTTAAAGCATTTCCTCCTTTAAGAAGAACAGGAGCCGTTTAAACCCTGCAGATAAACGTAAACAGTCGTGATGTGGAAGGATACGTCCATCAGGTTGATGATGCTGTGGCAGGTGCTGAGACTCAGGCCATCAAACTTAATCTCTTTTCCTGGAGACAAAACAATAATAATAATAATTAATTATCCAAATAATGTCTGTTTCAGGTTCAAGCAGCAGATTCCTGAGGAAAAGAAAAACACTAAATCAACTCCACAATGTTTAAAATACAGAAGAAATTGGGATTTTATGTTTTCTTAATGCTACTTAGATTTTTCTTTTCCTAATTCAGCATATTTTGTTTCCCTGTTTCTATTTTTATTTATTAGAAGCAAGAAGTGACTAATTTATCCATTTGTTGTTTTTCCTCAGGAAGACAGAAAGTTATTTTATATCTGAAATGTTTTCTGTGAAATTTGGTAAAATAACTGCATTTATTTCTGACCAAATCTGCCGTCATCTTTAGAAAATGAACATGAACTAAAACTGAACTTATTGTGGACTTAAATGCATCAACCTACTTAAGTCCTCTGGATTTAAATTGTTTTCATTTTAATCTTAAAGTCTTCACTTCACTTTCTCACCATCCCAGATACACTGTAAAAACTACAAAGTCCAAGTATTTTTGTCTAGTTTTAGTGAAAATACCTCAGTGCACTTAAAATTAGACAAAACTAAATCATATAATCATAATTCCTTATTATTCATGAAAACATTCTAGTTATATGTGAAATAATCTGCCAGTAAAATTAGTACATTTTCAAAAATATTAAGGAATTATTTACTTAAAACAAGCTCCTATTTCTCGCTGAAAATGTTCTTGTAAGTTGGTTTGCTTGAAAAAATGACAAAAGTGACAAAAACACAACATCTTACCAATTATCTAGTTTTTAATGCAAATACATTAGTACATTTGAAAAGAGAGAAAACTAACTTACAAATAACTTTTCAACAAGATATAGGAGTTTGTTTTAAGTAAATAATTTTAAAATATTTTTTAAAAACTTACTACACTGCAAAAAAGAAAACCTTGAGTATTTTTTATCTAATTTTTATTACAAATATCTCAGTACACTTGAAATAAAACAATACAATTAACTTCTCAGCAAGATGTAGGAGCTTGTTTTACAAAAATTATTTTACAATTACCTCCTAATATTGGTGAAAATATTCTGGTTCTACTGGCTCATTATTTCACTTATAAAAGATGTTTTTCCCATGTAAAAAGTGAAATAATCTGCCAGTGGAATTAGTCGTTTTTAACAATATTAAAGAATTATTTACTTAAAACAAGCTCCAATAAACTTACTTGTAAGTTAGTTTAGTCTTATTTCAAGTTTACTAAGATATTCGAACAATAATCCTTGGTAATATTTTGTTTTTTTGGTGTACAATTCTTTTGCTCTACATTTTCTTATCTTTTACACCCATTCTGATTTAAACCACGTTAGTTTGGTTTTCTACTTACGTCTGCTGAGAACGCCGTTCAGCATCTCCTGAAGCTCTATCACACAGATTGCTTTATCCTGTCGTTACGTGGAGGAGAAATAAAAGTTACTCGTTTGCCGTTAATTTAAACTCTGGGAGTCTTGAAGAGCGTTTCTTACCGAACCGGCCAGCTGCTCAAACAGCCTCCGCAGGCCTTTCTCTTCCTCCGTCTCCTCCTCTGGAGCGCTGGGCATCGGTGGCTGCAGGACGGGAGGAAACCTCAGAGTCAATTTGTTAACTCAAAATATGATTTATTATGAGCAGAGGTGGGTAGAGTAACAAGAGTAGCACTTCTTCTACGTATTAGTAACTAAGTAACGGATCAAAACGTCATTTAATATTTAAAAATTACATTATAATGAGGAAATGTTGGTACTTTAAAGAGCAAAATGGAAATTATTGATATAAATAAAATATTTGCAAAAGAAACAAATCATTTTCTTTCAATTTAAAACTTTGACAGAAACTGTATTATTTATTTCAAGTGACTTTGGGGTTAAAACATTCAGTGAAGTTACTCACAACAGAGTTTTAAAATTAAACATGAATCTTTACTTACAGATTTTAAGTATTTAACAAATGTTGTATTTTAAAAACATCTTTTTTTAAAAGCATTTAGCTCAGCATGAGTTGAGCAATTGACAATAATCTTTTTATTGTCTATGTTTTATTTTATTTCTTGATTTGTCTTGTTGTTGTGCCTCCCTTTAGACAAGTCATTTGAAATTTGAATTTCTACAATAATTTGCTCCAAAAAACCAAAAAGAGTATCCAGAAATTTTACTCAATTAAGAGTAACGATACTGCAAGTAAAAATACAAAACCAAAGTTCCTGCCCAGCTCTGATCATCAGTGATTTATTTACCTCTGGTAAATCTGCGTCCACTTTGGTCCCCATCTCTCTGTTGAACAAGCAGCACTTTGTTACAGCTGTAAATGGTAAAACATTTCGTTTTCTTACGAGTTTGACCGTTGGATTGACGCTGGACTCACAGGGCTTGGGCCTTTTTCTCAGAGAAGACGCGGATGATGAAGTCGGCCTCGTGGTGCGGCTGGAAGGTGGTGGGGACCAGCAGGTATTTCCCTGGCGGCAGAGTGAAGCGCTCCGACACTTCCCGCATGTTGATGTACGTCCTGCTGCGCGCCTTGGAGGGGTGGTAGCGGAAGAAGTCCTTCCCCACCTGGTCCTCTTCGTCCGGAGCCTGAGAAGGACAGAGGAGGACATGAGGTCTGAGTTTGAGGGAATCCTCTTTCTGCCTGGAGACAAGAGGAAGTCATACGGCCAGTTGATTCTCTTCTGAAGGAAGGAGAACCGCTAACCAGAGGTGGCGTTAACGGAATATTTTCCATATTTGACCGGTTATTATTTTAAACGGCAGGAATTTTTTTTACATTTTTTTATTTGACAGGTTATAATTAACACCCCTGATTGGTGCACATGGGCAAACATTATAGACTTTAGGCAAAGAGTTCATCGTAGAGGCAACTAAAAATCACCTAATAAAAACATCATTTCTGAATATCATTTCATGGACGCTGAACTAAATGCGTCTTTCTGACCGGGAGCTGACAGCGTGTTGAAGAGTTATGGACCGGACGCTTTGGAGCGTCTGGTTAGGAATCGCATTCCAAACTTTTGGTAGAAATTGTGCCTTTAATTAAAGTCTCCATTACACACAGACCAGAGAAAGATAAAGACAATGCAATGTTGAGCTAATCCATGTACAGTCTAAAGTTTAGACTCTAAACAAAGGAAATCTTGAAGAAATAAATAAAGGTGCAGAAATAAATTAGACCGTAACACACGCAGTCCGCTGCACAACCAATGCGGACGCGGCTTTGCCCTTCTGCACCCAGAAGGAGCGCGGCAGACGTAACATCTGTCCGTTTCAGGGAAGCGAAACACAAAAAAATCCTCGTAAAAGTGCAGGTTCGGACCGCACAGGGTAAAAAATGGGTTTGGATCAGACAGGTCCAACTGACCGATGAAGTAGCAGGTTTCTCTGCAGATGCGACCAGGAGGAATTTGTGAGGCTGTGTGTTCAGACCCCAGTGGGTGAAGTGCTGGTAATTTAAGGGAAGTCGTTTAATTTCATTTATTGTAAGTTATTGTGGCCACAGTCAGTGGTTTGTGTCACAGAGAAAAAGTTAGATACGTTCATCTGCTTTATGTCTGGTGGGATCTGGAGTCACGGTTCAACTAGGTGAATATTAACTAAACCGCATAAAAATGCACCTAAATAGCCGATGTTAATGTGATTATAATTTGACGGGTAAAACTAGTACATGACCGATGTTTTAAACAAAAAAGTCTAGCGAGACGTCTGCAACTAACTGAAGCTTAACTATGTTTCCTTGAACAGGTTAGCATAAGTTTATGAGCTTTACACAACATGTTCATTACAAATTCTGTATAAAATCATCCGTAGATAATGAGTTCTTCAAGGCATCTTGTCACTTTAAATCCAAATAAGCTGCTGCTATCCTAAACCCACATTTCTGGGGGGTTTTTGTAAGTTTTAAAAAATGTTCACTTCCTGACCTCATAGACTGCAAAGCCGATGGTTTCCAGGTCCAGGCCTTCCTTCCTGAGCTTCCGCCTGTTCTTCTGCATGAGAGCAATCACCACGCTGCAGACGTCATCGTCATCATCCGCATCCTCCAGCTGCAGCTTGAACTGAGGGTTGGTCCAAAACGTGTCTGCACAACACCAGAGTTCATGGAAACAGTTCGTCATGGAAACGAATGAAAGCATCACTTAAAGGAGAAAAGAGACAGTTCTGGGGAAAAAAACTCAGAATAAAACAATGTTACATTACATTAGATCAAACTGCAAAAACACAAAAACTTTACTTCTACTAACTGACTAACATGCAAGTAACTTTTCAGCCAGATACAGTAGCTTGTTTAACATAAACAATTCATTAATATTGATGAAAATATACCAGCTCCAATGGCAGATTATTTCACTTAAATCATGACATTTATTCCATGTTATAAATTAAATAACCTGCCAGTGGAATAAGAACTTTTTCATCACTAATAAGGAATTATTGACTCTAAACAAGCTCCTATATGTGGCTAAAAAGTTACTTAGAAATTAGTTTTGTCTTATTTCATGTGTGCTAAGATATTTGCACTAGAAACTAGACAGAAATACTTTGTAAGATTTTATGTTTTTTGCAGTGCAGGGTTCTGTTGTCTGCAGTAGATCTGACACAATGACTCCAAATAACACTGGATAATGTTTGTAATTCTCAATATAATTACAAATACATGTTTAGCAGTTTTTGTTTTTTACAGTAATATTTGCATTTAATTTTCAACACATAATGTTGCAAAAAATACCAGTTTTTTTGTACTTTTTTTGTCATGATTTGGAAACTATTAATTTAATCTTTTTAAAAAATTTTCCACAAATATCCAAATTCAATGTAACAAAATGTATTTGTCGTCTTTTTGTAAATTAATTATGATTTTGTTCATTTTGATACCTAAAAATTTGAAATAAAATGGTGTTTTTTTTTAAATGACAAATTTCTCACAGTAGATATTCAGCAAAAATTACAAGTTGTCTTTTTCTTAAACCTTCATGTGAAATTAGTGGCTCTAAATGAGTTAATTTAGCTGAAGTGAGGGTAAAACTGTCTCTTTGGGCTGTAACGGTTGCAGAGTTCTGCACCGGATGAAAAGTCTCACCAATGTAGTTCCTGCAGCCCCCGGCGGTGGAGCCACGGATCCAGTTCCCCTCGAAAACGTTGACCTCCCAGTGGCGTTTCGTGTCGTCATCCAGGGCGTCGGGGCTCATGTTGCAGATCTCCACCTTGTCGTAGTTCCTCTTGAAGTCCTCAAACTCCATCCTGGAGTTAAAGCCACACAAATAAAACCATTTCTCTGCATGTGGAGGAGTTTATAAAATACAACCGTAACTTCTCAGGACGGGTCCACGCCTTTGTTATTTTAATTTTGTATTAATTAAGATTGTGTTATTTTGGTTGATGTTTAATACAAGGGTACGATTTGGGGGGATATATGAATTTAAAAAATAAAAAAAGACAAATAAAAGCATGTGTTTATTGAGCTGTGGAGTGAGTTTGGCCAAAGACATGAAGCAATGCACAAGCATAAATATATTCAAAAAAGGTACAAAATTATATTTTTTAACAGTTAAATGTAAGATGAAAGACAGACAAACAGTAAAATAATACTGAATATTCTTATTATGCAAATGATTCAGATAAACGTATCAAAAATACACATAAAATAAAAAAATAAGGCTGAGGTCTCACCAAAATTCACCGTCATCGGTTGAATTCTGCAGGATCCGTGTCTTTTCTGCTTTGTCGACATAATCCCACTCTTTGGAGCTGAAACAGAGAGGAACCGGAACGTTCAGACAGGAAGCGGAACGTTCAGAGAGGAAGCAGAACGTTCAGACAGGAACCGGAACGTTCAGACAGGAACCGGAACGTTCAGACAGGAAGCGGAACGTTCAGACAGGAAGCGGAACTTTCAGAGAGGAAGCGGAACGTTCAGACAGGAACCGGAACGTTCAGACAGGAAGCGGAACGTTCAGACAGGAACCGGAACGTTCAGACAGGAAGCGGAACTTTCAGACAGGAACCGGAACTTTCAGACAGGAACCGGAATGTTCAGACAGGAAGCGGAACGTTCAGACAGGAAGCAGAACGTTCAGACAGGAAGCGGAACTTTCAGACAGGAACCGGAACGTTCAGACAGGAAGCGGAACGTTCAGACAGGAACCGAAACGTTCAGACAGGAAGCGGAACGTTCAGACAAGAAGCGGAACGTTCAGACAGGAACCGGAACGTTCAGACAGAAACCGGAACGTTCTTAATATGTAGAAATGTAATTCAGCTTTTAAGTCTTAATTGTGCAATATAATTGATTTTACTGATTCATGTGATTTATGGAAAGATGAGGAAAATTTGGGTGAATAAAAGGTTACAAATGTAGAACATTTTTCTAAACTGCTTCATATGTCATAAGAATGAAAGTCTTTTATTTTGAAAGTCAGAAAAGGTCAGTCTTTTCCTCTTACTTGTCACTCCAGCGGCCGTTCCACTCGACTTGACCCCATGGGTTTCTGATTCGAATCAACTTCACTTTCTGGCCTCGGAAATTCACCTGAAAATCAAAATAACATTTTAGTTATGATTTCCCCCAGCTCAGCTTTACATAGTCTAACCAGTAGTATGATAATTTAAAGGCAGATTTCTTTTTGAAAAGTTCAGTTCAGGTAATGACAGAATGAAGATCCTTTAAAATTTAAAGCTGTTTAATGTGTTTTATTATTAACTGGCATCACTGGATCATAAAAACAAACAATCAGAGTTTCTCTACAACATGAACTGAAGTTGATCTGAGTCCAAACTTTTGTGAACTGACGTCAACAAGGCAGGTGGAAGTGGAAAGTACTATTACGTTAATTTATACGTCAATTTTGATTAATTAATTACACTGATTTTAACATTAACATTTTAAAAACATTAATCGCACGGGAACCTTTATAGTTGTGTGTTTCTGGTACACCTGTAAATCTGTTGCACACCTCAAACGGATGGATGACAACGCTGCTTCTCTTGAGCCACTGGGTGTTAATTTTTGCTTACAAAACTGATGGGATGCTAGAAAATACGATTGTGTTCAAGTTGTGCCAACAGGAGTCAGTTAAGCCTAAAATAGCATCTCAAAGCTAAACATGTAGCCGCAGGACAGACGTCCCAAACGCTGATGTCAGTGTCAATGATCATTTCTTAAAAAGCTTTATTTCTAAGAAGTTATCAGTGGTTCTTGAAATAATGGAAAGCTGAAGGGGTATAATAGAGATTTGCATCAATCTGATCCAATGTATATTTTGGTAAGCATTAATGTCGGCATGTTCAAAGAATTTGTATAAACCTTTGAAATTATAAATATTTTCAATTGGATGTCTAGTTTAATAATCATGTGCATTAGTACTAAAAAACAATTTAGAATATAATCTGGTGAGTAGTCTTACCTCTTCCAGGCCGGTAATGGAGTATGCGTGACCTTTCACAAGCCCTGTGCTGGTCCTGGCTTCAGACTCTGCTGAGCTGGTGATCTGGACAAAAAAATAAAAATACAATTCAAAGAATCCAGACAGGTTTGAACCAGAAAGCTGAGTTGAAGGGCTTCGTCGTCATAAAAGACATTCATTAAACACATAAGAGCCTGTTTTTATTATGTATTCTTACATCAATGGAGCATCCCATTATGGATCCTCTATCCAAGGCTTTCTTCATGATTGAGAACAGGTCATCTGGGGCGCTCTTGGTTTCATACGTCTCTCCAACTCCACCAGTGAAATCCTCCATGGCCTCCATGGTGCTGCCGCCTTTCAGGGACTCGTAGCTGCCGTAAACTCTTAACATAAACCAAAAACAAAACTGGATTAAGTAATGAGACTCATTACTGCTTCAGCTTTATTCCAGTCAGTAGCTGCGTTTTCGTAAATCTTTGTCGCCATTCTGCTAATGTCGAAAAGAAAAACACAATTTCGCAATTCCTGTGTTTCCGATAAATAGGAAATTAAATTAAAATCACATGCAAATAAGATTATTTACGCAATAAGTTATTAAAAGTCATGACAGCGACTGATGCAAACATTGACGAGATTTATCCATAGTTCAGCCATGGCGCTAGCTAGCACATGGATAGCATAATCTATCAGCCAATCAGAAGAGATTGATTGATCGAGCGTCTTATTCAGGCGCTCTATTGACAACGTATGAGGCTTTTTAGGGGGGATTGTAGTCGGTAAATTTACGAAAGAGATGTGGATTAAACACAACTTTTAATTAACTGTGCAATGCTGTGAGAGCTCTGGTGGAGCTAGCTGCACATTGTCCAAAAAAACAACAACAAAAAAACATCATTCTCCTACTACTTCCTGTTGTCTTCTTTGTCGGTTTCCTCCAGTAGTTGATCACGTGACGAGGGGAAAAAGATGTTTCCACACGGCTGAAAAACCGCTTCATCCTAACGAAAAAACTTCTGGTCGAAAAACGTCAATTTTATTTAAGGAATTAGCGAGTTTCCGTTAGGTAAATTTATTTTTGTTCTTTTAATTTGCGCAATTCTGTGATTAGTGGAAACGCAGCTAGTGACATCTGCTATCGGTGTTGTTTACTTGGCGTAGGCTTTCTCCAGCAAGGCGCTCCAGAACTCGTTGTTGGAGGCAGAGTGGAGCATGATGAGCCGGTTTCTCACCGTGGGGAGCCGGTCGTCCACCACCACGTCCAGCCATTTATTATGTTGCCAGAACTAATAAAACGGAAAACATCACAAAGTAATTAAATCTGGTCTCCATTGTAGAAACACTGTAAATATACATATGTATAAAATAATGATTTTCCCTTTGGGCTCTAGCCACTGAAACACTAAACAAACGCTTAGAACAAATAAATGTGTCGTACCATAGCTTTCTCCAGCTGGACAAAAACAAAACTTAAGCCATTATCTTAGATAATCAGTCAGGGCACAGCTCCCGTTATTACAGTTAGGACAGGGGTGTCAAAACTGAGGCCCGGGGACCCCTTGTGGTCCTGGGACTGATTTTATGCGGCCCCAACTACAATTCAAAAATGTTACAAATTTGGCCCATAGATTCAGATGGATACTTTCAATTTGTAATCAGGGTCAGAATTGTTACAAACATAATTTTCTTGTATAAAAAACATAAAGTTCAACGTAAAATATTTGTGTTTTTATCACCAAGTTTTAACAAAAGGTAAAACCAAGAGATTTTTACTGAAAAGCCAACTTTGCTGCACCCAAATCAGCTTTTATTCTTTCTTAAGCCTGACTAAATAAAGCAAGAGTTTTGAAATAAAGTGACTCCAAATCCTGTTCTTATTACTGAAAATAAAGGTATTCATCCAAGCCCAACAGAAACTGAAAAATAAATGTCTATTTTAATACAGCAAACATGCAAAATCTACTCTGGAGTACTAGGAAATGTAATCCTTTCTTTCTATCTATAGTGGCTCTAATACACTGCTGTAAAAATTCCTTTCAAGAAAATATCGGGTTTGATTAAGAAACTAGTGATCAGGGCCCAAATCTAGTGATGGACTCTGACCTGAACCTTGAGACCCACATGAAGACAGTTTCAAATTGGCTAAATGGCTTAAATTCAGAGTTAATGCATAAATTAAACTGTGTTCTCATTCATCTTTTCCCCTGAAGCTTGTTTAGTTTGACATTTGAATTTTGTAAAAGTATCATGGCATTTAAAACACAGATAAAAATCAGTCTCCCCTCTCAGGAGTCAAACAGTTGTGTACCTGGAAGTGAAAGATGCCGGCGTATCCACGGTCAAAGTCTTGATCGTGGGGAACAACTCGAGCCAGAGCTTCTTTCTTCAGAGTTAACGAGGCGATGGCTGCAAGGAGCCAACAGTCCCCTATGGCAACAAAACAATGATGAGCCAAGGTTGAGCAAATGAAAAATATGGCTGTGAAAAAATGTTCACACAGCAGGTCTTAATGGTCAACTCCATGATGGTATATTAAAGCCATTTAAGACAGGGGAAAAACAGAAAAAAAACTCAAGGACTTGGAAATTAATCTCAGAAATTTGAGGAAAAATTAAGAAATATCGAGTCTGAAAGGTTGAAAATTTGCCAGAAAAATTTCTGAAATTTTCTAGAAAAAAAACCTTGAAAATTTCTGAGTTTCAAAATCAAACATTTCTGACATTTACAAATGTTCAAGTTTCAGAAGTTTAAATTTTTTCAAGTTTCTTTTTAGAAGATTTATGGGATTAATAATATCAAAATGTTTTTGGGTTTTTTTTCTAGCAATTTTTTTTAATTATGGAGTTCAGAAATATCTTTGTTTTTTCTAGAAAATTTCTGTGTTTTTAGCAAAGATTTACTCCTCCCTTTTTATCTACAATGGCTGTAAGAGTCGTACAATTTAAATTTTTTGTGTGGTCGTTCATAATACTAATTAAACTCGGTTCTGTGTGAACCGTTTATGGCCTTAAAAGCAAGCATGGCAGAAGAGGACTGCTGACGTCACTCACCCAGCCCATTGTTTACGGAAGTAACAAGCGACATTCACACCGTAGGTCTCGATGCTAAATCCATATTTTTGTTGAAATCAGATATCTTTTCGTTCATACTACCAACCACAATGAGACTTGTGTGTGAACGGTTTACGTCCACAAGGCGATCCGCATGCGCAGACGAAGAACGTTGACGTCACACAGCAGCGCTCTGTTTACGGAAGTAATAATGGATGGAGTCGTTTATGGATTGATTTTTAAAATTTCTTAGCAATGAGAGCCGAGAGTAAAACCAAAAAATCTGAAAACAGGAAGGAGGCTAATAGAAAAGAACCATAAGTACTAGTAATGGTCTTTTGTGGCGCAGTAACTCTTCGAAAACAATTGGATATCCGAATCGGCGCCACATGAAAGCGGCACAGATCGGATTTTTTAGGAGGGGTGAAACGATAAGATTGCGGTGAAAACGCCCGATACAAATCGCCTTTGCCTGCTGTGTGAACGTAGCCAGAGACAGATTACAGAACCACCCACCAAGCTGGCCTTGGCAAATATCCGTCCTGTCCGCACCACCGACGATGAACTTTGGGTTTTCACATATCTCCTGGAGAAGTGACAGAATAAAAAACAAGAAAGGAAACAGGTTGGTTGATTTGTAAAGGCCACACCAAGTGCATTCCTGATAGGCGTGTTCACATTCCAAACATATCAATCAGTCTGAAATACCAGTCAGTCACTAACAGGAAATACACACAGCATGATGGCAGCTGAACCATTTACCCCGAAGAAACGCCTTGAGGAAAAATGTACAGTGATTGTAACAAAGTAGAGGAGGGAGGTTGTTTTTTCAGTAGATGAGATATAAAGGTGGGGTAAGAATGGGTTAATGGGTAAACAAAGAGATAGAGACACAAACCTGCAATGTATCTTACTACAGATACATTAAACGTGGATATTATCTACTCCATTTACAAAAGTTTCAGTCAGATCAGGTTTGTTAACTGAGAGTACAAACTAGGGCTGTAATGATTAATTGCGATTAATCGATTATTGAAATAATCGGCGACTAATTTACTAATTTAGCTATCGATTAATTGTTTTTCTTCATTTTGTGAAGAAAACAACATATCCAAAGTAATAATGTATATGTGTGTGTGTGTATTTTTAATGAAAGCATATTTGTCTAAAATTGGCATAATTTTGACTTTATCTGGTTCAAATACAGTAAAGTACTAATATGGTATTGCAATTTAGGCAATAAAATGTTTGCTTTCTTATTTTAAAAATTATTTTAAATATTTATTTTCATGTTTGTATGTTTTGCTAATATTGCATGAGTAGGCTTATGTGGTTAAATGAAAAATCTGTAGCATATGGCGATTTATTTTTATCCGATTAATTGATTAGTTGTTAGATTAATCCAAAATAATTGTTAGTGGCAAGCCTAGTACAAACACACAACACATAAAAAGTTAATAGCACTAAACTTTCCCTTCATTTCCTTCTTCCACTTTGCTTACACTGCAAAAACACAAAATCATACCAAGTATTTTTATCTAGTTTATAATGCAAATGTGTAAGAACTCTTTAAATATGACAAAAACTAACTTACAAGTAACTTTTCAGCAGTAGGTAAGAGTCAATAATTCCTTGATGTTGGTTAATTAAGAAAGTACCAGTTCCATTGGCAGATTATTTCACCTATAATTAGTACTTTTTCAGCAATCTTAAGGAATTATCTCCTATATCTTGCAAATTAGTTTTCTCTCATTTCCAGTGTACCAATACATTTGTGCTATAAACTACACCAATATTACTTTTTAAACTTTTTGTGTTTTTGCACTGTAGCTTTCATTCACTAATATAATAAGTAATTATATTTCCTTTCAACAGATTCCAGCATCACTTAGACTCTTTTTTTGGGTCGCAAACATCAACCAGCTCTGAAGTTTCAAAGCCTACATACCCGCGGCCTCTTCCATTTGATCTCGACAGGAACTTTCTGGCTGAAGAAGAGCGAGTCATCAGCTGCGGGGAAGTCCGGGTCTTCGAACAGAACCCCCTTCTGGAGACACTCCTGCCTGAGCTGCTCAAACGACTTCCCGTCCCACTGTGTGCTCACCACCTCTTTGGAGCCCGAGTTCCTGCCGGACAGAGTGGACTGCACAGGCATTCTCTTCTTTGGCGCACGGAGGAGGAAAAGGAGAAGAAGGCGTGAAGTGAGCTGCACCTGACAGAGTGGTGGATGTAGAGAAGAGTGTCGGCCGGGTAGGCTGGTTGGTGGACACACCCCAGGCAGACAGAAACTGGTTTGTCCTCCAGGTCGAGAGCCACTCCTTTTCTGTCATTCTCACTGGGCTTGGCCTGCAGGAGGATACACGCGTGTTGACAAGACAACAGGAACATCAACTAAAAAGTGTTTTCAATGTCTTTAATCTACACTTTCCATGAAATATATTCATGATGTACTAAAAGTAGATCCACATGAAGTTCTATTGGAAAGTAACTGCAAAAGCACAAAATATTAAAGTGTAACTGGTAAATGGACTGAACTTATATAGAGCTTTTCCAGTCATTTTGACCACTCAAAGCGCTTTACACTACAGTCACACTCACAAACACACACACATTTATACACCGTTACGCAGATCAGTAGGCAATTTACCAAGTAGTTTATCTTGTTTCTAGAGCAAATAT
Source organism: Gambusia affinis (assembly GCF_019740435.1). Taxonomy (NCBI): domain Eukaryota; kingdom Metazoa; phylum Chordata; class Actinopteri; order Cyprinodontiformes; family Poeciliidae; genus Gambusia; species Gambusia affinis. Next base: position 6,111,414 of record NC_057871.1, read on the forward strand.
TTTAGTACATTTGAAATAAGACAAAACTGACTTACAAGTAACTTTTCTGCAGGATACAATGACATATTTAAAGTAAATAATTCTCTGTTATTGATGAAAAAAGTACTAGTTCCATGTGCAGATCGTTTCACTTACAACATGAAAAATCTCTTGTTTGTTTAAATAATTTGCCAGTGAAGCTAGCACTTTTTAAAATCAATATAAAAAATATTGACTTAAAACAAGCTCCTATATCTTGCAGAAAAGTTGCTTGTAAGTCAGTTTTGTCTTATTTCAACTGTGTTAAGATATTTGTTCTAAAAAAAAATACACCAAAAGTACTTGGTAAGACTTTATTTTCTTTGCTTTGTTGTTTTAAGTTACATAATCTGCCAGTGGAGCTTGTATTTATTCATCAACTTTAAGGAATTATTTGCTTAAAACAAGCTCAAATATCTTGCTGAAAAGTTACTTGTCAGTTAGTTTGTTGTATTTAGATATTTGCAGTAGAAACTAGATGGAAAAAAACTTGGTAAGATTTTGTGTTTTTGCTGTGTAAGCCACATGAATGAAAGAAATGAAGGGAAAATGTAGTTTTATTAACTTTTCATAGGTTGTATCTGTGTACTAGGGCTGCAACAGACAATTATAGTAAATGTGTTTTTGCAGTAAACTAGCTTTAAATTAATCTGCAGTATAACAGATTAATTAGTGAAACACATTGAGATTACCAACCTCTAGATAAACTCAAGCTAAAGTAAGACGAGTTGACATGGAAACAATAAAACAAACTCCACTTCCTTTATAAAACACAACTTCTACGTTGCCTTTCAGTCCTGAAAGATCCATATATCATGAGATGCAAAGTTCTGGGCACATTACAGATGATCTTTTATGAATTACTTTATTAATAATTTGTGAAAGAAATATTAAAATCAGATCTTCAAGCCAAAGAGCGATTGTAAGACTTGTTAAGCAACTTCAAAGATCTGGACAAGCTGGATAGTTGACTGTGTGTGTGGATGCTTACACACTCACTCACATTGTTCTGTCTGGCTCTGCAAGGTGTGAACCAGAATCGAGCTTCGACAAACAAGGGGAAGTGATTGTTCACCTTGATAACAGGAAACAATCACAAAACGTGGATTTATTTATTTTTATTATTATTTTTACTGCAGAAGGCAGACATACCGTAGTCTAAAGACGTTCTGTCCGGAGTAACTAGTTACATTTTCTTGAGTATTTTTTTTTAAGTACCTTTTACTGTTACTTGGGTAATATTCTTATTAGGTATTGCTACTCTTGAGTAAAATTCCTGGATACTCTACCCACTGTGAGTAACTTCAATGAATGAAGAGCAAGTTTGTTTTAATCAGAAAAGAACCAAACACCTACAGCTTATGACAAAGTGAGACCTCTTGTCTCTACACAATCTTTGTTACTCTGAAATCTGCTGAGCTTCTAGAGCCACTGGAGATCAAAAAAATACAGTAAACGCTATACAATCAGGATATATGTATATATATTTTACTGAGATAATTAAGTACAAAAACACTTAAAATAAGAAAAATATTCTAACATAAAAATATCTTGGTGAGAAAAATTATCTTGTCAGAAAGAAAAGCATAAAACTCCTTAATTTAAGATATTTAATCTTACTAAGATTTCAGTTTTTGCAGTGTAAGAGTAAAAAAAGGATTTGGTAAAAGTAACTGATAAAATTATCAATCATTTAATATTTAAAAATTACATAATCAGACAAACAAAATATAAAGTTAAGTGGAAATTTTGGTATTTTAAGGACAAAAATGACAATAATTCATATAAGTAACAAAAAATAAAATCAGGTGAAAGAAAAATGTTGCAATTTTTTTTTTTCAATGTTAAACTTATAAAACTTTAACAAAAACTGCAGGTGTGGTTCTGTCTGGTGACATTTTGGTTAAAAAATTTTTGTTTTCCTTTCAGTGGGTAGAAAATCCAAATTTTACTCGAGCAAGAGTAGAAACACTTCATAATAAAATTACTCAAGTCAAAGTAACTAATTACTACACAACTAAGCCTGTAAGGATGTAGTGGGAACAGAAAACGAACGGTGAACAGAGCTGCTGAAACTTACAAGTTTATTCCAACTGCATCAATAAGCAAGTTATCAATAACGTTGTTTTTGTCCATAGAAAAAAAAAAACAAAACACATTTTTCCCCTTTTAATTGCGCCACGCATCCAGATTCATATGGAACAAAGTGAAAAATGCCCAGAAACTGCCAAGTATTTGTACTTCATCTACAGTACGTTAAAGAATACATCAACAATCAGGTTTCACAAGTTTGTAAGAAACAGAAAACCCTTTTTTTATTGCTGATTGTTTTTGTGCTTTCTTATGATACCATGAAAAACGAGTATTAGAGCCACATTCAGAAAGTAGAATTAAATTATGAGAATACAGCTTAAATAAAACAAGACTAAAGTCAAAATTACATGAGAAGTTGTAGTATTACAAGAATAAAGTTGAAATATTACCACAATAACGTCATAGTATTGAGAATAAAGTCAACTTTTTTCTCTAAATATTACGGTTTTTAGACTCGTATTACGACTTTATTCTCAAAATGTAACTGTTTGTATTCTCATTATTTACATTATAAACATGCTTCCACGATGTTCCAGCAGCACATCAACATGAATGAAACTTTGTGGAAGTGAAATCGGAGCCGAGTCGTTTGTTGCTACGGTTCGGTTTTCTCCAGCGCCGTTCCTGTGACCAGCAGCAGGTTGCAGGCCATGAACTGGACGTTCAGGACGTTGCTGGTGTTTCCCACGTACTGACCCACCAGCTCGCTGGACGAGCCGTCGGCGGCCGGCGCCCCGCTGTGTGAGCTGCGGATGTCCCAGACGCGGACGGAGTTGTCTATGGAGGAGGACGCCACCAGGCTGCTGTCCGGGCTGAAGGACAGGCTGGTGATGCTGTCCGCGTGGCCGCGCAGCTCTTTGAACAGCGTCCCCGCCGCCAGGTCCCACAGCTTCACCCGCTGGTCCTCGCCGGCTGACGCCAGGTACTTCCCATTCGGCGAGAAGGCGAGCGCCAGTACGGCTCCGCGGTGGCCCGTGAAGAGCCGCACCGACTGGCCCTGCTGGGTGCTCCACAGCCGCACCGTTTTGTCCGTGGAGCCGGTGGCCAGGTAGTTGGAGTTGGGGTGGAACTTGACGCAGTCGACGTCGGACAGGTGGCCGACGTAGAGCCGCAGCGGGTAGGAGCGCGAGAAGGTCCAGAGGCGGGCGGTGCGGTCGTGGGAGCCGCTGGCAAAGTAAAGGCTGCAAGGGCTGACGTCCAGGTCCCACACCGGGTAGCCGTGGCCCTGGTACAGCACCGTGTTGGTGAAGCTGCCCAGGTCCCAGTAGCGGATGGTCGAGTCCTCAGAGCAGGACAGCAGGCCGGAGCTGTCGGTCAGGAACGCGGTGCGATAGACGGGACCGCTGTGGCCGCGCAGCATCTTCACCTCGCTGCCGCAGCCGTCCTCCTCGTCCACCTGGAGGAGTTTAAAAAGTCGACAATTTTTAAGAAAAACATCCAAATTTTGAGAATAATTTCAATCTTTTCAATTTTAAAGTAAAAAATTTGCCAGAAAAAAAACTAAAGCAAAACAAAAATGAGGAAATTTGTTTAGTTTCAAATGTGGAAAATATGTCCTTCATTTTTGTCTTACCTGAGATTAATCTCAAAATTTCCTGGAAAAAGGTTCTGAGTTCCGTTTTTATTTATTTCAGTTAATAAAAATGTTCTCCCAGTTTCAATTTTAGTTAACTATCGTAATGCTGATCTGAACTCTTAAAGTAAAGACGACTAGTTTTGTCGGCTCACCTCCTCCTCTTGCACGTCGCACGCCAGGTGGATGTACGACACGTCGGCCTGGTGCGGTTTGGCCTTCAGCTTCCTGGCCCGGAGGCTCCACAGCTTCACAGCGGAGCTGTCGAACCCGGCCGCCAACAGCCGGCTGTCGGGCGAAACCTCCGCCGCATTCAGCATCTGCTCCGTGTGGTGGAAGGCGTAGAAGCAGATGGTGGTGAGCGACGGCGGGCCTTCGCGGACTTTCTTGATGCAGTCCTGCAGCGCCAGAAGCGCCACCTCGTTCTGCGGGATCCCGGCAGGAACCTCCAACGCCTCGGCGGCGCACTCGGCTCCGCCCACGCCCGACATGGAGCCAGTGGCGGCTCCGTACAGCTGGTACTCGGTTCGCCTGGAAGCGGTGACCTCCACCTGCAGGTGTGTGCTGAGTGCCCTACAGATGGCGCTGTTGTCGTCGCTCTGCAGGTAGCGCAGCAGGTAGCTGTGAGCCGGCTCCGTCAGGTGAACCACATACTTATGCTCCAGGAAAGACCTCAGCTTGGGATTGGCGGCGACGTCCTGCGCCGTGACGACGTGGCGGAGCTGCTCCACCACCGACCGCTGCTCCCCGTCGTGAAGAAAGGCGTCGTGAAAACGGACGTAGAAGCTGTCCACTGCCCCCTTCAGGCCGCAGTGCACCATGTCAAGGTGGAGATAAACATAGAGCGGGTAGAGGAGGCAGCTGACCTCCTGGGCATAAGAGATTTCTGTTTCTGGTAGTGGAAAAATAGGAAATATTCTCAACATTCAGGATCAAAAAAGGCCTTAAAATTTCCCATTTAGAGTTGCAACTAATGATTATTTGAGTAATCAGTTATTCTTTTCGGGGTTGTTTGCTTGACACCAAATCTGTTTTTTTGTTTGTTTTTTTTAAGTCAGCAGGTGGGGTGTGGTTGCTTTACTAACCTCTTTAAACTGTCACAAATGTCTAAATCTAAACTCTATGGAGGTAGATATGTGCCAATATCCTCCTTCACCAGCTCTGTTTACACCAGAGCTACTTCTTCTACTGGGTTGAACAGGCACATGAACACTGCTGCCATCTAGTGTCTAAAGGCTTGTTTTACAGTCAAGCAAGAATAAAGACTATTTGAGAACTACTGATGTAAAGGATGTTACAAGCAGTCAAAGTGTAGGTGAGATACCTGAGAGAAAGCAGCGGAGCCTGGAGAACTGGACCTCATACTGCTGCGGGTCGGGCTGGCAGGGAGCAGCAGAGACGATGTTGGCACAGCCTGACTCCGTCTGCACTGCTCACAGCAAGGAGGAGAAGAAGAAGAAGAGGAGGAGGAGGAAGAGGAGGAGGAGGAGGAGGAAAGCACTTTGGTTACATCATGATGATTGTATTTTAAATAACAGCCAAAGTAAGAATGAGCTCACCAGTCAGACCAGCAGCCAGCTCTTCTGTGGACTGGAAGAGTTTGGCTCCTTTCAGGGAGCTGTCAGTATCCACATACTGTCTCCTCTTCAGGTACTGAGCCACAGCGTACTGGATCTGCTCGGCCCGGACCCGTTTCATGACCTGACAGGTACAAAAACATCAACACTCAGACCTCCAAATCCAAGCAGGGAATCCACCATTCTTTGTTACTAATTTATGAGGAGTGTGATCTAAAACCAGCTGGAATGACAGAGTGTGGCAGGGCAGAATGGATTTAAAATAAACTATTTTTCGAACCAGATCCCATCTTAAATCTTTTTTTTCCTAAAAAAATAAACTACAAATGACAGGAAATATTTTTAAAAGATGGATTTTATTTCAATCATCCCTTCTGTGAGTCGTACAATGAAGGATTGTGGTCGGGCTAGGATAATTTTTGTTCCATTACATAGACACTATAGTCATAATTGGGGTTATGTTGGAGTTCTACTAAAATTACAACTTTATTCTTCAAATATTAAGACTTTATTCTCATTATTTTTGACAAAGTGAAGAATGTTAAAAGATAATCAAAAGCTAAACTTTCAGGAACAAATTAGGTAGAAAGTAATTAAGATAAACCAGTGTGCAAAGATTTACAAAGTCATTTCTCAGAGACTTTATCCACAAATGGGGAAAACACTGAGCAGTGTGAAGCCAAAAAAAATCCCACAACATGATTTTTTTTTATCTTTTAACGTACTTCACTTTGGTAGGAAGCTCCTATTTATGAACACCTTACTATAAAACTTAAAATTTGTTGCCTTTGACTTATATTTAAATTGATTTGATGTTCTGAAATACTGAAGTGTAACAATCATGGAAAAAAATGAAGATCGGGAACGGGGAAGGTGGTATTATCTTACGACTTTAAGATAAGCCATATTTACAATCTTTCCGAATCATAACAAAGCTAGCTGTTTAAATCAATTGTTTTTGCATTTTTATTAGATGAATTTGACAAGATAGATAGGCTAGTGTGTGTTTTAAAGCAATACCTATACTAAAAAATGCTTCCACTTAAAAATACAAACCTGATTACATTTAAGTCACATTTTTAGTTTTCCTAAAAACTCATCCAATTTAGAAACTAGAATACATGAACTATTCAAACCTGGACTAAAATATTCTACACTAATGGGATGAAACCCAGTTTGTGATGTAAAAAAACCGTTATTTTGCCTTTTATTTTACTTTGAAAAATCTAAAAGTCCTAATGCTACTGCGACGCAACGCTGTCAGAACGTTAGATGGAGCTAACCGGCTATTTTAGCTCCGTTAGCAGCGGGGCTAACGGTAAAGGCTTTTCATGGGAATATGTTTCATTCTGAATCACTGCAGACTGCAAAACATTTACTCACTGCATCTTGTCGTGTTGTCCTCAGCCGTCAGATCATATAAGTAAGGAGGTCTAGTTTCATCCAGATTCTAACTGAACGAATATTTCTACCTTTCATTGCCGCGCCATCATGGATTATCTTCTTTTAAACTAGCTGACAGTTAGCATACTGGCGTAATTTCGCATTACTGCCACCTACAGTCTGGACCGTAAAACAGCGCACTTTCTCCAAAATGTTCATAAACGGCACGTATATTCTACTTTTTAGCACTTTTCACTCGTTGCCAATTTTTTTGGGATGAATTATTATAAATTAGCTTTTAAACTTTTAAAGAAATAGAAATAAACACTTGAGACACTGTGTCTGAATTCCAGCTGTACTTTTAAATGTACTTTTAAATTGAATTACTCAGTTAAGTTAATATTTGGTTTATATATGAAACCTGTAATCACGCAAATAGCACTAGTTTATTTAAAAAAAACACGTATTGCAATAAAAATTTTTTATGATATTCTAATTTGTTGAGATGACCACATTCTCTGTTGCGAAAAATCAACTCCTTCCACGGCCACTAGAGGGCTCTCTGTGATCATTTGAGTTCTGTTCTGGTCACGTGGTTGTTGAGTGATGACGTTCAATCATCGCGACTGAACCGCGCGTTGTTTGGAGAGTGTTGTGTTGAAGAGCGGTTAAATTGATCTTTTTCACCATTTGGTGTGGATTTATTCGGTCTGCTGTTTTGTGTATTGATAATCAGAGCTCTTTATAGACTATTGAACAGTTCGGAGTCCAGGCGCAGGCATGTTTAGCCCCCGCTCCGCCCCGGGCTCCGGCCGGAGGCACCAGGGCAGAGCTACTGGGAGGAAAAGCGTCTCTGGGTCGGGTGGTGGGCTTATGTTTTCCCCGCGCAGGACGCCTATGACGGCGAGGTGAGTGGACGCACACTGAATACAGGCTTTGTTGTAGTTTTATATTTCCACTTTAAAGTAAAAACAACACATTTTGCTTGTTTGCTAGGGAACTCTAGTAAACAAACAGCACATGCAGTCATAGAGTTACCTGCTTTTAAAACAATAAAAGCCAATTTTAGCTGAAATTTTGGTATTTATGCATAATAAAGTTTACCGTATAAAATCATTGGCTTTTGCAGCCATTCTAGAATATTAATGCAGAGGTCTAACAAGTACGCCGTTCAGAATAAAAAAAATTCTGGACGATCCAGAAGTTATTGTGATAAATTATAATATTGTTGTTTTGAGTACATTTTCATATAATATAATAGTAATTAGGCAATAATCCAAGAACACATTCTCAAAGGTCAATAAACTTTAAATTCTAATGATTATTTAACTCTGGAACTGGAAGGCGGTTTAAATTGTCCTTTAAAATGAGCCAGTTGAGACCAAAACATTAGACTGAAGAATTTTGTCACTCAGTTTTTGGTAGAAAGAGAAAAGAGCAAAACAATAAATCATGCAAGTGGAAATTATTGAGTTACTTTTGATTTATCATATGATAAATTGAGTTATTGCTTATTGTTACAGGCCTACTAATAATAAATCTCTAAAAAAATGATCTGGTGGATCTTGTTTATAAAATTGGTTAAATTGGTGCAGCTACATTGAAATGTGTTTTCCTTTGGAAAGTGTGGTGGGAAGATTATTATAAGTTAACATCTGCTGATCATGCTACATTAAACACTTGTGAAGTCCCACCAAAAGAACCTGTTTGGGCTACACACACAAAGTCGGGCGTTGTTTTCCTGCACCTTCATGGGAACCAGACTGTTTCCCATGTTTTGGATCCCTTATCCTTGGTACAAAACTTTTCCTAATGAAAAGCTCTGCCTGTAGAGCTTTTCATTAGGAACTTCTTCATTATTGATTGTCTTACAAGCTCTCTGTATTGTGCACAATATACAAATAAACCTAATTGTATGATTTCATCTAACAGTGCTTGGAAATAATTTTTTTCCACAACAAGAATTATGCAAGAGATCTCAAACTTTTGTGCTGCATTTTAGTTAAAAATGGCAGTCCAGTTCAATCAACACTTTTCCTTCTGTCCTCTGCAAATCGTTAAAATCCACATTTTATCAGAAACTAACACTTTATGTTATTATCTTGTTGATTTTGCTAAAAATCCAGTCCTGATGTGTGTAATCTCTCTTCGTCAGGTCGACGCCCACTCGAGTGCAGAACTACACTGTCACTGAGACGGTTTACTACGATGTTCAGACGTTTGGTTCATCTCTGCCTGTCAAAGTGATGGAGGCTCTCACCATGGCTGAAGGTGAGAAAAGCCTCATCCCTGATTGGAAGGAAAGAAACAGGAATGCTGTATCTATATAAGATTACATACACCTTGTTGTTTTTCTCACCATCTGTAGTGAATCTTTTTTTTTTTAGGTCAACTAGAGTTCCTAAAATTATAGGTATTTGTTAATTGTCATAGTAATGACAGAATATATCAGATATTTATGCATTCGCATTTCTAAATGTTAATTAGAGATATTTAAGATTAATTGCTAAGTACTTTGAAATGTCACTTGGCGATTCCTACTTTGAACTATTCTTTGAACATTGATGTATTTAAATGCTGAAATAAATAAAAATTTTCCGTTTGGTGTGTTAATAAACAGAGAAAATATTAAAGTTTTATTTTTTTCTGCTATTGTTTTCTAAGTTGTTTCTGGTTCTTCTAGCTGACGACCCGATCTCAGTAAAGGTGAACGAGAGCGGCTGGGCCTGGATGGTTTGTGGAGAGAGACTAATAATCTGGAAGATCTGCCAGACCGCTGTAGCTAAGGTACGATTAACCAGATCAGTAGGGAGGGGCGATAAACCAATTTTATTGGTGCTTGAAGATTTAATTTTTGGAAAATTGAGATTTTTTTTCTGTCTTACAGTTTGTATTTATTTAAACTTTGAATTCAGGGCAGCTCTGTGAATATTTGATGCAGGTTAAGATATTTTTTTCTTGTTTATGAGAATATTAGAAGAATAAAGAAGTAATTTAATGATAACTCCTGCAAAGAAAATGCCAAAACATTAAAATGATGAATGTTGAGCATCTTGTGAAGTTAAGTTACTTGACAGAAATACTTACTAATACGTAATACTTTTGGCACATTAGCATCAAATTATTATTAGTAGCAGAACTTTGAAACTAGAGCAAACAACTGTGCAAAAAGATCTACACAAACTGAGCCGCTAATCCAATAAAGCTTTTTTCTCTCGTAATTTTGAGACGTTTTTACTGGTAAAATTGCATCTTTATACTGCTAATATTTTGATTATAATCTTGTAAACAAACATTCTTGTAGCCTGGCTCTAATACTCAACTATAGTGGTTGAAATAAAATCCACTTTTTAAAAATATTTTCTTTTTTTTAGAAAAAAACCTAGAAATTTTTTACATTTTTTATTTAGAAACAAAAGCTAGCAAAAAAAAAAGAGATAAAAATTGGATCTTGGATGAAAAAAATCTGAGCTTTTATTCTGCAGCCCTTTCATCCAGCCCTACAAATCAGCATAAAATATGATCTGTTGAAAATGAATAAGTTATAAATAGTTTCTGATGTAGAATAAATTTAGTCTTTTTTAGTCTGAATGCAAATGAAACGTGTGTTTTGCTGCAGCTGTCTGTTTGCAAAGAGCTGCAGCTGCCCAGCAGTGAGTTCACCTACACGGCCGACCTGGTAGCTCTGACGTCTGCAGCTCCTCTCAGGACGGCCACCGTTCAGTCCGTCTCCGTCCTCGCCGTGGCTGCAGAAGGAACGGCTCGCTTCTGGCTGAGTCTGGCACATGAGGGGACCTACACAGAGTCGGACGTGAACCTGGGAGATCTCTGCAACTTCGTTGTTGCACTCAGAGTTAGTAAAAATTAGAAAAAGTTTGAAATTTTTTGTATTTATTGTGACAGAAATCTTGTTTTTAACCCTTGTGTTGATTTCTATCCTGATCTTCTGCTGCTGTTTCAACTTTTTTCCTTTTTTCTCTGTAAGGGTGGAAGCTTTGTTTTATCGTCTGTGAAGAATCAGCTGCTGAGAGCGAGCGCAGACTCTTCAGGGAAGCTGCAGTACCGAGCCCTGCAGCAGGGTCAGGGGGTTCTGTCCGGGATCGGGCGCCGTGTGTCCAGTCTGTTCGGCATCCTCTCCCCTCCAGCTAGCGATGAGGTGAGTTATATTCAGTTTGCAATTTCAGCTAGATGGAGAACAGCAAGATATTTTACACCCACAAAAAACCAAAAACAAACATTAGCTGAACTGGAACCTTTGGGTTTTAGACATTTTTGATGTCCCAGTTTATTCTAAACTTTTTTATTATTGTTTTTGTTTTTTTTATTTAAATAATGCGAACAAAGCTCAACATATAAAAGAAAGGGCCCCCTACAAAAAAATCAAACAGATTTCAGCAAAAAATCAGAGTTGAGCATCAATACCTGCTCTGTTAGTGAAGCCTAAGGTGAAGTTTCAGAAAGTAAAGTTTCAAAATGTTGTTGCAAATGCAAACCAACATTCTGGATCTGGAAAAACCTTGAAAACTCCCAAAAATCATCCAGCATCAGTAGTAGTAGTAACTGTATACAAATCATCCTATAAATGTCTCCGCAGCTCCACAGCGTCCTGTGGGTGGAGGGAACCAGCTGCTTGTACTCACTGACCAGTTCCACTGTGAGCAAATGGGAAGTGGACGACAGCACAGAGCACCAGGTCTTCAGCTGGGACACCAGAAAAGCTCTGACCGAGAGCATCGTGGATTCAATCTGGGTCAGTAAAACACAACATGTCGCAGTGAAATGGCTGAAAGCAGATTCAAACTACTGCTGGAGTCAGGAATCCAACTGGGACTGCATTTACAGAAACTATAGATGTTTTTCTGTGTTCTTTTCTAAAAAGAAAAGACAAAAAATATATTTTAAAAAGTGTATTTTATTTCAATCAACCCTTCTGCGAGTTGTAGGACGGAGTACTACGACGCAAAATTGAGAAAACCAGAAACAAACATTACATTTTGATGAATTTCAAATATGTTGGTCAATGTTTCATTTATTATGGTACAGAGTAAACTCTAAACAGACGGGTTTTTAGTCTTGATTTAAAGGAACTCAGTGTTTCAGCCGTTTTTCAGTTTTCTAAAAGTTTGTTCCAGATTTGTGGTCCATAGAAGCTGAATATTAGCAGAATAAAGATGCCGTTTTACCAGAAGAACGTCTGAAAATGAAGAAAAAAGTTGTTTTAAAGAAAAGAAATTGTAGATTTATCAAGATCTGACTGACCAGATCAGTTTGTTTGTTGTTGCTTTTTTCAAAAATAGACTCAGTTGTTGCTCAATAATTTCAAAGTCCTGCTACCAATAATAATGTGATGCAAAGGTGTCAACTGATTGAGTATTTCTTTATCTCAGTTTAACTTCAGAAGATTCTCAACATTATAAATTTTAGTTACTCTCGTTAGTTGGACTTCTAGTAATATTTCTTCTTCATTCTTCTTTTATGAATTTATTCTCATCATTTCAAAAAACTTTATCCTGGCCTAGCCCTAATATTCAAAGTCTAAATAAATAGAAACTGTAAAACACGATGGCGGCTGACACCACTCTGAAATATGGAAACTCAAAGACTGAACTGGTGAAAAATAATCTCAATTTTCTAAAACTTAAATCTTCAAAACCCTTACTCAATTCTAAGGCCTTAATAAAATTGCTAAATACTATTGTGATATTATAGGAAGCTACATGTTTAATGCAAACATTGATTTTCCAGAAAATGTTACTAAACTTTTTCCTCCAGGGGTCAGAGAGCAACTATGAAGAGCTGAAGGAGGGAGCGAACGTCACATACCTGGATATGAAGTCGAGCCAGTGAGTGGTTTCATCTTTCTGTCTGAAAAGGAATAAAAAACGTCAGACTGGTTTTAGTCTATTTTCTTAGATCTTTAATGTCTATGTTTCATATTCTGTGAATACTGAATTTAATCAATTTTAAAAGCTGATTTTAGAAGATATTTTTGTAAATATCATTTCCAAGCTTCTGTGATTCCCCCACTCAGCTCCTTCAGACTAGCCAGCAGCAATTAGCAAACACCTGGTGGAACTGAGCATCAGCTGACCTCATTCTACGAGCTGCTTCTCATTGAAACAGATAAAAATGTTGTTAAAGGTTTAATAGAGGAGCCATGTTGTGATGACTTCCTGTAGCTTCAGAAAGAACAAGAGTTTCTTAAAGAGGCAGAGGCCCAATTTCACAGCATTAAATTACAAAGTCAAATTTCTTTTTAGTCATATTTGATATATACAACGTTTTTATAACAATTATTTGCCTGATTGTGCTATAAAGCGGCACTATGTGCCTGCGAAACATTTAATCCTGCCTCTTTAATATAGCATCGTCTGTTTACGGGGACTTTTTCTTATTGTTTTAGCCGACTGTTGATGCTCTTAAGCACTAGACTCCCCGTTACACCTTGTAAATCAAATAACGGACAACCTGATAATTTGATCTCCGTGCCCACCGTATGATGTCTAAATCCCAGTCCCTGTTGTTCATGCCTCCAGACTCGGCCTGGTGGTTTTGGCTGCAGCCTGGCATCCATCAGATTCGCCCTGCCTGGCTTATTTCTGCCTGGTCACCCTGCAGGAGACCGGAGACACAATCTCTGACCAGTTCACCGTGGAAGTGACCAAGTACAGCTGTCCATTCCAGGTCAGTGTCCATCCTGCTCCGGCACGCTTCAAGAACTTAGTTTTTACATTCTGGAAAATCAGTATAAAATGATCATCTTCAACTCTTATGTTAATATTCTGATACTTTTAGAGTAATTAAACAGAAAAGCCTGAAAAAAGATGGAAAACTTTATAAGCAAATACAAATTTACCATAGAATATCTAAAAATACACATTTCTCAACCTTATTCACTGCAAAAACACCAAATCTCAATTTTTGTGCAAATATCTTATTACATTTGAAATGCGACAAAACTAACTTACAAGTATCTTTGCATCAAGATATAAGAGCTTGTTTTGAGTTAGAAAAAAACCTTAATATTTGTGAAAAAGTACTATTTCCTTTGGCAAATAGATTTACTTAAAACAAGACAATTTCCCCATGTTATAAGTGCCAATAGAACTGATAATTTTTCATCAATATCGAGAAATTATTTACTTAAAACAAGCTTCTATATCTTGCAGATAAGTTTTAATTTACATATTTGAATGTGTTTTTGTTATTTGTTTTAAATAAAGTCAGTTGGTGGAATCTTCTAACTCACTCTTTGGTTACCTAGCAACAAGTAACTTGCTCACTCTTTGGTTACTTAGCAACAAGTAACTGGAGAAGAAGTTTCAGGTTTGGCCACTGGGACTCGTAGCTGCCTAAAAATAAGAAAAAACAACAGTGTGGAGTGAAAACTGTGGATAAAACAGGAAAAATTACATCACCAGTTTAGCAATATTCAGGTATTTAAAACAATTATTATTTAATTATGTAAAGACTGATATGAAATGCTTGAATTGTGATACGTTTCTCAGCCTTATTGCCCAACCTGGGTTTTATTCTCCCAGGATGTACTCTTTATAACGGGGTAAAACACATTTTGAAATAATAGTTTACGTTTAAAGGCCTTCCGTTTATTCTTGACTCTGTGCGGTTCCATCAGAGCGAGGAGGAGCTGCAGGCCACACGCTTTGTGCTGCCCGATCCACCTGGTACCACCGCCGTCCTGTACAACAAGGAGATGGTGTCGGCCTGCTCAACCGGCACCAGCAGGGCGGCGCTACCAGATGAGAAAATTAGCTTCAACTCACCAGGTAAGACTCATTTCTTTCCCCTCTTACATAGACTTATTTTTTTTTAAATCATTCAACTGAAAAATATTAAATTCTAGAAGGAAAAAATATTGATGACATCTTTGCTTTGTTTTGGGTTTTATGACATTATTAGAAGAGAGACCAATGAGAGCTTATTAAAATATTAAATTATCTATTCTTGCCTATTCTGCAGAGTATTATATAAAATATTTATTTTTAACATTTCTTTGTCTTTATCACTCCCATTAGTGTACAGGCAGAAGTACAGATATAAATGTGCAGATAAAGAGAAGTTGTTAAAAACAGTTGTTTTGATCAGGATTTGACTTTGTGTTGTTTCTCACCACCAACACGGTAACATAATAGTGACTTCAAGAGGAACTGCTATGAAAAATTCATGTTTAGCATGTTTTTGTTTTTCTATTTAGGTTTTTATTGCTTCTAAAAATAAAAGCCCAAGTGCTTGAAAAAACACACCCAGGCGTTTTCTGGAAATATGTTAACGTTTTTCGTAGAAAATGAGCCATATCAAAAACCTACTGATTATCAAGTCACATTCAACATGCACTGAGCCGTTACCTAGCAACCCCAACCAAACCCAGCCCGCTGCCTAGCAACCTAAGCTGAGCTCCAGCTGGTTCTAATGCTGTCTGAGCTGTACAATGGCTACTGGAAAAGAAAAGTGACGCGACGAGTGTAGGGAAAGGCATCAATGTGGGGTTTAAGTGTAAAATGTGTCTGTCTGTTCAGGCGATGGCATACGTGGAGGAGGCTGCTGCTCCAACCTGCCGGTGTTTTTCTCCCAGAACAGTGGACTGGTAGCTGTGGTGGCCAGAGAGAGCGCCTCCATCCTGCCAGAGACCATGGAGGACTCGCTGTGCTCCTCGCTGGCTGCAGCGCCCGAGGTAAAACGACCAAAACACAATCCGATGATTGATATCTCTGAAGGTTTACACCAAGGAAGGATGCGTCTAATTCAGTTTCAGCATGCTACTGAATTATAACTACGTAACTTTTATAAAAATATTTTTTACTAGTTTAAAGCCATGACATGATAGTATAACATATCTACCACAATAACAGATTTTGCTGGACAATAAATTCTCCCAGAAGTTATTGCGATAAACGATAATATTGTTGTTTTGAGACCATATTCAAATAATATAATGGTAATAATGGCTTAATAATGGAAGGACGCATTCTCAAAGATCAATGAACTTTAAATTAATAAACATTTATCTCTGGAACAGGACGACCTTTTAAAGATCCAAAATAACAGAAACAACAAATAAAATGACTTATGTAGTATCTGTAAACAATTGTCCTTCAAAAAAGTAGCTAGTTGAGACCAAAGCACCAGACTGAAGACTTTTATTATCTAGTTTTTGGTAGAAAAGAGAAAAACAATAAATTATGGAAATGGAAATAATTGAGTTAGCTTTAATTTATCATTCAGTTAATTGATTTCTTTCTTATTATGACAGGACTGAACATGAAATAGATAATCTGTGAAAAGATTTATCTCCTCCACCTCTTCCCTGTCTTGTTTTGGGTCAGCTTAAATTACCAAAATTATTTCTACTTGCTAAAATCCTCATTAATGAGAGAAATAATAAGTCGGATTTATTTACGCACTAATGTCTTCTGGCTCTGTGAGCCTCCAAACAAACCCTCTAACGCAGCATTTGAGATGTGAAACACTGATTAGAAGCAGGGAAACCTGAAGTAAAGAATTTGCATTGAATCATTTAATCACTTTCTTGACATAATTTCTTTTTTTTTTTTTTTCAGATTTCTGCCATGGAAACACCAACCAGATCGGAGCCCGTCGCTCAGGAGGACAAAACCAAACTGCTGAAGGCAGCGTTCCTCCAGTTCTGCCGGTATGTCGCTACAAAACAACTATTTCTTACCTTTTCATGCATCTAGTATAGACTGACAAAATGAAACTTCACTTGTGAGAAATTAGTTCTCGCATTATTGTGATGTTTAGCAAATAAAAAATGATTTTGATCATTTTAGCTGATTTAACTTCATACAGTGAGAAAAAAGGTGACCTTTTCTTTCTGTTGTCTATGTAAACGTCTGGTTGTAACAGTTGAGTAACTGGAATTTTTGGATTCAATTAATTGAATAAAATAAAGGTACATTCTGCATATTTTTTCATTTAAACAGATAAGCTTATTTTACACAAATATTTTAAATTTATCCGGCCCTCGTTAGTATTCTCCAACTAATTTCTTTAGATTTTGGCATTCGCTGCAGTAATCAGCATTACTACATGGATCTGCTTTAAAATAAAAAAACTGCAGTCATAATAGAATGTTAGTGTGATTCCTGTGTTTTCCTTCTCGCTCAGTAACGACCTGGTTGGCGCTCAGACGGTCACAGACGACCTGTTTCCTGCAGACGCTGATGGAGAGGAAGGAGCTGAGCTGGACGGCATTGTGGTTCAGATCAACCTGGAACTGGTGGACGATTACCCGGCGTCAGACCCTCGCTGGGCCGAGTCTGTCCTCGGCGGTGAGGCGTGCTTTCCATCTTAAAAACTTCATATGGTCCTAATTATTAAACCAGCGCTACACATTACATTTAGTAAAATACCATCACCAAATTTATTCAGCAACTACATCAAATATGTTGATCAGTGTTGCATGTACTGCTAATCAAAGGCAGCTCTAATCAGGTGGGATTTAGCCTTGATTTAAATATACTCAGTGTTTCAGCAGTTTTGCTGTTTTCTGGAAGTTTGTTCCAGATTAGAGGAGGATAGTTCTGCTTCTCCTTGTTCAGTTCTGATTCTTGGGAACCAAAACTTTTGTCAATATTTTGTTAATGTCAAAAACACACAATTTCTCGATTGCGGTGTTTCCATCAAATAAAAAACGCAAAATAAATCATATGTGAATTAGTCTGTTTGTGCAGTAAGTCATTAAAAAACATCCAGCGCCATCATCCTCCAACTACTTCCTGTGGACTTTTTCGTCATTTCCTCCAGTAGTCATCCGGCTGATGATCACAACTCGTGTGATGCAAAAAACTGTTTCTATTGCAGTTTTGTGAAATACAGTAATTTCAATACAGCCAAAAAAAACACCTCATCCTAGCTCTTGCTGTATTTCCATGAAGTCAATTCATTTTTGTAATTCCAATTTATACAATTATATGGTGAATGGAAACATAGATGGAGTGGACCAGAACCAGAAGACCTGAATAATCAGGAAGGTTTTTAATGTTTTTATAAACTAACAACAGTATTTTATTTTAGCAGCGGTGTTCTGGATCAGCTGCAGCTGTTTGTTAGATGTTTTAGGCAGACCTGTGAAGACACTGTTGCAGAAATTAATTTGACTAAAGATAAACACATGGATGAGTTTCTCTAGGTTTAGTTGGGACATTAGTCCTCTAATCCTAGACAGTCTTCAAGTGATAGAAGACCGACTTTGTAACTGCCTTTATGTGACCCTGAAGGTTCAGGTCCTTCACTACACCCAGATTTCAGGTCTGATCTTTGGTTTCCAGCTCTAATAACTGAAGCTGAAGATGGATCTACTTTAGGTCCAAAGATAATAACTTGAACTTCATCTTTTTCTGTGGTTATTTCAGAGAGTGCCGGTTTTCCTCTCACGTCCCTCATCATCCTCCACCAGCTGGAGGACAAGATGAAGGCTCACTGCTGCTTCATGGACTTCCTGCTCCAGGTATCCTAACTCCGTTCCTCCTCTTCCATGTTGGGTTTCTTCACGTCTCACGTTTGACCTGCGGATCAGGTGGGCCTGCTGGACCGGCTCAGCCAGGTGACGGTGAGGTCGTCTCCCATGGCAACCCGCCTGCTGCTGTGCGAGCACGCTGAGAAGCTGCAGGCGGCCATGGTGCTGAAGAACCACCACAACAAACACGCCGAGCTGGTGAACCGGGCCATCAACGTCGCTCTGCAGCGAAGCAACACCGCGGTGCCGCCCAGCCTCACGGCGGCCGACGTCTTCTTCAGGGAGGTGTGTGTCTGAGGAACTGCTGTTTGGCAGCCGGATGGCGTTTTAATGAAGCAGCGCAGGGGTGCCCAAAGTGAGGCCCGGGGGCCATTTGTGGCCCTTGGACGGATTTTGTGCGGCTCCTGACTGCAATTTAAAAATGATTCAAATTTGTCCCGTAGAGCCAGATGGAGAGTTTTAATTTGTTACCAGTGGAAAAGTTGTTACCCATATCTTTTTTTTTTTACACAGAAACATCAAAACTGCAAGACAAAGTATTTGTGTTTTTATAATCAAGTTTCAATAAAAGGTAAAACCAAGAGGCTTTTACTGAAAAAACAACTTTGCTGCATCCAAAATGATCTTTTATTCTTTCCTAAATTTGGCTAAATTGAGGAAGCATTTTGAAACAAAGTCACCCAAAACCTTCTCTTATTACTGAAAATTTATTCAGTTGAGCCCAAAACACACTGAAAACTTTCTGTTAAAACAGGAAATGGTGTATTAACATCTTTGTCGAAGAAAAGAAAAATCTTTCAAGAAACTCATAACTTTTGAGAGAAATCTCAGAAAGGAAATTTGTTAGAAACCAATTCTTGTTTTCAGATTAATATCAGAAATTTCTACCCAAAAAAAGAAAATCTTTTAAAAAATTTTCTTAAAAAATATTTCCAAGTTTTCCAGAAAATTTCTGATATTAGTCACTAAATTTCTGAGTTTTTGGGGAAAATTTGCTCCTGATACACAGTTGTAAGAATCCCTTGTGGGATTTGGACCTACAGTAAATATTTATTTGGTTGATGTGTTTATTTTTTGGCTCACCATTACTTTTGAGTCTACAGTTTTGACCCACGGCTAAATGTTTGGACGCCCCTGATGTGGCGTTTTTCCCCAGGTGTCTCAGATCTCCTTGTTGTTCGACTGTCTGGTGGAGGAGGAGGAGCGGATCCTGAAGGAGAACCCGGTCGACTCAGAGCTGTGGGCTGACGTTGTGCTCACAGTTAACAACATACTCAAGGTAAGCGCAGTGAGCAATAAATCTGTTAATCATATGATAAATAAAAATTTTATCAATAATTTCCATTTGCATGATGTATTGTTTTTCTCTTTTCTCTCTTTCTGGATGATAAAACTTCAGTCTGGTGCTTTGGTCTTAAAATTGTCCTATTTTTTGAAGATCCATTTTGTTTAGAGAAAACTTGTTTTATTTGTTGTTTCTCTTGTTCTGTTTATTTTTGAATACTTAAAATGTCTTAAAGTTCTTGTGTTAAATATTAATTAAAATTTAGGGGTGAAATTTCGACCTCTTAGCTCGATTGCCTCAGGTCAAAGGTTAAAGCCCGCTCTGAGTTCCCAGAGCCGTATAGCCTTTACCGCTAAACGCTAACCGCCTCCTTTGCAACTTTTTAAATACTTTTAGAAGCAGAAAAAACATATGAAAAGTGAACAAATTCTAAGTGGCAAATATTTTTGGAGTATTTTTGCATAGCAAAACTCCATAAATGGAGTTATTTTGTGGACTTTGATTCTGAAAATATGCAGCTTGTAGCTGGGGTAGCAGCTTCAGAAGGGAGGCCCAGACTCCCAAGGCGTTCCCAGGCCAGCCGAGAGACAAAGTCCCTCCAGCGTGTTATTTATGCACCTTTGTTCTTTATGCAAAAATATAAATCAGAAAACGTGTGGTCTGTGTGCAGGACATGCTTCAAGCTGCAGGTCAGTACAGAGAGACGAAAGCCTCCATGTACAGAGCTTCAGAAAATGCATCTGCAGAGCCAGAATATATTCCATGGACAGGTAATATACCAGAGCGACGTATTGATTTAACATTGAATAATAATTAAATATTGAACAGTTTTCCCCCACCCTGTTCCCTCCAGCTTCAGGGGGTGTAGGAGGCGTTCGCACCGTCCTTTCTCACCAACACGAAATCATCCTGCACTCCGTCTACCCTCACGCCGACTCAGAATTGCGCAGCGCCCTCTGTGAGCAGCTGGTGGCACTGTTGGACATCTACCTGGGTGGCTATGTGGCCCAGCTCTCCTCCCTGCAGAAGCAGGGGCCCCTGGGGGCCCAACAAGAGCGCTACAACGGCCTGGAGATGGAGTACAGCCAGCTGCGCTCAGAGCTGCTCAGCCCTCTGTGTGAGTGGAAGACGCTAAACTTTGACAATCTCTTACATCAGAGGCGCCCAAACTTTTTTCCTTCGAGTCGTTGAGTTGAAACAGGGCTGGACAATAAATCAATAACGATATCTATCGCGATAGACGTGATCAATATCAACAGATAGTATGTCTGACAGAATATTTATTATTCAGCTAAAACAAATGTTGGTGGAATCAGCTAACTCACTCCTTCTTTGGTTGCCTAGCAACTCACTCATTCTGTGGTTGCCTAGCAACAACCTGCTCGGAAACTGTGCAGCAGCAGTTTAAGGTTCCACCACATTTAACTGCCTAAAAATAATAATAATTTTTTTTTTTTTAAAACAACATGGAGGGAAGACTGTTGATAAACAGGAATGGTCCCATCACCTGTTTGGCAGAGTTTCAGATATTTAAAACAAAACATTTTAGCAATAATTATTAACATCAACCGATATGAAACGTTTTTATTGAGATACATTTTTCAGCCCTAAGTTGAGAGCACTGTAAAATGTATCATTTTGCGTATTAAATTTTTTGGTTCAGTTGTTTTCTTATTTGGTCAGAGAAGCAAGATTTGTTTTTAAGAAAAATTAGGGCAAAGTTTGTCAAATTAAGATGGATGGAAAATCTTTGCTACTATATGTATTTTTTTGTCAAAAAAATTAAAAAGTTCCCATATATAGTCTGTATCTGCCTAAAATCCTTCAGAAGGCCACTAACGGCCCCCGGACCGCACTTTGGACACCTTACTTGGGTATTATGTTGGAAAAGATTAAAGGCCCTGCCCTTTTAGCCATCTGCATAGATTATTATAAGCTTTTATTTTAATTATCTAATTAAATATTTAATAAATTACTTCTCTATTAAATAAATATTTAAGCATTTTATAAAACATTTATTTTATGGTACATCGAATATTTTGATTAGGTATTTAATTTTGTCCCTTTTGGGCCTCCATATGGATGATGTGTGTTGCAGTGGAGCTCGGTCAGTACCAGTGGGTCGCAGCGCTGGCAGAGAAGTACTGTGACTTCGACATCCTGGTCCAGATGTGTGAGCAAACCGACAACCAGAACCGCCTGCAGCATTACATGGCCAAGTTCGCTGACCAGGTACAGAACCGGTACAGAACCAGCAGATACCAAACCAGAGAGTCCTTTATTATTTAATATGGAAAGGTTTGTAGTTGTGTTGAACATTAACCGGATCCTTGTTCAGGTTCGCAGTCACACCAATGATAAAATTTATCTCATTGTTTTCCTGATCTGGAAAAATACGGAATAAATATGGAAATGCAGCATGAAAAAATATTTTCTAACTCGACTCCCTGTTCCAATGTCTAAATGTTGTGTCCTTCTTTCCTCCCTTTCTTCCTTCATCACCTACTTCCTTTACTTTTGGGCAACTTTCCTTCCTCCCTTTCTCTAACAGGCCCTTCCTTCTTTCCTTCCTGTTTTCCTTCCTAGTGTCCTACCTTTGTCACTAAAAACTTTCCTTTTTTCCTACATTTTTCTTTGTTTCCTTTGCACTCTTTTATCCTCCTTCTTTCCATTTATCCTTCTTTCCTTGCTTCTTCCTTCCATTTGTTCTTCTCCCACCTCATCTTTTCCTTCTTTCCTTCCTTCTTTCCTTGCTTTTTCTTCTCTTCTTTCTATTCCTCCTTTAATTTCACCTTCCTTATTTCCCTTCTTGTTTATATTTCCTTTCCTTGCTTCCTTTTATCCTTCCTTCCCTCCTTTTTCCCATCTATCATTTTATACTTCCTCCTTTCCTTTGATCCTTTGTTCTATTTGTCCTTCCTTGCTTATTTCCTTCCAGCCTTCCCTATTTTTACTAAGAATTTTTTTCATCTCTCCCTTCTTTCCTCTTTTTGTCTCCTTTCTTTTTTCTTTCTTCCTTGCCTTCTATCTTGTTCTTGCTCGTACCAAATGCCAACTCTCCTTGTCCGCTGGTCAATCTGTCATAAAAACTCAGTGAATTTTTCTCTCTTTTGCAAATGAAAACCTACAAATTAACTCTCTGTGAAGAACTGCTAATCCTCATTTCTGAAACCAACATCTAAACACAAACATTAAAAAACAAATTCTGCTCACGTAAACAAACTCTTCCTTTGTTTCGCTCTGATTTTCTAGAACTTCTCTGACTTCCTGTTTCGTTGGTACATGGAGAAAGGGAAGCGGGGGAAGCTGCTGGCCCAACCCGCCGCGCAGCACCAGCAGCTGGCCAGCTTCCTGCAGTCTCACCAACACCTGAGCTGGTTGCACCACATCTGCATCAACGACTTCCAGAATGTATGCACACCAACACAAACCTCTGTTTAATAAACCAACTCTGTTTGATCTGAGCTAAAAATGGGGCTATTCTGTCTTTAATGTCTGATGTAAACTTTGGTTTTCCAATTTAAAAGAAGAAAAGATTTTTTTTTTGTGCTAAATTTCAAGTTGAGTGAAAATGAGTTTGTAAATAGAGTTGGGGCTTTTATTGTTGTGCTTACATTCCTTAAATTAATAACCACATTAAGTTTTTTTTTTTTTTACTGTTTTCAGTTTTAAGATTCAACATATATTGGAAATTAGTCAGTTCCCTGTTGGAGAACAAGTTGTGCAAAAAGCACTGAAACATTATCAAGTTGATCATGTGCATTCAAATATTTATAGAAGGTCACATTAAGATGAGCTGTAGAAAAACCAAATAAAAAAATAAAATGTTTACCTAACTTGTTGTGCAGTGGGACAGATAAATCAAGACAATAATAACAATAAAAAAAATATATTAAAACCAAAAAAGACATACAAACATCTTTTTTATAAGCTTATGGTTATACTTGTGAAGTTTATTAAAGTTTATAGCCATAAACCTCAATACATAAAAAACTGGTTAAGTCATGTTTTTTTATTTCTGTTTTCTATGTATGATTTTGCATGTTTTCAATATTATGTTTTATTGTTTTACATTATCAATATTTCGCTTCCTAATACTTTTCAGATATATTGTTTATAAAAGCCCATCTAGGGATAAGTGCTTATGCTGTAAGCACCTAAAAAGTCAACAGATATTCTAAAATAGAAAACGGCAAATCAATGCACATTGTGTAAAAAGCCACTGAAAAGGAATTTATTTTTAAGAGAGACCTGAAACATCAATATGAGATGCTTCCCTAATTTTAATATTTTGTGAGTAGTGTATATTTCATGCTATCTGTTGTTATAACTTTGCTCCCTGCAGGCCCACAGGACTCTCTACACTCAAGCCAACAAAGAAACGCGATACTTTGTGAAGAAGAAGACTCTGCTGGCTCTCAGTAAGCTGACGGCGCTGGCATCAGATCTGCCTCAGGATGAGATCAGCAAACAAGTTGACGGTAAAAAAAAAAAAGAATATATATATATATAACGGTTTTAGACTAAGTTTGTTTAGTTCTGACATCTCTGCTGTTCTGTGTTGTGATAAAATACATGGGAGATTGATGTGATGTTATTTTATGGTAACTTCTAAACTGATGGGAGCGTAAACATTGCAGATTAGATGGATGCTTAGCTGCAGGTTTTTGGCTCAGATTCTTTGTGTTTGTTTCAGTTTCTGGTAACAAGATGGAGATTCAGTGTTGAATTGTTCATCTAAAATACATTTCTGACTCTATAAAGCATATTTAAACAGTTATAAGTATGAATTTTATGTTTAAAACTTATGTTTCTTTTACCTTGGGCTTCAACAAATGATTATTTTTATAATGAGTAATTTTAGTGTTTTTCTGACAATCGGAAAAGAAAAATTTATGATTTTTCATTTAACCGTTTGAGTTTATTTCACACAGTATTATAAGTACATTTAAAAGATACATATGAACAAATAATTAATTTTAAAATAAGAAAATTAACATTTTTCTGTCTAAAAGGCCATGACACAGCATTTCTTTAGTGCATACCTGATTGTTGCAAAAGATGCTTCTGTAGCTAGACAACTTCTAATATCAGCTTATGGAAAAGTTCTGCTCTTTCTGCATATCAATACAGTATGTGGCTAATATGTTTGTTTTTAATTTTTTTATTAGCTGATTAGTAATTATATAGCAAAATTTTCAGAATTTGAATCAGACCTGAAATGCAAAATGTATATATTTTTTGTACAATTTTGACTTAATTACTGCTCTGAATATGTTTGGGGTTTTTTTAGTCAATTACCTTTTTTGAATCTTTATTCTCCAGTTAAAATTAACTGATTAAGAAATAAGTTGACGAATATTTCAATAATTAACTATTAACTGTTTCAGCCCTACTTTTAGCTTTTATTTTTCTGCATTTTTAGAGAGACAAGCTGTAATAATTAAACATTGCAACCTTTTAAGCTGTAGCTGACAGTGCCATGTCTCTGCCTGTCTCAGATATTGTGGAGCAGGAGCGCTTCCTGCTGCATCAGGAGACCTTGCCCAAGCGCCTTCTGGAAGAGAAAGAGCAGAACCCCGACACCATGCCTCTGCTCAGCGCTCACAACCTCATACAGGTAAAAATAAAACACTGATCACACAACAGTCATCCAGGATCAGGTACCGACCAGCTTTAAACAGAATAATCTGACCAGGTTCTGCCTCACATTTTTTATAAATTTTTTACACATATTGAATGTATGCTTGATTTTGCTTCCACATTTTTATTATTCACAAACAATTAATTGATTTACGACTAATGGTTTATTAGATTAAAATTAGTTCCAGTCGATTAGCTAATAACATCTGCTTATACTTATTTCAGTGTTGTAGTTTGACCGCCATCCAGCAGGGGGCGCCGCTGGTCATCCTTAAAGGGAGCCATTGGTACAGGAATCAAAATGGCGGCGGGGGCACATTAGAACGGGAAAAAGAAACGGTCTAAGCTGAGTCCGTTGTGGGATGAAAAATGCACTTTCTGCGATTCTGTTTTGAAATGTAAGCCTTCGACAAGCTCCTTAAGTTTCGCCTTAATAGCTGCTACGAAGCCGATGGTGTGATGAAAAGCGGTGGAGATAACAGAATGAAAAATTCACCTTGTACGGTTGTTTTTGAAATAATTAATTGTCTTAATAGCGCTCATTCAGCCGAGTTACATAATAGAGCACCATCAACTTCTCATTTTAAAAATTAATTATGTGCGATGAAGTCGAGGATGTGATGAAAATCTGTGACGATATCACAGAAAAATTGTAACATAACGGAAAAACTATGTCGCTAATAAACACGGTTGATTTTGCGGGCTGTTTTGAGCTAATGCACTTAAGGGGAAATTTTAGCAAAGTTTGACGGTACTTCTGTATGAATATCTCTTTTTATGGGAAGTGGAAAAAAAGTTTCACATTTATTTATTTTTTACTTATTTTTCTTTTCGGCAACTTTGAGATTCCTTTTTTGTTATATTTTATGAACATGTCCAAGTTTAATAATGTGAGAAAACCCCAATTGTATAATAATAAAAAAAATTATTTGGTATTATATGACAAAATTATCCCTTGATATGTAGAAAGACAGTCGACCCCTTTGATAAAGGAGAATTTAGATTTTTAAGAAAATGGATGCTTATCAACTAATCATTAGTTGATAAGTTAACGTTAGATCAACTATCAATCATCCCTATTCAAATCAACACTTTAGGTTGTTGTGTTACATATATGTTAAAGAAAATACGCAACATTTTGTTTGTTTTTATTGTGAGAAAACGTTCAGGAGGCTTAAATTACTGTAACAGGGTAAAACAAGCAAAAGATCGCAAGTCAGAAAGAGGCTCATATAACAGACTGGATCCAAAAGTTGGATAAAAAATTGAAAACCATCTGTGATTCACTGGGATGTTGAGATAGATGCACTTTACAAATATATTTAGTTGGCTAACAGAACTGTAGGAATCCGATGTTGTAGTTCTGCTAAGTGTAATCCAGTTGGGGAAACCTCAAATTATGAGAGATAATTTTTACAGATTAGCATTTCCTTTCCTCCAGCTATACATCTGTGATGACAACAGGCAAGCCAACGAGTATGACTTCAAAAAAGCTCTGGACCTGCTGGAATACATCGATGAGGTAACGTCCTGTTTCTGCTGAACCTCTGGGTGCCATTTTGAATCGGTAATCATGTAAACGATTTTATGTGATTTTGTTTTAGGAGGATTCTGTGGACATCGATTCTCTAAAATGTGAAATCTTAAGCAAAGCACTCAGGAGAGACGAGTAAGATTTTCATTTAATTAAAATTATTGAGAGGTTAAATCGGAGGTTATGTTTGGTTTACTGTGACACCAACATGTAGAGTAAGATTTTTGCTCTTATTTTTTT
Source organism: Gambusia affinis (assembly GCF_019740435.1). Lineage (NCBI taxonomy): Eukaryota > Metazoa > Chordata > Actinopteri > Cyprinodontiformes > Poeciliidae > Gambusia > Gambusia affinis. The sequence continues at coordinate 6,138,258 of NC_057871.1, forward strand.
CACTTTTGTCCATTTGTTATGACGAATAAGCAGAACAACAGCCAGCAGCATGTGATTAACCTTGCAAAAAAATTATGCTTTATGAATGCAGAGCAGAGAGAAAAATACCAATTAATCTATCAATTATCTAGTTAATCAGTTAAACGGATAAAAAATTGGCATATTGTGTATATTTCTTTTTAAACTTAACCCTTTTTTAAAAATAAAATTGCTTTAAAAGAAGCAAAAATAAACTCATATTTTTTAATAAGAAAAACATTAATTGTCTGAAATACAATAGCATAAGATATATTACAGCGCAGATTGTTTTTAGATTAACCTATTAATAAATAAATAGCATGAAAAGGAACTCTTGCATTATGGTCACAACTGTCTTCTACTGCCCTCTAGTGGTCATAGAGTTCTGTCAGGTTTACGTTCTTCTGTAAAATATTTCACAGAATGTGACTTTACGGCTGGTTTCTTTCAGCTGGTCCTCTGCTGATGGGAGCGACGATCCTCTGGAAGCAGCTAAAGACAGCATCTTTGTGAAAATCCTCCTTAAACTCATTCAAGAAGGTGAAACACATCAAGTTAGATTATTATTATAGTAAAATGCCATAATCCTTACTTTGGATGTTAGGAACAAATCAAAACTCCTCACTGCTTTCTTTCTTTTTTCTCTTCCCCTTACTTTATTTCTTTCTCGTTCTCTCTTTTCTTTCTGTCCCTCTAGTTTTTTTCTCTCGTCTCTTTTTCTGTTTTCTTCTTTCACTAATATTTAGGTGCACAGCACACAAAATGCACAGATTTCTACTTTGGACTCATTATAAATGAAGTCTTTTGGACCATAAAATGCTGACTTCAGATTTTTACATTTGGCTGATTTTATTTTTTACATTTGGCTGATTTTATTTTTGTCTAGCATTGTCTCTCTTTCTTTTTCTTTTTGTCTTTCAACAGAACAAATATATGGCAAAGAAGCACAAATAAACATGCAATATTTTAAACAAAATGATTTGTAAAATAAACCAGTAGGTGTTTAAAAATGTATTAATTCTCCAGTCTATAAGTTTACATGCAAACTCTTACTCAAAATGGTAATTCACTACACTAAATGCATATATCTCCATATCAGAGCTTGATGAACATACACCCAGATTAGTATATATTAAATTTTGAAATAACTTTTAACTGTTTATTTACTCCTTAATTGTTCTTGAATTGTGCAATATTTTTACTTTGCTTAATTCCGTCTAAGCCAAGTAGCTAAGTAAAAACTTAAAGTTTGGTGTGAAACTTTCTGATTTAATCGTTTTAAACTTATAGATCAGCAGCTTTGGGTTGAATGTGTAGTTTTGATGCAAATATTCATGAATATTTCCATATATTTCATGAATACAATCTAATGAATATATACATTTGCAGTGAATCCGATCTTTTCCTGCTTTAAACACATTTCTTATAGAGAAACCTTAAACTAAGTCTCCTTTCCTTCCAGGTGTTCCTCTGCAGACTTACCTGCCTGATGTGAAAGAGCTGCTGGAACAGGACGAGTTGAGCACTTTGAAATCAAAGCCTTACTTTGAATTTGTCCTTCGAGCCAACTATGAACATTACTTTCAGGCTCAGATGTGATGGCTGCTTTTTATTGTAGTTAAGCTTTCTGCATTTCTGTTTGGCTTTACACTCTAATAATGTTCAAGATTTGTATGAATTTTGCTCTTTTTCTAAATAAATATGTTGGTAATTCTTCATTTCTTGACTTTTGTTTTTGCAAAAACACATGGAGGGAAGGATTTGTAACCTTTTATTTATTTATTAAATGATTATTTCCTGAGAAGAGCATTGAAACTTTGACTTTTCTAAACTTTACTGATGTTTTTCTTACAGAATCAGAAGTAACTAGTAACATAATTCAGTAAAAATGTTGTTTACTCGCCCTGCGACAGACTGGCGACCTGTCCAGGGTGAAACCCGCTTCTCTCCCGGAACGTAGCTGGAGATAGAAACCAGCAGCCCTCCCGACCCCATTAGGGACAAGGGTGAACAGAAAATGGATGGATGGATGAATGGATGTTGTTTACTCAGTTTAGCAAAGGTTATAAGTTTAATATGTTCAAGATGAGGTGCGAAATTAGCTCTAAATGAACCGACATGATCTACTTTCAATGCTTCAAAACTGGCTTCCAACTGTGAAAAAAATTGAAAAACTGGGCTAGCTGAGGCACAGCAGATGTACATTCTGATTTTAGGTGTCTGATTCTACAAAAAGGCCTCATTTAAGCATCTTCACACAAACTGCCAATTAAGACAAACTTTAAGCAGTTTGTCTATAGTTTAAACTTCAAGTGTGAGACAACACACCCCTGAGGTACTCCAGTTCTGATTGTTTTGAGATCATAGATCTGTTAAATAGTAAATGGACTGAGCTTATTTTGTGCTGTATAAGTATTTCCTTCTGTAATTCTGTGTCCAGAAAACACTAGCCAGCCTTTGTGATTTTACCTACAGTACTTTTAGTACAAATGCAGATATGATACAGAGAGGAAAATCTAAACTTTTCTGACTCAAATCTGGGAATAAAGTGCTCTTTTTTAGGAATATATGGAACACAAATTTAATGTTACACAAATTTTTCAGGGCTTTTTATAATATATATATATATATTAGGGGTTGAACCAATTAGTCGACTCTTGGACGTCTCGCGAGTTTTTACATGTCATGTCGACTAGTCGCAGTCATGTGATTGCCGGTGGTGACAGCCTGTGCTGATCTGACAGCACAGTAAACGTCACAAGACACAAGAAAAATAAGTTAATACATTAGTTTAAATGATATGTAGATGGATGCATATTTGTGGTTTTACAGTGTTTTTAAAAGGAGATGGAGTTGCAGCTGCAGTCAACTACAAAACACGAGCCGTCTAAAACTCGCCCCCTTCCCGCTAAGGATGTCACTTAGCCGGCTCGCGAGTGTCTTTGTCACGACGATCTAACTAATACATTATGATGTTATGTTGCTGATTAAATAAAGATCTGTGGTAATGCCATCTAAAAGATGTGCGTTTCCTTTTGAATGTTGGTTTTCCAGCAACTTATTATTTATCATAAACTATCCCGATGTTTTGTTGTTTCACTTGTTGCTGTTCTGTGTAAATGCCGTATTTTTCCGTGAAAACGGGTAATAAAGCCTGTACGTTACTCCAAAGTTTGCGTCTTGCGTTGCTATGACGTCACAACGACTAGTCAACTCGACATCGACTCGACTTTTATCATGTTGACGTTGACTAGAAAATATCTTAAATCGTTCAATCTGCTGAGTCAGCAGAGCTTCCTGCCGCGCATCGGGCGGAGGAGAAGCAGGTGGTTTCGTTGAATTCAGCTGTAACCAAACGGGATCCGTTCATAACAAGTTTGGCTTGTGATGTTCCAAAAGCACCATGTAGTCAGTGTGATAATTTGACTCCTATAGTAACTATCCAGAGATCATCAGCATCAGCCGGTGTTTAGAAAAAAAAAGTCAGACCCGACTTTGTGCAACAAACTTTTCCCCGCTGCTCACGAAGAATGATCTGTTTATTGCTCTTTTAATTCTCCATAATAGACTTAGTAAAAGCAGGAGGGGTGTGTGTGTGTGTGTGTGTGTGTGTGTGGGGAATAGCTAATAGGGCGAAATAGCGTGAAAATAGCTAATAAAGCCTCCAAGTAGTTGTGAAGGGTTTTTGCGCTTACGTCACTATGACGTCACCGCGACTAGTCGACATCGACTCGACTATTATCATGATGTAGTCGACCTTAAAAAATATGTAGTCGTTCAACCCCTAATATATATATATATATATATATATATATATATATATATATATATATATATATATATATATATATATATATATATATATATATATATATATATATATATATATATATATATATATATATATATATATATATATATATATATATATATATATATTCTAATTAATTTTATGGGGAATCTTATATAAATAAATATTCCCAACAAATTAAGATCCTGATGAGTCATTTGTCAGATTAAAAGTATTTTTTAAAATAGCTTTTAAGTAGGTATTAGATATATTTTTGATCAAGCTGACATTTCTGTTTATAAAACTTTTGTATTGGTCTGATGTAAGTGGAAAATGATTGTGATTAGCAGAAATGAAGGCTTTTAACCGATTGTTTCACTTAATAATATAGTTCCTAAAATAAATGGACTCTTCAATAATATAATTTATTGAATTATAACATTATTATAATTCAATAACTAGAAGTTTAATGGGATGGCCCTTTTAATATATCAGACGTGAGAGGCCTCCATCAGCCCTGCTGATCATTTTTTTCATGGCGTATTTAAAACCCACACCGAAAGTACGCATGCGCTGTTTGGGCTCTCGCTTTTCCATAGGGAACATCTTTTTTTTATCCGTTATCAAAACATTTTTACGTTGTATTCGTGAATTTAACAGAAAACACACAATAAAAATAACGGAAGTTGCTGTTTATTATTTCAAAATACGGCTTTTGGTACTGTAGCTCTGAATAAATTGAGCTGTACAATTTCTGTGCTCTATCAACTTGTCTATTAAATACTTTATTATGTAATCACTGCGTTTCAATTTTGCTAAAATCTTGTCTTAAGCCAACTTTCTAGTCTTGTTCGCTCGATGTGGCCGATCTCAGGTTAATTTGAACTTTTATTGTGAAACCGGAAATGAAAGTCAGATTATTGTTGCTAGCTTGACCAGTTTAGCACCTGTTCTATAGCTGTCAGTCAGCGGGGCGATGCTGGCCGTCTGAAAGCCGAACTGAACCCACACAGACGGGATCTTTGTGGTAAGTTAACACGACAGAATCATCCGTCCTGTCTGGAGCCGTGAGTTTTAATAATAAACAGAGGTTTACCGAGCTGCAGACAGGAAGGCTGTCAACGTCGCTAATGTTTATTTCACCCGATTATTCGGTGCAAAACTGTAATTCTCGCTCTTCATTGCGCTTTTTATTTTTATACATTCATTTTTAAAACGGTAACGAACGTTGACCCGGTTTTAGCTTTGGATCAATGGCAGACTCTTCAATTAATTATTCATATTCTCACCGTATATATGTTCCAGGTAATTTTAAGAGTCTGTTTAATAAAGACGGGGCAGACGATGTGTTAATGATTGTTGTGGATGAGTGGCCCAGTAAAGGTGTAGTAAGCCTCAATCCTTCTCCGTTTAGTAGCTAATCTGTTTTGGATGGAGAGGTGGGCGGGGCTTGCAGGTATCGCGCGCGCCCCTCTGTAGAAACGTCATCAGATTCTGACCGTTGATCCAGAACCAAAACACCATTTTCCAGCATTTATCAACTTCATTTACCCCAATGTTGCGTTTATTTCCCCCGCCAGATCAAATGCAGACGTACTACAGAGGTGTGGTGGACCGCAATAAAAGACTAACTGTTCCTATTTTATTTAACTAAAAAGTTTCTGCTAGCATGGCTTACGGCAGAAGTTGTGACGACGATACAGTTCAAGCCATAAATTTAAATGTCGAGTACCCCCCGCCCTCTCAAAGAAAATTGTTCATAAGTAAGAGTAGCACTACTTTAACTTTATATTTTTACTTAAGTAAAAGTAAAATCTTCCAGAAATTACTCCAGTAAAAAAAAAAAAATTAAATGCTACTCACGTACTAAGTAACTGTATATTAGGGCTTTCTAGGTAAAAAAAAAAAGCACAATTTGAACTCGCTGTCTCTCAAAAAAGGAATGAATTTCCACAAAAAAGCTCAGGAAACACTATAACATTTCTGAGTTTGAAAAGTCGAACATTTGCTATAAAAAAAACCAAGAACTTTGAGATTAATCTCAGAAAAGTTCAGACTTTAGAAAAGAACAAATTTCCAACTTTTTTAAAGTTTGTTTTAAGGTTATTCATAGGAAACATGTTGACTTTTCAAACTGGTAAGTTTTACAAATTTTTACAAATTTTTAACTTTTGTAACTTTTGTTACTTTATTATTTAATCAAACACAAAGATATCTCCAAATTTTGGTATTTTAAAGGCTAAAACAAAAACATTATTTAAAAAAATTATTTAAAAAAAATAATAGATTCGGGCAGAAGCACTTTCCAAATTCTAAAAAAAAATTTTAAACTAGTAGTTTGTCTATAATGCAAATATACTTTATGTCAGAAGAAGTACTTCGAGTGCATGCATTTAGCTTTTTTCTCATTCAGTGAAGTTATAGGGAGTAGATTATAGCAAAATTTTACTGAAGTAAGAGTAGCAATACCTTATAAAAATATTGCTCAAGTAAAAGTAAAAAGTACATTATAGTAAAACTACTTCTAAAAGTTTATTTTCTTTTGTTACACAAGAAACTTTTTTTGTCGCTGTCTGAATATTAAATCAAACCAAATAGACCCATACCTGTTTGAATTTTAAGGCCACAGGTCAAACTGAGGTTTTATTGTTTGAAACAATAAACATTTAAAATAAATCAGCAAAAATATCAGGAGGAAATTTCTGGTTCATCCTTAGGAACAGTTTCCAGATGCATAAAGGTGCGTTGTTCATCTGTTCAATCAGTTATACTCATAATGGGAATGTCCAACTATCTATCATCTCAGGAAGGAAACGGGGTCTGTGTCCCAGAGGTGAAAGTGTTTTGGTCCAAAATGTGCAAATGGACTCAGACCTCTATTTTTGGCAACATGTTTCATAGTTTGATGATAACTGTTTGGCCATAAAAACCTTTGTAAAATTTGGAGGAATAAAAGGGATATTTGATAGCACCATCTCAACTGTGAGGTTGAATAGCTCTGAGCTCTGAGGTTTTTCCTTTTGTCTAAATTTCCAGGATTATTGCTTCCAAAAAGACTGGATACCAAGAGCCATGGTGACCAAGAAGGTCAGGACAGAATATATGAAGAAGTTCAGGGATCCCAAATGGGAGACGTTCTCAAAATGCTACGAGGATTCTCTGAAATACCGCCTGACCCGGCGAGTGATGGAGCATTCCCACAAGCCCTGGTTCTGGGAGAGCTGGGAGACCGCTTCCAACTCCAGCGGCTGGTCCACTCCGAGACTGACCAGAAACAAGGTTGCTCCTCTGTCACTGCCGCCGCCACTGCTGCCTGCGTGCTCAGAGGTCAAACAGAGGCTGATGGAGGTGAAGACCAGTCTTGATTTGAAGCCAGAGGTCAAACAGATTGAAGAGGAAACGGGAGAGGCTCCTGTTGTAGACGTTGCACCAACAGCAGGTTAGGAAACTGATTGCTTATGATGTTGACTGATTTATCTCTGTTCGGTTTGGTCTTTGGTAGTTTTTCTGTGTTACTCAAACTAGGAAGAACCAATAAGATATAACTTTGGATTTTCAGGCAGACACACACCTGTTGCCCATTATGTTAGCTGTCGTAGTGTTTTGTGCGTCCAGTTAAGGAAACTAAGAAGAATACCTGCTGTAGTTTTAAATGTTGAGTGATCTTAGATCCTTACTGGTTCAAGGTTGTTTAGTTCAAATGAACCACTTTGTTTTAAGCCCTAAACCAAACAGTGGTACCAGCAATGTCTCCTCTAAAGCCTGCATTTAGTCTCCATGGTAACCAATTGCTGTTCAGTGGAGCCACGCCTATTTTGGACATTTCCTACTTATCTATCTACCATTCATTATCAAGGTCCTCCTTTATTTTTGAGTTTTACTTTAATTCAAAGCTTTTTTCTCATGTTTATTAGATATTTTAGAAAATGGCATAAACGGGCCTGGGGCAGTTTCAGCGTCCATAGCTCCAGACACCAGCGGCCCCTCAGACGGCACGTCGACAGACAACAAGCCTGTTAGTTCAGATTCGTCTGACGAGAAGCCGGTGAACCCAGCGCCGCGACGACGCCACCGCTGTCGCACCCCTCGCTCTGTGCTGGCGCCGCGGGACAGTTCCTTCGAAGATAAACCAGCTGTGGTCCAAAAGCCACCGAGAGCCAAGAGTCAACCAGCAATAAGCAGCAAGGCGAACCGCAGACCGTCCAGCAGGATGGACTGGACCGAGAGACAACCAGAGGTAAACATACAGACAGCACTTTTACATAACCATACGTTAAGTTCTTTGTTTTTATGCGTTTGTTTTATTTGAAAATTTGGTCTGTCACAATATCAAATTTTTCTAGAAGATAAATTTTTCCTGAAGTTATTGCGATAAGCAATTATATTGTTGTTGTTTTGAGACCATTGTCAAGTAATATCATGGTAATGATGGCATAATAATGCAAGAACATATTCTCAAAGATTAATTAACTTTAAAAGCTAATGGACATTTAACACTGGAACTCAAAGACATATTAAATATCCAAAATAAATTTTAAAAAACTAACAGAAATAACTAATATATTAATTTTGAAGTCTTTACAAACAAATTGTCTTTGAAAAAATGGGCTAGTTGAGACCAAACACCAGACTGAAGACTTTTATTGTCTAGTTTTTGGTAGAATGAGAAAAACAATAAATTATGAAAATGGAAATGATTGATATCATTTTACTTTATCATGCGGTTAATTGATTTATTGGAACAAGCCTACTGAAAATATAAATTTTGTTGTTGAAGGTTTGATGTTGTAAAGTGACGCAATATGAAAAGGCTTTATTTATTCATTTCTTTGCATTCGGATCCTAAAGTTTTATATTCTGCACACGTTTTTGAAACTTTAGTTTGTTTTTTAATTGTGTATTTACAGACTGAGTGTGTCTCCAATGTTTCCCATCACACACAGTTAATGGTTAAGATGTGCAGTTCTGTGGTTCAGAACCTCACATCTCTGGCTATGAATGAACTCCACTGTATCACTCAGATTTGATAATAATGTTGCTACAAAGTGTTGCTTCCTCTCAGCGATACTTTAGTAGAGTAAGTTTAAAGTCAGAGGACACCTGAGATCCAGAGCGTTGTCACCAAACTCCCTGCACACATTAATAATAAAACACACACTGCGAACTTTCCATCAACGAAGCCCTCTGGCTTTTTCCTCTCAGGGCAACATGCCCGCCGCCGGCGTCCAGACGCAGCCCAACAGGCGCAGCTCCAACCTGGACCGTCGACGGGCCCGGTCGGCCGACCTGGAGAAGACGCGGCGGTCACAGCTAACGATGGCCGCAGCTGACGACCGCTGGACGACAGAATACATGCGGTGCTTTTCTGCCCGGCTCAGGTAGAGGCCGGATCCATAAAGAACCCGTGTTTACCCAGCAGCGGACGAACATGAGGAGCTGCAGACTGTTCAGCTGACTGAGCAACAGGCTGGGCAGCAAGTTGACTCAAAGTGGTGAAGAAGTTGGCAGGAGAAACTAAATTATTCAAACCCCTGGCAAAATACCTAAAAGATACCTAAAGTTTCTTCTGACTGGAAGCAAAGTTAGCAGAGTGTCCTCTCATCCTTAAATTCATTAATGGCAGGTATTAAATTTTGTCATGGCAGGACTATTCAATCTCAATATATGTAGTTTTTTTTCTTTAGTCAAATAAACGTTTGAGTTGGACAAACATTTTAGTCTATTCTGACTGTAGGATTGAGGATACTGCTAAATAGCTGCTAATAACTCTTACTAGTTTTGCATCTGTAATGGAAAAGCATATGTTCGTTTTCTCCACTGGCTCACAACCCATACGACTACATTAAATATGCAACTTTCTTTTCTTTTGTCTTAAAAAGCCTTAAATTAGAAATTTCTCCTGAAACCTAGATTAAGTTTTTTGTTTTTTTTACTTGAATCTGAATTCTTCCTGTAAATCTTAGAGAAGATTATGAGTAATTTTGAAACGCAATTTTTAGTAAAACGAAATAAAAGCAGATCAATATCTCTTCATCTGAAATCTCCTGCCATCAGTGTATCTAAACATTATCAATAATAGTTAAAAAGATGATGTTTGCCAACAATTACTCATCATATCCCTGCTTGCTTCTTCACTTTAGAGGCAGCTAAGGTGTAATGTTACATCTAAGGTGTAATGTTGCTTCAGTGAATCTCTGCTGCTGAGGATAAAACACCAGAGACGTTTTCACCTGCAGAAAACAGAAATACTCCTCTGGTGTAGGAAAGTAAGAAATGAAAAGACCTCCGTGTCTGAATCTCGTTTTTGGAGTTAAGCAGGAACAGAAGTCAGTAATCTGCAGATGCTTTCATATCCTTTGTGGTTTTGCCTCGATGGCAGGGATTCAGTGAGTGCTACGCTGCCCAGTCTGCACTGCGTCTGTGTGAGCCGTGAACAAGCATCTGGGATTACAGAGAAGCTTTTTTAACCAGTACCGACTTTAAGAAAGTGCTAACATGCTACTGTCTGAATGTGCAGGATCTCATTTCTCCAACCGCTGTACTTTAAATGAGCTTATAAAAAGTTGTTCTTGTTTTGTTTTACTTCTACTTTTCTCTCACTCAAAGGCAGCTGAGCTTTTCCAACTCTGAGGAAGCAGAGAGGACCAAATTAGAATATTTTTGATATCCGGTTTGTACTTTGGGAATAAGGACTTCTAGTTTAGAGGTTAATAAAGAACAGATAAATATAATTTATCATCTAAAATTAGTATTGTAGTCTAACAGAAGATATATTTATGGTACACTGGCCTTATTATAGTTGCTAAATGAACCTCACTTTATTTAAAACTGTAGATAAGCTGTGGAGGTGGGCGGGTTTTATTTAGGTAAGATGCATCAAAAGGGGATATAATGTAACATTTTATCAAATAATGCTTTATTTATCTGAAAGGGAAATTTAAATGATGTAACAAAATATCACCCGAGTATCTACAAAGTCATTGTGGGTGGTGATGCTGTGAGCAGGAAGGATCTCAGGTGGCAGTCAGTCTTCCAACACATCTGAAAACGCTTCTGACTGAAGACTGTTTATATAAAATAATAATAATAATAATAATAATAATACTTTATTTGTATAGCACCTTTTTAAACAAATGTTTAAAAACATTTAAAATATAAATGAAAACATCATAAATGACACAAAAAGTACACCAAATCAATTAAAATACACGACAGTGATATAATAAAAATACAAAAGCAATCCAAATATTAGAAGCCTTACTATAAAAGTATGTCTTAAAAGATTTAAAAGAAGATAAAGAGGTCTGTCAGATATTTAGAAGGACAAACTGGGAGGCATTACATAACTGTCATAACTTGCGAACTGCTCAATATCCAGGCTGAAGTGACGATGTTCAACAGTAAAATGTCCTGGCTGATACCATCAGTTATTGACAAGCACTGCTAATCCACCTCATTTGCTTTTGCCACTCCATTTTAAATCGGCTAGAGAGACATTTGAACTTCTCTTCCTTCTCTCTTCTTTTAACTCCTCTTGGATTTGGGGTCATAGTTCAGGCACTTCTTAAGCTTTTTAGAAACTTATTAGCTGCTCTCAGTTGGGAAAAAAAACTTGTTGCCATGGTTACACATTATAACAACTTTCTGAAAATGAAAAGGTAAGAGCAAAAAAAATCCTTCCAGCTGCACAGCATCTAAAGCCAGGCATGCAACGCCTCAAACTTCCCTCCCCCCAAAAAAGACGAATAAATGTCTACAAAATTAACAAACTGAGATTAAAAGGGATTATAAATGTGAACATTTTCCTAAATTAGAAAACCTATCATCTGGAAACCTGTGAAATTTTTTGTCACATCTTTAAGATAATTTATTCTTCTTTAGTTCAAAAGAGAAGTAAAAATAATGGATCATTGCTACCTTTCTTTCTTTATATTTATATCCAAATTAATTTTTATTTCTTGCATTAAGATACCAGGATGTGCATTCGGTGTTGTAGCGAAGGAATAATTTAGGTAACATCTCAATTTTGTTTGGATTTAGTTGCTTTCTAACTATGGATTGTAAACACACATTGATGTTATTGTTGCATCTACCCGCTTTGAGGGCTAATGGTCATTATGCACCATTTTATTCAGCAAATATCCTTCTAAAAATTTGAATGCTTTTAAATGTAATATGAATGTTTATTGATTTCACACTTGCTAATTTTTCTATATTTTTGTGAATGTTTTTATAACACTGTGGAGAACCTCTGCTTCATGCTGAACTTCAATATTTCATATGGTTAAGTGTCTTATTTCTAAGAAACTATTATTATTGATCCTGCTGTGCTAGTTTTTCGTGTCTCTGTCTTACCAAAACCAAAAAAAGACAACTATCACACATTTATGAATTAAAAATTATGTTGTTAGATTATTCAAATTAATGTGACCAGTAAAATAGCAGGTTCAGAGGTCGTCATGCATCCCACCTAAGGAGCATGTAGCAGTTAAGCTAACATGCGAGATAGCTTCACGGCATGCATGGTGTGTACGGTGCCTTGCTTAAGCATTCACACCCTTTAAACTGTGTCAGTTTGTTACAGCCAACAACTGTGGTGTATTTTATTAGTGCTATCTTACGGACATGCTTTGATCTAAATCATTTCATTGTAGCCTTGGCTGCATGTTTACAACATAATATCCTATTAAAATACATCGAAATGTAACAACAAAAGAAAAACTCAAGAGGTATGAATACTTTTGCATCGGACTGTTTATACAGTAACTGACAATCAGTTTGTGGGTAAAACATGTTAACCTTTTACAGTGGCGGGCACCGCTAACTAAAGAATTTGTAGCACTAATCATAAATATTAGCTTTGAAAAATAAATAAATAAATAAATAAATAATAGCTTTGCTAACGCACTACACCACCATGATAGCAATGCTAAAGTACTAACTACAATTGATCTGTCCTTGAAAGCCTACAATCCTCAAGCCCAAATTTAATCTTAACACAATTTACATGTTCCGTAACGCCCTTAGATACTGTACTTGTTTGTCTTCTTTACTGTCCGCATTTTATTGTGGAGGCGGGAAACAGAGGGAGACAGTGAGGACATGAAACGGAAATGCGTAAACTGTCTTCACTCACTTCAAAATAAGAGCATGAATGTAAACGTCTACCTACTTAAAGAATTCTGGTCCATAACCAAACCAAAAGTTCGACACAGATAAAATGTTTTCAAGTGAAAGTTTACAAAACAACCAAGTAAACTTACACTGCGGAATGTATCTAGAAAATGCAATTTAAGGAAATCTAACTGCTATAATTATTTTCAAAGTTATAAAAAGCGATAAAATGTAGCTAAAAATTAGCTCTGCTGTTAGGCTAGCAAAAGTGTGCCCACCACAAGTAGCTCCTGCCAAGAAATCTAAATTTGTTCCTTAAGTGACACTGTAAGGCCTGGTAAAATCACTGTGGTCTTTGTGTCTGTTTGTATTTAATTTGTTTAATGTTTGTATATTTAGACAATCACAAGATGGTATCTGATATGTTACTAAGTGGGACAACTAAAACAAAAAATAATTAAAGAGTCTTTATGTGTTAGGATGGCTGATGTGGATTTTGACAGTGCTTTGTGGGATTTTTGTGATAAGTGATGATTTAAAAAATTGTCCCCATAAACTTTAAGATGCCGGTTAAATAAATAAATGTAGTTTTATCACTGAATTGCACAAAATAACTGATTATAGTTTTGAATTAGATATTTATCAATGTTCTCAAGAAAAAAATGGACAAAATGGTTAAATTAACATTCCTGACAATAGAGTTTTTTGTATTACTAGAATTTATCATCCTAAGAAATTTTTCTTGATAACGACATGAAATAAATTCACCCCTATTCATTCGACTCAACTTTCAGTGGTTGTGCTGGAAAACATGATTCAGTTCATGATTATCGATGGTAGATATATTGAATGTTATGCATCCAAATATTTGATCATTATACCTCCACTGACGTTTGACTTGATGCTCCATGTATTTGTATTAAAAACATGCACATATTTCCATTCACTTAAAGATATTGCTGTGAATAAATGATTTGAATAAAGTCAGATGTGTTTTATATGTGTAATTTAAGGTCATTTCTATATCAGATTTTAATTTTGATTATTTCCACATTTATGCAAACATTTGACTAATTTTGTTTATTTTCAATCTGAGACAACACTATCTATAAATTGTGGATGTTACAACTAGGAATTAGTGATGAGGCCCAAAATATGGGTGTAATAATATTTACATTTAGAGCCACATAAAGACAATTACAAAGTAGGCCCTCTATCACCTGAAGAACATTTCTACAATTAAAGGACTAATGTCAAAGTAAGCTCCAGGGAAACACGTGAATGTGTTCATCTTTAGTCACATTGATTACTGCAATAATATCTTCACAAGTCTGTTTAAAAAAATATAATCAGCTGATTCAGAATGCTGAAAAAACTTCCAGAAAACCATTTAAATCTGGACTAAAAAACTTCCTTATTAGAGTCATCTTTGATTTAGAACTGGGACATTGAAAATGTTATTCTTGATGGCATTTAGAAAAATATGTTTGCTTCATAAATGGTTATATTGTGTTACATTTTTATTATGTAAAACTCTGACCGGCCTTATTGCTGAAATGTTCTGCACTAATAAACTTGACTGGACCTGTTAGTCTGACAATCGGAAGAAAATAATGGAAGAATGGATTTCCATGCGTTTAAAAAGCAGAGGACTGAGCACACATTCCTGATGGATCCCAGAGTCCAGCATGTTTTATTCTAATGAAGACCATATAAAATTAAATATTGTCTTCCGTTAACACAACTGCACTCCAGCGGAACCAGTGTACTAAAGCAATTATTTATCGTTAGGCAAGTTTTATTTTTAGGAACATGATTCCCGGTTTTAGGGTGGGGCTGCACACCATTACTGAAATACATGTTATTGAAACAAGTACCATTAAATCTGAAGTCAGTTTGCTCCATTCCCATTTTGGAGTTTTAAAAATACTGAAATCAAGACACATAGTTTTCCAGGCTGCATAGGTACAACCTCCATGTTTAGTCACACATGATTGTAGTTTTTTTGTAAAATTTTGCCAGGACAAAGTGAGTTTTGCTGCTTTGGTTCTCGTCTGTGTGACCACTTCAGTTTCTGCAGCTCAGTCAGGTCGCTCTCAGCCTCCTTTAATCCAATCAGGTTAGAGGCTGAGCTAATTCAGCAGACAGAAATAGATCCAGCTCTGAAGGAGAACCCAGAAAAATGAATCAAACACTTCATGTCTGTAAATCTATTTATTTACAGCACAAAAAACAAATATGGGACATTAAAATGAAAAAAATCAATGAATACAGCTCAAAATAACTGAGCAGTTATCAAAAAAAGTACAAGTGTTTCCTTTTTAAAGGAAACATCTTTAAAATCATTTTTAAAAAAGTAAAACATGATTTAAAATAACTTTATAATTGATGAGGGATCACGAGGGAAGCCCTGCAGCCAGGATGCTGCCCAGAAGAGTTCGGTCCTTCAGAGCGTTTTCTACGTCTTTTTCGTCAATTTTCAGGAACACCTGAAAAACAAAAAACAAAGAGTCCAGTAATAAGAACAAACATAAAAACAAACCAGCTCACCAAATGTGATCTGACAGTTTATAGCACAAACTCAGACTTTCGAGGACATAAAAACACTAAATCCTTGGAACACAGGGAGCTTTTCATTATTATTATCTTAAAATCACTATGTCTACATAGTGACATTTGATTAACCAATCACAATTATAGATGCCACGTTTGACAGATTTGATACATTTCAAAATAAATTAACTAAAACCTGTATATTTAAAAAAAATATATACAGGTTTTGTGTTTTTGTGCCACACAGTAAATGTTTAGATATTTTCCTATGAATGTTTTCTAAAAACACAACTTTTTCCCCCAATCCAACATGTTCAAAAATAAACCCGTCCAATCAGTCAACGCTGCGCTGGAACTCCTCTTGGGTTGCTAGGGAACAGGGCTGGGCTCAGCCAGGGTTGCTAGGTAACAGCACAGGGATCCATGAAAGCACCTTAATGTGCAGAAGGTTTTTGAAAAGGCTCAATTTCCAGACACCAAAACACAAACCTACTGACAAAAACTCGCTGGGTGTTTTTTAATTAAGCTTGAGAATTTTTTTTATTTTGTTTTTAGAAACAGTAGAAACCCAAATGGAAGTACAAAAACATCCAAAATGTGAATTTTTGTACAATGCATCCACTTTAATCATATTCTAAGGCTCCTTTAAATAACATTTGAACGTTGTTGTTGTTCAGAGTTTTGTACCTTAGTGAGACGACCCTCTTTGGCCTTCTTCAAAGCGAAGATTCCCCGACTCTCCAGCAGGCCGCACAGCGCCAAACACTCGCCCTGCCCGACTCCAGACACCTGCCTCTGGGCGCACAGGCGGCTGTAAACCTCATGGAGCTGAAACGCAAAGCAGGGTCATTTAAAACTCATCACAATTAGACTGCAGAAGCTCACCAGAGATGTTAGGAGGAGAAAAAAGTAAAGCTGGAAGCAGTGGGTGGTGCCTTTAGAAGATCCTTTTAATTACATCACACTGAATTAAAGCTGCAGTGTGTAACTTTTATAATGTTTATATTTACATTTGTTAAAACTGTCAACATGTCATCACAGTTTGTTGTGAGATAAATAATCTGTGAAAAGTTTTATCTCCACTTTGCATTTCAATTAGCCTCAGTATCTTTTAGCCTCAGTATCTTTTAGCCTCAGCATCTTTTGGCTTGATGACCTTGACTCATGCTCGTAGGTTCTCCATCTTACCTTTCCCAGGTTCGTCTCTTTGCTCTTCCCTTTGCGGATGAGCAGCAGCAGGCAGCAGACCAGCAGCTTCTGCTGCAGAGGGAAACTCTCTCCCTCCGAACCGCCGCTCTGCGCCGCCATGCGGTCGCCGTAAACCTCTGACAACACCTTCGCCACCTGAGGGAGGCCGACCAAAGACGCTGCAGACAGACAGCCGCACTCAGTTTCAGTCACAATTATTTTAGTAATCGATTACTCTCACGATTAACCAGATAAAAATAATTGCCACTTGTGCCTTTTTTGTACAATATTATTTAAAAAAATAAAAACATTAGAAGATGCAAAGAGCAATTAAATTCCATTTTAAATAAGAGAAACATTTTAATGCCTAAAATGCAGCAACATCTGGAGTTCTGAGAAGAAAATATTCAGACAGAAAGGTTTTTTTCATCTTAAATTTGCAATCCATACTTTTTGTATGGTGTCGGTTTAATTACTGCTCTGAGTGTGTTCTTTCAGTAAATCGCCTTTTTTCCAGTCTGCATACTCCAGTTAAAGATCAATCAGTTACTAAATAAGTTGACGAATATTTGATCAATTAATCACAAATAATCTTATAATTTCAGCTGTAGCTGGTTACAAAGTTTACTCTGATGACCCCAGGTGACCTTACCTTTAGCGGAGGCCTTCTGTCTTTCATCAGCTTCTGCGATCTCGACCGCTCTCCTGGAAAGACACACCGTCACGTCAGCCATTTTCTCTGGTGTTCCAGACTCGGGTCATCATCACCGATTTTTACCTGCAGATGTCGAGAGCCTTTCTGGCGTCTCCGGACACAGCCGATACCTTCCTGGCACAGAACTGAACAGCAGAGGCGTCCAGCAGACCCTCAGCCGAAACCTTCAGAACCAAAGCAGAACTCTAGTTAGACGAGCCGGGAGATAGAGAGACGCTGGTGACACCAACAGAACCGGACCAACCTTTGACAGTCTGTCCTGTATGATGGCGCTCAGCTCCTGTCGGCTGTAGGGAGGGAAGTGCAGCAGCAGGGGGCGACAGTGAGTCTGAGCCTGCAGTCTGGGCAGGATACGATCCGTCAGGTCCAAAGCGTTGGCAATGCCTGCAGGAAGACATGAAGTCAGTGTAAAGATCACATGGTGGAATGTGAGGCATGCTGTGGGATAAATTCGTACCGATGAGACAGAGACGAGACCGCGGCAAATATGGCCACTCAAAGATGGTGTAGAGGACGTCCTGAGCTTTACTGTCCAGCTGGTCCATTTCATCCAGAACCAGGAGCCTGAGGGGACAAAGATTAATGATCAAACTCAAGATTTTCACCCAACTGAATGAAAGAAAGAAACAAACAAACAAACAAACAAAGACATTGTAAGACTTAGTCAAGACAAAAAATGAGGGCCAGGCTAAATTTACTTACCAGAATATTATGTCATTGTGACTTTATACTTGAAATAGTAAAACTTTTTCCACTTATCACAACCTTTAGTTCATGCAATATCGCAGCTATTTCTCAGGCATCATGGCAAACATTCCTCACACATTATCGTACTTTTTTTCATGCATTACCCCAACTTTTCAAGCAAAATCGTAACTATGTTTTCATGAATTTTCACAACTTTTTTCACTTTATTGCAACTTTTTTTCAAGCCCTATCATGACTTTTCTCATAATTAATTCTTTTTTGTTTGTTTAGTCTGGCACTAATTCTTTGTCGTACAAAAGCAACTAAAGTTTTAAAACGCAAGAACTCACACTGTGGGCCCCGGAGCCGTCAGGAACCTCTGGAGGCCGCTCTGTCCACCTGCTTTCAGCTTGTAGGCCAACAGCGGGAAAATGGCGTGAGAAGTCCGCAGACTCATGCAGTTCACCACCACTGTCTTTACCGAGGCGAGCTCAGACTGGGGGAACGGAAAAAACCCGAACACGTTACAGAGGACAAAATGAGGACAAGTCGCAGATTAAAACTACATAAGAGAAACTGGAAGATTTGAGACCCATGGTTGTTAACGAACTGGAAAATAAAAATCTAGGAAACAGTTTTTCCCTCCAAACTGATACCAAAGTTCTGAAAAACTACAAACGACAAACTCAAGTCTGAAAACTAACTCAAGATACTAAAGAAAGTTTCAGCAAAATCACCTCTGATCATTTGTCTCAACAGACTGAAATCCTGTTTATCTGCAGACCTGTATAACAGATGTTCACACAGTGTGACATCACCCCGGTATCCGATGTATTACAAATAGGCTTCCTGATGCAGCTGGGTTTAATAGATGAACAAACACTTTACCTATCTAAGACAAATTACAGAATTTAAATTGTTTTATCGTCTCATAAATACCAGGAATTTACTGCATTTTAAAAATTTCACTGATATAAACAACAGATGTAATGTAGAGAAAAAAGGATCAATTTAAATTTTTATCTTCTCCAAAAAACAGACAGTGTATATATATTTAAATGTATCATTTATAGCATTTAGAGATAAATCTGTTCGATAAGAGCATCCCCATTGCTATGCAATCTAGATCCCGGCAGTGGCGCTGGGTCTCCACTAGGTGCCACCTGTGTAGAATAATCTGCCCTAACTCACCTTCATCTCCTGGAGGATGCAGTTCAGGCAGGCGGTCTTGCCGGTCCCTGGGGCCCCGGAGATGTAGAGGCTGCTGGGGACGCGCTGCAGCACCTTGTCTTCCAGGAAGGAGCGGATGGACGCCCGCTCAGCGTCTCTGGACAGAAGACACTCAGGGATGGCGGTGTGCAGCGCCTGCTTCACGCTTTGAAACCTCGACTCTGCAGAGACAGGGGATGTCACAGATTAGAAATAAATCTATTCTACACTGTTTTTTTGTTTTTTTTAAAACAGACCAGGCTGTTTTATACACTTTTTAAAGGGGACTCATTATGCAAAGATTCACATTTTGTGTGTTTTTGTGCTTCCATTTTAGTTTCTACTGCTTCTAAAAGCAGCCAAAGTGCTTAAAAAACAGACAAACAAAAAAAGCCATTTTTTTGGCAATAAGTTAACATGTTTTGGTGCCTGTAAAATTAAACATTTCAAAAACCTCTGTAAGGTAACATCACAAATCAGCAGGCACTGCACCTGACCTAGTAACCCCAGCTAAGACAGCCCGTTGCCTAGCAACCCCAGCAGAATTCCACCCGTCACCTAGCAACCCAATCTGAGTTCCAGAACATTGTGTCAGTTGATTTCAGAACAGAACATACTTTACTGAAGTCCAAGGGGAAATTGCTTAGTTTTTGTTAAATATTAGAACATATAAATGTAACCATTAGTGATATAACATTTATAACACGTGGAATTACAACTAATGTAAATATGATCAAAATACAAACTAAATTAAATAAATAAAATAAGAAAAATGTACATAAAAATATGTGGCAATAAATATATAAATGAGTTCAGAAATTTGACCAAGTTTTAATGAATGCTGGACAAGACAAGCTTTTTGTTTTTGACTTTCTATCCAGAAACTACATGCTGTATTCTTATTAGCTCCATTTCTGTTTTTCAAAGATGTATGGTTGTATAATTGGGCGTCTGTTTGCAGCCATTTTAATATACAAGTGTAAATGTTGAGCTCGGGGCATAAACAGCAGCAGTGAATGTGGATTTAAAGTGGCAAGACACCTTAAAGCAGCTCATTCTGAAAGGCAAAACTGACCAGACTAAGAACGATTTTGTGCAAGAAATATAATAACCGTTTTGTGCAGCCCATAGACTTTTCCTTACACGTTCAATGAAGTATAATAAGTCACCTTTAAAGATAATTTTCAGCTCAGAAAAGTTCTTACTGTCAGCAAACAGGCGAGCAACAGGCAGCATCTTCTCTTGGCTGTCCAGGATGGGAGTCCCAGGAGGCGTTTCCTGTCTGTTCGGAGACAACTTGCTGGTTGGAGAGCGCCGTTGCTTGGGCGTCCGACCTTCAGATGTTTGCAAGTTTTCGTCAAAGCCGAGTTTACGTGGGGTTGCCGGATTTGGTCTGTTCTGCTTCGGAGGGGAACACTGCACGTTGCAGCCATTGTCGTCACCTTCAGAAAGAAAACAGAATAATAAACTGAAGATTAATAACTAGCATTACAGAATATCTACCGAGTCGAACTAGGAATCCAAGTGATCCATTAAGGAGGTAATCTAAAGTTGATCAAGCTCATTAATTACCTAACAATTAACTGACAAGCAGACATTTTATGTCTATCCATTATGTAAAGGGATGCAATTTTTAATAATATGCCGAATTTAAAAAACATTATATTTTGTCAGTTGGTTTTCTGTTTTATTAAACTTAAACAGGAAGCTAAATGTGCTAATGATTAATACATGATGCTAATCAACTGGGCTAATTTTAGCCCAACAAACCATTAATCGTCAGAAACCAGTCGATTAATTGTCTGCATCCCTAGTTCAGGTAGATCCGTGTCTCACCTGTGCGTTTCCGAGGACTGAGAGGGAGTCGGCTCTGCAGGATGGGGGAGGAAGGTGGTGTTGGTGGAGGCGCCTGTGCTGCAGATCTGCAGAGCTGATCCACTTCCTGCTTTGGAGAGGTTAGAGGGCTCTGGGCAGCAGAACGTCTGGGTGACAGAATCGCCGGTCTGTCTGACGACCGCCTCGGAGACATCGGACCGATCCGAATTGGGGAAGGAAGCCGGAGCTCTGGCTTGTTTGGAGATGGCAATGCGACCTTCGAGGACTGAGCCGTTTTCGACTGCAGGGGCGCTCGGCAAGATTTACGAAGTGGGTACTGCAGCGTGCGCTGAACTTGCCCCTGAGAGCGAGTCCTGGGCATGACTG
Source organism: Gambusia affinis (assembly GCF_019740435.1). NCBI lineage: Eukaryota > Metazoa > Chordata > Actinopteri > Cyprinodontiformes > Poeciliidae > Gambusia > Gambusia affinis. The sequence goes on from NC_057871.1 coordinate 6,159,734, forward strand.
GTTGTCTGATGGAAACAAAAACAGAATGAGTTAACAGAATGTGGAAATGAACGACAACAGGAAGCTAAATGTGCTCATGATTAATACATGATGCTAAATGCTGAATGACATTTAAGAAGAAAAAATGTGTGCAGTTGCAATGTTGAATCTTCCTACATTTTTCATATATGTTTCCACTATTAAAAATCAGAGATCCCCAAACTTAACAACATGAGATAAAAAAGTCAAGAGTATTTGCTGGTTAAGCCTGAAGCGATTAGTCAGTTAATCACATCGTTAATTAAAATGTGGTCAATAGTTTCCATTCTGATGTTTAGGTTTTTAAAGGAAAACTTTGTTTGCAGAGACTTCAATATCCATTTTATTTATGGTTTCAGTTGTGTGTGCTTTTTATTTTATTTTTACTGTCATTTTTGGTTATGTGTTTTATTTTAAAAATATCTTCCCTGCTAATGTGAATTATTTCTAAAGTTAAAGTTCATTAGTCTTTGAGAGGGCAAACCTTTTATCAATATATTTGTTGAAAGTTGTCTCAAAACAATAATTATTTATCACAATAATTTCTGGAGGAATTTATTGTCTAGTGAAATTTATCATCATATTGCAGAACAAGAAAAATGAAAATGTAAAACCTAAAATCACAATCAATTTTATTAAGATTCTTTCCTCCTCAACAATAAATTACAGATAAAATGTTTAATTTAAACAGTCAGATTTTTTTTGTAGGACATCAATGTGTAAATCATTGTAGCTCAAAATTGAATTATTTTGCATACCATCATTCTTGACAGATAACCAACCTCTCACCAATTTATTTTGGGTTTTATTGAAGAAAATTAAAAAAAAAAAAGATTTAACCTGTTTATAAAAACAATACATGATTTATGTCACTTTTTGCACAATACACCAAAAGATGAATACTTTGTGTTTTAACTAACGATGTTGTGAACACGTGTTAATCTGTGGCTCATAGTTTTTTCTCAATTGTCTTCATGTATAGTTACAAAAACTAAATCAAATTACAAAAATATAGCTGTAAAAATTTTCCCTTTCAGTTTTAAGATGAACACTACTATTATTTTAAGATGAATAACACATTCAGGCGTGGGGAACAAAAAGAAGCCGTTTTATTTCACTATGAATGTTATGTTGTTACAGTTTGGCTTAAAATGGTGCGAGTAGGTCAGAGGTTACAAAAAAAATCAGATAATGGCTGGGCAGCAAGTTGACTCAAAGTGGTGAAGAAGTTGGCAGGAGAAACTAAATTATTCAAACCCCTGGCAAAATACCTAAAAGATACCTAAAGTTTCTTCTGACTGGAAGCAAAGTTAGCAGAGTGTCCTCTCATCCTTAAATTCATTAATGGCAGGTATTAAATTTTGTCATGGCAGGACTATTCAATCTCAATATATGTAGTTTTTTTTCTTTAGTCAAATAAACGTTTGAGTTGGACAAACATTTTAGTCTATTCTGACTGTAGGATTGAGGATACTGCTAAATAGCTGCTAATAACTCTTACTAGTTTTGCATCTGTAATGGAAAAGCATATGTTCGTTTTCTCCACTGGCTCACAACCCATACGACTACATTAAATATGCAACTTTCTTTTCTTTTGTCTTAAAAAGCCTTAAATTAGAAATTTCTCCTGAAACCTAGAATAAGTTTTTTGTTTTTTTTACTTGAATCTGAATTCTTCCTGTAAATCTTAGAGAAGATTATGAGTAATTTTGAAACGCAATTTTTAGTAAAACAAAATAAAAGCAGATCAATATCTCTTCATCTGAAATCTCCTGCCATCAGTGTATCTAAACATTATCAATAATAGTTAAAAAGATGATGTTTGCCAACAATTACTCATCATATCCCTGCTTGCTTCTTCACTTCAGAGGCAGCTAAGGTGTAATGTTACATCTAAGGTGTAATGTTGCTTCAGTGAATCTCTGCTGCTGAGGATAAAACACCAGAGACGTTTTCACCTGCAGAAAACAGAAATACTCCTCTGGTGTAGGAAAGTAAGAAATGAAAAGACCTCCGTGTCTGAATCTCGTTTTTGGAGTTAAGCAGGAACAGAAGTCAGTAATCTGCAGATGCTTTCATATCTTGTGTGGTTTTGCCTCGATGGCAGGGATTCAGTGAGCGATACGCTGCCCGGTCTGCACTGCGTCTGTGTGAGCCGTGAACAAGCATCTGGGATTACAGAGAAGCTTTTTTAACCAGTACCGACTTTAAGAAAGTGCTAACATGCTACTGTCTGAATGTGCAGGATCTCATTTCTCCAACCGCTGTACTTTAAATGAGCTTATAAAAAGTTGTTCTTGTTTTGTTTTACTTCTACTTTTCTCTCACTCAAAGGCAGCTGAGCTTTTCCAACTCTGAGGAAGCAGAGAGGACCAAATTAGAATATTTTTGATATCCGGTTTGTACTTTGGGAATAAGGACTTCTAGTTTAGAGGTTAATAAAGAACAGATAAATATAATTTATCATCTAAAATTAGTATTGTAGTCTAACAGAAGATATATTTATGGTACACTGGCCTTATTATAGTTGCTAAATGAACCTCACTTTATTTAAAACTGGAGATAAGCTGTGGAGGTGGGCGGGTTTTATTTAGGTAAGATGCATCAAAAGGGGATATAATGTAACATTTTATCAAATAATGCTTTATTTATCTGAAAGGGAAATTTAAATGATGTCGTAACAAAATATCACCCGAGTATCTACAAAGTCATTGTGGGTGGTGATGCTGTGAGCAGGAAGGATCTCAGGTGGCAGTCAGTCTTCCAACACATCTGAAGACGCTTCTGACTGAAGACTGTTTATATAAAATAATAATAATAATAATAATAATAATACTTTATTTGTATAGCACCTTTTTAAACAAATGTTTAAAAACATTTAAAATATAAATGAAAACATCATAAATGACACAAAAAGTACACCAAATCAATTAAAATACACGACAGTGATATAATAAAAATACAAAAGTAATCCAAATATTAGAAGCCTTACTATAAAAGTACGTCTTAAAAGATTTAAAAGAAGATAAAGAGGTCTGTCAGATATTTAGAAGGACAAACTGGGAGGCATTACATAACTGTCATAACTTGCGAACTGCTCAATATCCAGGCTGAAGTGACGATGTTCAACAGTAAAATGTCCTGGCTGATACCATCAGTTATTGACAAGCACTGCTAATCCACCTCATTTGCTTTTGCCACTCCATTTTAAATCGGCTAGAGAGACATTTGAACTTCTCTTCCTTCTCTCTTCTTTTAACTCCTCTTGGATTTGGGGTCATAGTTCAGGCACTTCTTAAGCTTTTTAGAAACTTATTAGCTGCTCTCAGTTGGGAAAAAAAACTTGTTGCCATGGTTACACATTATAACAACTTTCTGAAAATGAAAAGGTAAGAGCAAAAAAAATCCTTCCAGCTGCACAGCATCTAAAGCCAGGCATGCAACGCCTCAAACTTCCCTCCCCCCAAAAAAGACGAATAAATGTCTACAAAATTAACAAACTGAGATTAAAAGGGACTATAAATGTGAACATTTTCCTAAATTTAACAGGAGTAAATCTTGCAAAGAAAACCTATCATCTGGAAACTTGTGAAATTTTTTGTCACATCTTTAAGGTAATTTATTCTTCTTTAGTTCAAAAGAGAAGTAAAAATAATGGATCATTGCTACCTTTCTTTCTTTATATTTATATCCAAATTAATTTTTATTTCTTGCATTAAGATACCAGGATGTGCATTTGGTGTTGTAGCGAAGGAATAATTTGGGTAACATCTCAATTTTGTTTGGATTTAGTTGCTTTCTAACTATGGATTGTAAACACACATTGATGTTATTGTTGCATCTCCCCGCTTTGAGGGCTAATGATCATTATGCACCATTTTATTCAGCAAATATCCTTCTAAAAATTTGAATGCTTTTAAATGTAATATGAATGTTTATTGATTTCACACTTGCTAATTTTTCTATATTTTTGTGAATGTTTTTATAACACTGTGGAGAACCTCTGCTTCATGCTGAACTTCAATATTTCATATGGTTAAGTGTCTTATTTCTAAGAAACTATTATTATTGATCCTGCTGTGCTAGTTTTTCGTGTCTCTGTCTTACCAAAACCAAAAAAAGACAACTATCACACATTTATGAATTAAAAATTATGTTGTTAGATTATTCAAATTAATGTGACCAGTAAAATAGCAGGTTCAGAGGTCATGCATCCCACCTAAGGAGCATGTAGCAGTTAAGCTAACATGCGAGATAGCTTCACGGCATGCATGGTGTGTACGGTGCCTTGCTTAAGCATTCACACCCTTTAAACTGTGTCAGTTTGTTACAGCCAACAACTGTGGTGTATTTTATTAGTGCTATCTTACGGACATGCTTTGATCTAAATCATTTCATTGTAGCCTTGGCTGCATGTTTACAACATAATATCCTATTAAAATACATCGAAATGTAACAACAAAAGAAAAACTCAAGAGGTATGAATACTTTTGCATCGGACTGTTTATACAGTAACTGACAATCAGTTTGTGGGTAAAACATGTTAACCTTTTACAGTGGCGGGCACCGCTAACTAAAGAATTTGTAGCACTAATCATAAATATTAGCTTTGAAAAATAAATAAATAATAGCTTTGCTAACGCACTACACCACCATGATAGCAATGCTAAAGTACTAACTACAATTGATCTGTCCTTGAAAGCCTACAATCCTCAAGCCCAAATTTAATCTTAACACAATTTACATGTTCCGTAACGCCCTTAGATACTGTACTTGTTTGTCTTCTTTACTGTCCGCATTTTATTGTGGAGGCGGGAAACAGAGGGAGACAGTGAGGACATGAAACGGAAATGCGTAAACTGTCTTCACTCACTTCAAAATAAGAGCATGAATGTAAACGTCTACCTACTTAAAGAATTCTGGTCCATAACCAAACCAAAAGTTCGACACAGATAAAATGTTTTCAAGTGAAAGTTTACAAAACAACCAAGTAAACTTACACTGCGGAATGTATCTAGAAAATGCAATTTAAGGAAATCTAACTGCTATAATTATTTTCAAAGTTATAAAAAGCGATAAAATGTAGCTAAAAATTAGCTCTGCTGTTAGGCTAGCAAAAGTGTGCCCACCACAAGTAGCTCCTGCCAAGAAATCTAAATTTGTTCCTTAAGTGACACTGTAAGGCCTGGTAAAATCACTGTGGTCTTTGTGTCTGTTTGTATTTAATTTGTTTAATGTTTGTATATTTAGACAATCACAAGATGGTATCTGATATGTTACTAAGTGGGACAACTAAAACAAAAAATAATTAAAGAGTCTTTATGTGTTAGGATGGCTGATGTGGATTTTGACAGTGCTTTGTGGGATTTTTGTGATAAGTGATGATTTAAAAAATTGTCCCCATAAACTTTAAGATGCCGGTTAAATAAATAAATGTAGTTTTATCACTGAATTGCACAAAATAACTGATTATAGTTTTGAATTAGATATTTATCAATGTTCTCAAGAAAAAAATGGACAAAATGGTTAAATTAACATTCCTGACAATAGAGTTTTTTGTATTACTAGAATTTATCATCCTAAGAAATTTTTCTTGATAACGACATGAAATAAATTCACCCCTATTCATTCGACTCAACTTTCAGTGGTTGTGCTGGAAAACATGATTCAGTTCATGATTATCGATGGTAGATATATTGAATGTTATGCATCCAAATATTTGATCATTATACCTCCACTGACGTTTGACTTGATGCTCCATGTATTTGTATTAAAAACATGCACATATTTCCATTCACTTAAAGATATTGCTGTGAATAAATGATTTGAATAAAGTCAGATGTGTTTTATATGTGTAATTTAAGGTCATTTCTATATCAGATTTTAATTTTGATTATTTCCACATTTATGCAAACATTTGACTAATTTTGTTTATTTTCAATCTGAGACAACACTATCTATAAATTGTGGATGTTACAACTAGGAATTAGTGATGAGGCCCAAAATATGGGTGTAATAATATTTACATTTAGAGCCACATAAAGACAATTACAAAGTAGGCCCTCTATCACCTGAAGAACATTTCTACAATTAAAGGACTAATGTCAAAGTAAGCTCCAGGGAAACACGTGAATGTGTTCATCTTTAGTCACATTGATTACTGCAATAATATCTTCACAAGTCTGTTTAAAAAAATATAATCAGCTGATTCAGAATGCTGAAAAAACTTCCAGAAAACCATTTAAATCTGGACTAAAAAACTTCCTTATTAGAGTCATCTTTGATTTAGAACTGGGACATTGAAAATGTTATTCTTGATGGCATTTAGAAAAATATGTTTGCTTCATAAATGGTTATATTGTGTTACATTTTTATTATGTAAAACTCTGACCGCCTTATTGCTGAAATGTTCTGCACTAATAAACTTGACTGGACCTGTTAGTCTGACAATCGGAAGAAAATAATGGAAGAATGGATTTCCATGCGTTTAAAAGCAGAGGACTGAGCACATTCCTGATGGATCCCAGAGTCCAGCATGTTTTATTCTAATGAAGACCATATAAAATTAAATATTGTCTTCCGTTAACACAACTGCACTCCAGCGGAACCAGTGTACTAAAGCAATTATTTATCGTTAGGCAAGTTTTATTTTTAGGAACATGATTCCCGGTTTTAGGGTGGGGCTGCACACCATTACTGAAATACATGTTATTGAAACAAGTACCATTAAATCTGAAGTCAGTTTGCTCCATTCCCATTTTGGAGTTTTAAAAATACTGAAATCAAGACACATAGTTTTCCAGGCTGCATAGGTACAACCTCCATGTTTAGTCACACATGATTGTAGTTTTTTTGTAAAATTTTGCCAGGACAAAGTGAGTTTTGCTGCTTTGGTTCTCGTCTGTGTGACCACTTCAGTTTCTGCAGCTCAGTCAGGTCGCTCTCAGCCTCCTTTAATCCAATCAGGTTAGAGGCTGAGCTAATTCAGCAGACAGAAATAGATCCAGCTCTGAAGGAGAACCCAGAAAAATGAATCAAACACTTCATGTCTGTAAATCTATTTATTTACAGCACAAAAAACAAATATGGGACATTAAAATGAAAAAAATCAATGAATACAGCTCAAAATAACTGAGCAGTTATCAAAAAAAGTACAAGTGTTTCCTTTTTAAAGGAAACATCTTTAAAATCATTTTTAAAAAAGTAAAACATGATTTAAAATAACTTTATAATTGATGATGGATCACGAGGGAAGCCCTGCAGCCAGGATGCTGCCCAGAAGAGTTCGGTCCTTCAGAGCGTTTTCTACGTCTTTTTCGTCAATTTTCAGGAACACCTGAAAAACAAAAAACAAAGAGTCCAGTAATAAGAACAAACATAAAAACAAACCAGCTCACCAAATGTGATCTGACAGTTTATAGCACAAACTCAGACTTTCGAGGACATAAAAACACTAAATCCTTGGAACACAGGGAGCTTTTCATTATTATTATCTTAAAATCACTATGTCTACATAGTGACATTTGATTAACCAATCACAATTATAGATGCCACGTTTGACAGATTTGATACATTTCAAAATAAATTAACTAAAACCTGTATATTTAAAAAAAATATACAGGTTTTGTGTTTAATGCCACACAGTAAATGTTTAGATATTTTTCGAATGTTTTCTAAAAACACAACTTTTTCCCCCAATCCAACATGTTCAAAAATAAACCCGTCCAATCAGTCAACGCTGCGCTGGAACTCCTCTTGGGTTGCTAGGGAACAGGGCTGGGCTCAGCCAGGGTTGCTAGGTAACAGCACAGGGATCCATGAAAGCACCTTAATGTGCAGAAGGTTTTTGAAAAGGCTCAATTTCCAGACACCAAAACACAAACCTACTGACAAAAACTCGCTGGGTGTTTTTTAATTAAGCTTGAGAATTTTTTTTATTTTGTTTTTAGAAACAGTAGAAACCCAAATGGAAGTACAAAAACATCCAAAATGTGAATTTTTGTACAATGCATCCACTTTAATCATATTCTAAGGCTCCTTTAAATAACATTTGAACGTTGTTGTTGTTCAGAGTTTTGTACCTTAGTGAGACGACCCTCTTTGGCCTTCTTCAAAGCGAAGATTCCCCGACTCTCCAGCAGGCCGCACAGCGCCAAACACTCGCCCTGCCCGACTCCAGACACCTGCCTCTGGGCGCACAGGCGGCTGTAAACCTCATGGAGCTGAAACGCAAAGCAGGGTCATTTAAAACTCATCACAATTAGACTGCAGAAGCTCACCAGAGATGTTAAGAGAAAAAAGTAAAGCTGGAAGCAGTGGGTGGTGCCTTTAGAAGATCCTTTTAATTACATCACACTGAATTAAAGCTGCCGTGTGTAACTTTTATAATGTTTATATTTTTAAACATTTGTTAAAACTGTCAACATGTCATCACAGTTTGTTGTGAGATAGATAATCTGTGAAAAGTTTCATCTCCACTTTGCATTTCAATTAGCCTCAGTATCTTTTAGCCTCAGTATCTTTTAGCCTGATGACCTTGACTCATGCTCGTAGGTTCTCCAGCTTACCTTTCCCAGGTTCGTCTCTTTGCTCTTCCCTTTGCGGATGAGCAGCAGCAGGCAGCAGACCAGCAGCTTCTGCTGCAGAGGGAAACTCTCTCCCTCCGAACCGCCGCTCTGCGCCGCCATGCGGTCGCCGTAAACCTCTGACAACACCTTCGCCACCTGAGGGAGGCCGACCAAAGACGCTGCAGACAGACAGCCGCACTTAGTTTCAGTCACAATTATTTTAGTAATCGATTACTCTCACGATTAACCAGATGAAAATAACTGCCACTTGTGCCTTTTTTGTACAATATTATTTAAAAAAATAAAAACATTAGAAGATGCAAAGAGCAATTAAATTCCATTTTAAATAAGAGAAACATTTTAATGCCTAAAATGCAGCAACATCTGGAGTTCTGAGAAGAAAATATTCAGACAGAAAGGTTTTTTTTCATCTTAAATGTGTAATGCATACTTTTTGTACAGTGTTGGTTTAATTACAGCTCTGAGTGTGTTGTTCTTTCAGTAAATCGCCTTTTTTCCAGTCTGCATACTCCAGTTAAAGATCAATCAGTTACTAAATAAGTTGACAAATATTTGATCAATTAATCACAAATAATCTTATAATTTCAGCTGTAGCTGGTTACAAAGTTTACTCTGATGACCCCAGGTGACCTTACCTTTAGCGGAGGCCTTCTGTCTTTCATCAGCTTCTGCGATCTCAACCGCTCTCCTGGAAAGACACACCGTCACGTCAGCCATTTTCTCTGGTGTTCCAGACTCGGGTCATCATCACCGATTTTTACCTGCAGATGTCGAGAGCCTTTCTGGCGTCTCCGGACACAGCCGATACCTTCCTGGCACAGAACTGAACAGCAGAGGCGTCCAGCAGACCCTCAGCCGAAACCTTCAGAACCAAAGCAGAACTCTAGTTAGACGAGCCGGGAGATAGAGAGACGCTGGTGACACCAACAGAACCGGACCAACCTTTGACAGTCTGTCCTGTATGATGGCGCTCAGCTCCTGTCGGCTGTAGGGAGGGAAGTGCAGCAGCAGGGGGCGACAGTGAGTCTGAGCCTGCAGTCTGGGCAGGATACGATCCGTCAGGTCCAAAGCGTTGGCAATGCCTGCAGGAAGACATGAAGTCAGTGTAAAGATCACATGGTGGAATGTGAGGCATGCTGTGGGATAAATTCGTACCGATGAGACAGAGACGAGACCGCGGCAAATATGGCCACTCAAAGATGGTGTAGAGGACGTCCTGAGCTTTACTGTCCAGCTGGTCCATTTCATCCAGAACCAGGAGCCTGAGGGGACAAAGATTAATGATCAAACTCAAGATTTTCACCCAACTGAATGAAAGAAAGAAACAAACAAACAAACAAACAAAGACATTGTAAGACTTAGTCAAGACAAAAAATGAGGGCCAGGCTAAATTTACTTACCAGAATATTATGTCATTGTGACTTTATACTTGAAATAGTAAAACTTTTTCCACTTATCACAACCTTTAGTTCATGCAATATCGCAGCTATTTCTCAGGCATCATGGCAAACATTCCTCACACATTATCGTACTTTTTTTCATGCATTACCCCAACTTTTCAAGCAAAATCGTAACTATGTTTTCATGAATTTTCACAACTTTTTTCACTTTATTGCAACTTTTTTTCAAGCCCTATCATGACTTTTCTCATAATTAATTCTTTTTTGTTTGTTTAGTCTGGCACTAATTCTTTGTCGTACAAAAGCAACTAAAGTTTTAAAACGCAAGAACTCACACTGTGGGCCCCGGAGCCGTCAGGAACCTCTGGAGGCCGCTCTGTCCACCGGCTGCTTTCAGCTTGTAGGCCAACAGCGGGAAAATGGCGTGAGAAGTCCGCAGACTCATGCAGTTCACCACCACTGTCTTTACCGAGGCGAGCTCAGACTGGGGGAACGGAAAAAACCCGAACACGTTACAGAGGACAAAATGAGGACAAGTCGCAGATTAAAACTACATAAGAGAAACTGGAAGATTTGAGACCCATGGTTGTTAACGAACTGGAAAATAAAAATCTAGGAAACAGTTTTTCCCTCCAAACTGATACCAAAGTTCTGAAAAACTACAAACGACAAACTCAAGTCTGAAAACTAACTCAAGATACTAAAGAAAGTTTCAGCAAAATCACCTCTGATCATTTGTCTCAACAGACTGAAATCCTGTTTATCTGCAGACCTGTATAACAGATGTTCACACAGTGTGACATCACCCCGGTATCCGATGTATTACAAATAGGCTTCCTGATGCAGCTGGGTTTAATAGATGAACAAACACTTTACCTATCTAAGACAAATTACAGAATTTAAATTGTTTTATCGTCTCATAAATACCAGGAATTTACTGCATTTTAAAAATTTCACTGATATAAACAACAGATGTAATGTAGAGAAAAAAGGATCAATTTAAATTTTTATCTTCTCCAAAAAACAGACAGTGTATATATATTTAAATGTATCATTTATAGCATTTAGAGATAAATCTGTTCGATAAGAGCATCCCCATTGCTATGCAATCTAGATCCCGGCAGTGGCGCTGGGTCTCCACTAGGTGCCACCTGTGTAGAATAATCTGCCCTAACTCACCTTCATCTCCTGGAGGATGCAGTTCAGGCAGGCGGTCTTGCCGGTCCCTGGGGCCCCGGAGATGTAGAGGCTGCTGGGGACGCTGCAGCACCTTGTCTTCCAGGAAGGAGCGGATGGCTCAGCGTCTCTGGACAGAAGACACTCAGGGATGGCGGTGTGCAGCGCCTGCTTCACGCTTTGAAACCTCGACTCTGCAGAGACAGGGGATGTCACAGATTAGAAATAAATCTATTCTACACTGTTTTTTTGTTTTTTAAAAACAGACCAGGCTGTTTTATACACTTTTTAAAGGGGACTCATTATGCAAAGATTCACATTTTGTGTGTTTTTGTGCTTCCATTTTAGTTTCTACTGCTTCTAAAAGCAGCCAAAGTGCTTAAAAAACCGACAAACAAAAAAAGCCATTTTTTGGCAATAAGTTAACATGTTTTGGTGCCTGGAAAATTAAACATTTCAAAAACCTCTGTAAGGTAACATCACAAATCAGCAGGCACTGCACCTGACCTAGTAACCCCAGCTAAGACAGCCCGTTGCCTAGCAACCCCACCAGAATTCCACCCGTCACCTAGCAACCCAAGCTGAGTTCCAGAACATTGTGTCAGTTGATTTCAGAACAGAACATACTTTACTGAAGTCCAAGGGGAAATTGCTTAGTTTTTGTTAAATATTAGAACATATAAATGTAACCATTAGTGATATAACATTTATAACACATGTGAAATTACAACTAATGTAAAAATGATCAAAATACAAACTAAATTAAATAAATAAAATAAGAAAAATTTACATAAAAATATGTGGCAATAAATATATAAATGAGTTCAGAAATTTGACCAAGTTTTAATGAATGCTGGACAAGACAAGCTTTTTGTTTTTGACTTTCTATCCAGAAACTACATGCTGTATTCTTATTAGCTCCATTTCTGTTTTTCAAAGATGTATGGTTGTATAATTGGGCGTCTGTTTGCAGCCATTTTAATATACAAGTGTAAATGTTGAGCTTGGGGCATAAACAGCAGCAGTGAATGTGGATTTAAAGTGGCAAGACACCTTAAAGCAGCTCATTCTGAAAGGCAAAACTGACCAGACTAAGAACGATTTTGTGCAAGAAATATAATAACCGTTTTGTGCAGCCCATAGACTTTTCCTTACACGTTCAATGAAGTATAATAAGTCACCTTTAAAGATAATTTTCAGCTCAGAAAAGTTCTTACTGTCAGCAAACAGGCGAGCAACAGGCAGCATCTTCTCTTGGCTGTCCAGGATGGGAGTCCCAGGAGGCGTTTCCTGTCTGTTCGGAGACAACTTGCTGGTTGGAGAGCGCCGTTGCTTGGGCGTCCGACCTTCAGATGTTTGCAAGTTTTCGTCAAAGCCGAGTTTACGTGGGGTTGCCGGATTTGGTCTGTTCTGCTTCGGAGGGGAACACTGCACGTTGCAGCCATTGTCGTCACCTTCAGAAAGAAAACAGAATAATAAACTGAAGATTAATAACTAGCATTACAGAATATCTACCGAGTCTGAACTAGGGATCCAAGTGATCCATTAAGGAGGTAATCTAAAGTTGATCAAGCTCATTAATTACCTAACAATTAACTGACAAGCAGACATTTTATGTCTATCCATTATGTAAAGGGATGCAATTTTTAATAATATGCCGAATTTAAAAAACATTATATTTTGTCAGTTGGTTTTCTGTTTTATTAAACTTAAACAGGAAGCTAAATGTGCTAATGATTAATACATGATGCTAATCAACTGGGCTAATTTTAGCCCAACAAACCATTAATCGTCAGAAACCAGTCGATTAATTGTTTGCATCCCTAGTTCAGGTAGATCCGTGTCTCACCTGTGCGTTTCCGAGGACTGAGAGGGAGTCGGCTCTGCAGGATGGGGGAGGAAGGTGGTGTTGGTGGAGGCGCCTGTGCTGCAGATCTGCAGAGCTGATCCACTTCCTGCTTTGGAGAGGTTAGAGGGCTCTGGGCAGCAGAACGTCTGGGTGACAGAATCGCCGGTCTGTCTGACGACCGCCTCGGAGACATCGGACCGATCCGAATTGGGGAAGGAAGCCGGAGCTCTGGCTTGTTTGGAGATGGCAATGCGACCTTCGAGGACTGAGCCGTTTTCGACTGCAGGGGCGCTCGGCAAGATTTGCGAAGTGGGTACTGCAGCGTGCGCTGAACTTGCCCCTGAGAGCGAGTCCTGGGCATGACTGGTTGTCTGATGGAAACAAAAACAGAATGAGTTAACAGAATGTGGAAATGAACGACAACAGGAAGCTAAATGTGCTCATGATTAATACATGATGCTAAATGCTGAATGACATTTAAGAAGAAAAAATGTGTGCAGTTGCAATGTTGAATCTTCCTACATTTTTCATATATGTTTCCACTATTAAAAATCAGAGATCCCCAAACTTAACAACATGAGATAAAAAAGTCAAGAGTATTTGCTGGTTAAGCCTGAAGCGATTAGTCAGTTAATCACATCGTAAATTAAAATGTGGTCAATAGTTTCCATTCTGATGTTTAGGTTTTTAAAGGAAAACTTTGTTTGCAGAGACTTCAATATCCATTTTATTTATGGTTTCAGTTGTGTGTGCTTTTTATTTTATTTTTACTGTCATTTTTGGTTATGTGTTTTATTTTAAAAAATATCTTCCCCTGCTAATGTGAATTATTTCTAAAGTTAAAGTTCATTAGTCTTTGAGAGGGCAAACCTTTTATCAATATATTTGTTGAAAGTTGTCTCAAAACAATAATTATTTATCACAATAATTTCTGGAGGAATTTATTGTCTAGTGAAATTTATCATCATATTGCAGAACAAGAAAAAATGAAAATGTAAAACCTAAAATCACAATCAATTTTATTAAGATTCTTTCCTCCTCAACAATAAATTACAGATAAAATGTTTAATTTAAACAGTCAGATTTTTTTTGTAGGACATCAATGTGTAAATCATTGTAGCTCAAAATTGAATTATTTTGCATACCATCATTCTTGACAGATAACCAACCTCTCACCAATTTATTTTGGGTTTTATTGAAGAAAATTAAAAAAAAAAAAGATTTAACCTGTTTATAAAAACAATACATGATTTATGTCACTTTTTGCACAATACACCAAAAGATGAATACTTTGTGTTTTAACTAACGATGTTGTGAACACGTGTTAATCTGTGGCTCATAGTTTTTTCTCAATTGTCTTCATGTATAGTTACAAAAACTAAATCAAATTACAAAAATATAGCTGTAAAAATTTTCCCTTTCAGTTTTAAGATGAACACTACTATTATTTTAAGATGAATAACACATTCAGGCGTGGGGAACAAAAAGAAGCCGTTTTATTTCACTATGAATGTTATGTTGTTACAGTTTGGCTTAAAATGGTGCGAGTAGGTCAGAGGTTACAAAAAAAATCAGATAAACTAGTATGTGAACATAATGCAAGTCGCACTATCTCAATGTATTCTTACTCGAGTAAAGGCAAAAGAGTATCCGTTCAAGAGTGAAAAAGTATTTTGTAAAAAGACACTGCATAACTATCTGATTTAACATTTTAAAATCATGTCCTCAGATAGACAAGAAAATTAAAGTTTTGTGCAAATTCTGGAATTTTAAAGACTAAAATACTACTACAGCACTTACGTAAACTGACTAATGGCGCCAAAACAACTACATCGCCTCCAACACCCATCTACTTTCGACTCTTTCTGAAGTAAAATTTCGATTTTAAGCACCCGTGTTTCAAAATGACCGACTTCAGCTGATGTCCGGTCACGAAAGCGCAACTTTCTAACAAAGCTACCGGCAACAAATTAGGCAATAAATTTGCAAACAAGTTCTGGCACTTGGAAGTGGCTTTCTTATTTCCGCCTCTTAAGCAACATAATAGTTGAGATTCTGTTACTTACGGGAAACACGTCGATGATGAACGGACTTTGGAAAAGGATAAAATAAGTCCTCTTGATTCAGAGTTTCGGGTTTATTCGACGTAAAGCTGTTTTGTGTCTGTCCTCAACTGCACACGAAGTCCGAACTGGGTAAATCTTCTCTCTAACTCAGCTGTAATTCCCGCCAGCGCTCTCTGATTGGTTCACTGCCTCTGCTTCCGCGATGCTCATTGGCTCAGCGTCACATGAGGATGTTACGTCACTGTTGCTGAGCTCACGTACGGTTTGGTGGCGGGAGTTTGGATTAATCCTCAGATTTTGGCGGATTGCGTCAGTCTAAGTGTCAGAAGAGCTGTACTCCTAAAATGTGTTTTTAAATAATAATGCAGACAAAAACTGGAGATAAAGTGCTAATAAATAGTTAATTACATAGACAAAAATAACAATTGTTATGTTTCTATTAAACTGGACTTAAAATTTCTTCAGACTTTAATGCTTTTGATAGTTTGAAATAGACAAAGTGAAAATTCATGACTAACAGACATAAATCTATATAATGCTTCACATTGTGATAAAGTTATTAAAATAAATTGGCTATTCAATAATACAAATTTATTGAATGAGAATAGAATAGAATAGAATAAAATTCAACTTTATTGTCATTGCACTGTCACAAGTACAAGCAATGAAATGTAGTTTGCATCTATCCAGAAGTGCTCTACGGAATATAAATATTTACAGGTGTACAAGACTAAATATAAATGTGGGAGCTATGTGCACAGATTATACAGAATGTACAAGAATGTTAGGAAATGGATTATATATGTATTAGTGCGTTTATAATACAAGATAAATAATGGCAGCCTTTATTAAGAAGGGAAGAGAGCAACTATGTCAGACATTGGAAGAAAAGGCCTGGTGTGGGACATTAGGAAAAGTCTTCTCAACCTGACTGCGAGCAAACTTTTCAGATCACCAAAAATGTTGGTCCTGTGCCGAACAAAGATCTGTCTATGTTAGAAGATGATAATCCTGCCTGGAATACTTTACATGTATAGCAAACCTCTCCTTGAGTCAGAGGACAGAGGGATGGTTGAATTATTGGTCTTAAAGGACACTATTGACAAAGTGGTCCAAGTACATAAAGTAATGTTGTCAGAGAAGGTTTATGATGTTGATGTTAATCCCATTATTGAACCATATAACACAACAGAATTCTGTTAAATTACACAGATCTGAGCAAAAAAACTGATGCAGTGTGTTGGCGCTTTGGCTACAAATCCAGCTTCAGCTCAACTTGCAGCTACCAGAGTTCGGGCATCCCGAGACTTTAAAGGGGAACTTGGGCCAAATGGCAACCACCACCAGCAATATGAACAGTTTGTTGCCATCAGAGAACTTTCGTTTCTCCCTCGTAGAGAATTTAAGATTCAAGGTGGCCAGATTGGTGATGATTCATCTGACATATCCAGCAGTAATGTGTGTAGACAAATTGACGAGGGAATTCAAGATAACTTTGCTGACTCTGACATTGTCCGGGCTGTGCTCAAGATAATTAAAGCAGGCAGCTTCAAAGACAGGTCGATAAACAAAGATGACATGAAAGTTACAGAGCTGAAGGGATTTCTACAATCTCATCAGAGGGAGAAGAATAGCACTGAACTGTTGCAAGAGTTAATGTGCACCAAACAGCATGACAATGAGATTCCACAACAGTTTCTTCCCAGAGTGATGGGATTAAAACAGCGAACAATGGTCACTTCTAACCTCTCTGATGCCAGTGTTAAGTACAGCAGGGGTGTAACTTTGTGTTGCAAGTTGGTGGGGGTGATGTACCTACAGTTACTGGAAGGCCTTTTGTTTTTAGTGCCAAGATTTAAATGTGAATGCCATACAGTCTTATTCAATAAATTAGGATATATTTCCTGATCAGATTAACAGTGCCTTTTGAAAATAACCTTTTAGCAGGTATTAACATACAACATATAAATATGTTAAAACGGATGTCATCTAATTAATCTATATAATGTATTTCACTTGATGACAGAATTGCTGACAGATTAACTTTTCAGTCATAATCTAATTTATGGAATCAGCCTTTATGTGCTGAATTCTTAACAGTTTTATAATTCAGTAATATTTTTGTGAAGAATTATCACAGTTGTCTTTTATTGTCTGATTTTATCAAGTGCTATAAACATAAACAACATGAATCTCATGTCTATAACAATCAAAATGTCGTTAAACATTTCAAAAGCAGAATAAATAACTTCTATGTAAACCAAATGAATCCTCATCAGTGGAAACTTTGTATTTTTCAATTATTTGATTCTGATTCTACTGCTATCCCTCAGTTGGTTGGCAAAACTTTTTGTTCTGGTGACTTACAGATGGCAGATGAGATATGATGCGTCTTTAATATAGCAAACATTAAAGACGCAAAACCTTTTTGTGTCTGGTTGGGGCTGTTGGTGAGTAGAGTGACTATCGATGTTACTGGATTTTATAAAATGTGGCTTAAAGCTGAGATGCTGATGTTTGGATAAGTAAAAAAAAAATAAAAATAATAATAATAATAATAATATATATATATATATATATATATATATATATATATATATATATAACTACTTCTTCTGGGTAACTCAGATCTGAACTCTCAGGGTCACATAAAGATAGTTACAAAGTCAGCCTTCTATCACCTGAAGAACATTTCTAGGATTAAATTACTAATGTCCCAGTAAGATCTGATATTTAATCAAATTGATTACTGCAAGTATCAATTGCAGTAATCAATTGATACTTGATTACTTTAGGGACTTTTTTTCCTAAAGACTTTAACAGTTGTATTCTGAAATATTTTAGCAGTTAAATCAGTTTTCATTTGTACGGTGACAAACATGAATATGAAAATATGTTAAATATTAACTTGGAAGTATTCATCGAATGCAGAGAAAGTAGTAGGTAGGTGCTTTGACGACATTCATGAATGAATCTGCAGTAATTTCCATTTAGTCACCAATTTTCTTCAGAAAGTGAAAATTTCCAAATATTTTTTTTCTAGTATGTTACAGAAACATTAAAATCAAGCAAAAACAACACGAGACAATGAATCCAATACCTTTTATCCCCTAACAGGAATGTATTTTATTGAATTTATTTCAGATGGAAAAAAAAAAGAAGATTAAAAACGAATATCCACCACTTGGTTCCTGTTTTTCAGAGTGAGCAACGTGAAACCATCGTGACAGATCACTCATGTGTCAGAGGTGAGTTTACATCCAGTAAGGAAAGTGCAGGTTCAATAACGTCACCGCCGTCGATCACTCGTCTATTTATCACCTGATGAATCTTTAGGAGTCATACAAAAAATAAAAACAACCGGCTGGTGAAAAACTGACATGCATCAGAACATCGTTCACCCCAGCGACTGAATACTCAGAGGCTCCAGGTAGTCAGACTGGAGCTCACTCACCGCTGGAGAAACTTTCCTATATCACAAAAACGTATTACGTCACAAAAATAGATCAGTAATTAGGATTATCATTCTTTAGTGTAAATATACAATATTTATTGCATTTTCAAATACACTTGTTTCCTATTTTGTTTCTGGCCGTCACCTGAAAAGACAAAATAAACTGTAAAAGCCACAAAGTACCAAAGAGAAGTGAAGTCGGCCTGGCGTAAGGCAAAGAGCAGCAAGAAACGCTGCTTCTGTGAGAAATCACCAACTAACCTCATCCTCCGCCTCCATTTTATCAATTAATCTATGAGAGCGATTAGTGTTTTAAAGTGAAGTTTAGCAGATCCTAAAAAAGTAAAACAAAGCACTGATTTAAACAGTTTTCTGGCACTTAGTGTTCAACGTTTTATTAGCTGCTACCATTTACAACTACAAACTGTTCCTTGCATAGAAAATAAAAATCATAATGTCTCTGTGGAAAAAGAAAAGAACGAATAGCTTTTAAGTTTACCTCCTGAAAGATTTCTGATATACAGTATAGACCAAAAGTTTGGACATATTTGTGTCCAAACTTTTGGTCCGTACTGTATATATCTATATATGACTATTTCAGGTAAACTCCACCCAACTAGGAAAATCTGCAGCTAAAGGGATTTTCCACCAAACCGGTTTCAGTTCTGAATGTAGATCTAAAAGTAAAACTGTAAGTTAATAAAAAATAATGCTTCATTGCCCATAAGGAGGTAAATTAGCATTGGAGATGGCTCAGGTCCAACACACTCAGACAAAACTAACTTAAGTCATTTTTCAGCAAAATATATGAGCTTGTTTTAAGTAAATAATTCCTTAATGTTGATGATAAAGTTCTAGTACCACTGGCAGATTACTTCACAGATATGTGAAATTTGCCAGCGGAACTTGAACTTTTTTAAATCAATATGAAAACAAGCTCATGTGTCTTTCTGAAAAGTCAGTGTTAGTTATTTCCAGAGAAAATATCTTCATACACTTGAAATAAGACAAAACTGAACTTACAAGTAACTTTTCAGCAAGAAACGTTTTGTCTCATTTCAAGTGTAGTAAGATATTTGCACTAGAAATAAGGAAAATACTTGGTAAGATTTAGTTTTTTTGCAGTACTCTTGGGCCTGGTGTTTATAAATCTACTTAATCAGGATGTAAATCCTGTTGGCAGCTCAGACAGAAAAAAAAGATAAAATCTCTGGGATCGTTGTCAATAAAGTGCCTCAGATATTGTACAATTAGAGCCGGTTCTCTGCGAAAAAAAACCAAACTGGATCGTAATAGAACCATTAAAGAACTGGAACTACTTTGGTGGAAAATCCCAATAAATCCTCTAACCTGGTTTGGGTTAATGCTCGACTAAACAGTGACGATCCGGTCACTGTAACATCACTGAACAAGCTTATAATGTTACACAAACGTTACTGAATAAGAAATATTTTATCTCTAAAGTGCATAAATCAGCATCATGCACAGTGTTGGTTTTAGCGGATAAGGTGAAGTGCAAAAATCGCCTGAAGATAGAAATATGAACATTCAGAAAGAAGGAAAAGTGGAAAAAAGGAATGCATTCCCTCTTCAAAAGTAAAAAATTGACAGCATCAAGATGTAAAAATCTATTTTACATACGGAGGAAAAATAATGTGACTCAAAAAGCTTTTGGCACGCAGAAAAAAATAAAATAAAATAAAAAATTGGCTGCAAAGGAACGCCGTTACCTGGCAACGGGAACGGCGATTAACCAAAAAACTAAACACAACAACCCCACATCTGTGGTGCAAAGAGCTTCTCAGAAACATTTAACAACATAGTTTCCATTTATAAAGTTGATTTTCCCCCTAAAAAGACATAATAATAACACCCAATAAAAAAAAAAAATAGAAGCCAAGTTTAGAATTGAGAAGAATCATAATAGTTGTCATATTAAAAGAATAATTCAGAGTTCTGGTCCTGATATGTCGTGTCGCGTCCCATCGCTGGAGGAGGTGGAGCTGAGCAGAGTCCGGTTTTGTTCTCTCATGCGGTGTCAAAACTTTGCGTTGTTTGTGCCGCAGTGCGTCGGGCTGGCTTACCGTTGTTTCATGTGTAGTGTGTCTAAGAGTCGCGTGTTTCTCCACCGCCCCCTGCTGGCTCATTATGTCCTCTGACACAGTTCATGTCCTGAGTGGAAACTGGTTCACCTCCCCACAGGTGGCGCTGGAGGAGCTCCTCTCATCACTGCTGGGCACGGAAAAACAGAAACAACCGTTACCCAGGCATCCACCCACCCACCCATCTATCCACCCATCTATCCACCCACCATTCTATCCATCCATCCCATCCACGTTGGATGGGCTGGTTACCTTAGCAACGCAGATGATACACAGCTCTACAATACGACAGCTGCGTTTTCATTGCAAACGTGAGAAAATTTTTGTTCATATTCTGCTAATGTATAAAAACATTTTTTCTTGCAATTGCAGTGTTTTTATTAAATAAGAAATTGAATTAAAATCACACGTGAATAAGCTTGTTCATGCTATAAGTCGTTAAAAATAATGGCAGTGCTTGATGTAAACGGTTACATGAGATAAAATCATAATTCAGCAGCTGCACTAGCATCACCCAATCAGAAGAGACATTGGTGTTTTATTCAGGTGCTGTAGCGGCTACGTATGCAGCATCTTGGGGAAATTGTAGTTGGTCATTTTACAAAAGAGCTATGGATTGAACAGCTTTTAATGGACTGTGCGATGCTGTGAGAGCTCTGGAGGAGCTAGCTGCGCACTGTCCAAAAAAAACAAACAAAAAAACCAAGGTTTTATCCTTGGACCAAAAGATGAATGATCCAGAGTCAACACCAAGCTTTAAGTTATTACAGGTAGAAACCAGCAATCAGGCCTGAAATCTGGTGATGAACTCAAAGCTGAACCTCCAAAGCCACTTAAAGACTGTTACAAAGTCAGACTTCTATCACCCAAAGAACAATTCCAGGATTATACATATATAAATAAAACAGGAAGAGAAAAAGCAGAACATATTTTCAATAATTGCATAGTTCAATCCAAAGGAATGTGAAACTGAGTAGGATAATAAAATATATAATATTAGATTTAATAAAAGGACTCATAATTACTTTATTATTATTATTTATTTCAGGATAAGGTCTGGCAGCACAATCCTCGAATCAGATCTCAGCCAGGATTTGTTTTGGTGCTGAAATCTAAAATGAAAATTATTTTATGTTTTCTCTCCACCAGGAGGGGGCACCATCTCCATTTTGGCTCAAAAGCTCTTGAGCTCTGCTTAATGCAGTTCCCGTTTTGTGTCTGTCAATCTTTACCTTTTGAGTTTCAGTGTGTTTTATTTATTTACCAGCTCTTCTTGCTGCTGCTGCTGCTGCTCTATAAATGTTAAACTGTAATAACTGAACAGTGAGTGCAGACGTACCCCTGTCAGATTTGCTGGGGTAAACCCGGTTGGAGGGCCTGAACTCCTCAGGAGGTGGAAGATCTTCAATGGGGTGGAAGTTGAACTTTGACTCAAAATCATCTGAGGGAAAAAAAATATATGACAAAGGAAAATTAGATCATCAGGCTGATGATTAGTTTGTTACAACAGATTCCTTCGTTGATGCAAAAACAACGGAGGAAAATAAATGAATGATGGTTTAGTTCGCTTTCCAAGAACTCTACTTTGTTTACTTAGAAAGTCCTGTTCGTTTGAAGAGGTGTGAATGCAGAATCGAACTTTGCAAAGCGAACTCTGGTCCGCCTAAAAATCTAGGTCTGGGTTCAGTCGAAATGAACTCTGGTGTGGTTTGAATGCATATATGAACACCAAGCGAACTAGAGACCGCTTCAAAACCAGGAAATGGACTACAGAGCAGGGCATTGTGGGTAAATACAACCAAAATAAATGTGAGAGTTTAACACTAAGGGGAGAAACGGCTCTTTGTCTTTTACCAAATATCTAAAGAGAAATCCTACAATCATTAAAATGTGACGCTGCTCCATTTTTGTTTACATTGTGTATGGAAGAAAGTTATGCTCAGCGTCTTCAAAGGTTTTTGTGTTGTTTCCTTCAGTAGTTCTTGATGCAGCGCCCCCATGAGAGGAGGGGTAAAGAGGTTTTTCAAAGGGTCTGCATTGTTTGACACAGTGCAGTGTGAAAGCGAACCACAGCAGCTCAGAATGTAACAAATGTTGCAACTTTAGTGCCAAATTGACCAGAGTTTACCAGTTCAATAAGTATTTAGTGTTTTTTGTCCTTTAAGTGAGCTGGTCTCTGCTGCATGCTGCTCTCAAAGGGAAGTGTTTGATTCAGATTAACTCCTTATAAACATATGAACACATAGCTAGTACTCTAAGAACTGTTGCTGTACTCCTGATTTGTGAAGAACAGCAGGAAACAAAAGCCTTGTTTGCATAGCTGAAGGAGGACATTTGACTATCCACGACTGTTCACCGCTGACAGCTTCAACACATCAAGATCACAAACAAAACAGTTCACCAGCAGAATAACTGGTTCCATTTAAAAGACTCGCATGGACCAGTAACAGCGAGTAATGAGATGATAATAAATGAAGCTCTGAATCTGAAACAAGAACCGACTGTTTTCTGATTCAGAGCTCTTTTTTTAAGGTTTTGTTGTACAGTTTGTAGTGACCTTTATTTGAAAGTAGTTAGAGAGGAAACAGGGTAATGAGACAGAAGGAAGAGATGCAGAAAATGTTGCCAGGCCGGGAATCGAACTTGAGACCACGAGGAGTAAGGCCACAATATGCGGTTTGTGCTTTGCCCCTGCTCCACCACAGGACCCTGATTCAGAGCTTTAAAACTGATTTCAAATATACTACAGAGAATAAAAGTCTGTAGGCTACTAGGACTGCACAATGATATATATTGGGATAGATCATGTGTCTATCACACCTGACGTCCATATCTATCATAGAAATGATCTATCATGATAGATCTATCATCATCTATCAACACCCCAAGTTCAATAAGTATTTAGTTTTTTTTGTTAGATGTTGAATTTTCCTTCAGATTTTCCAGCATCTGATGGAAAACTTAATATTCCAATATTAAGTGTTTATCGCTCAAACTCTCAAGGCCAGCAGGCGAAGTTGGTGGAATCAAGTAATTGACTCCTTGGTTACCTAGCAACCCGGTCATTCTTTGGTTGCCTGGCAACAACTTGTTGAGCAACTAGCTCAACAAGCAGCAGTTTCACTTTGCCTCATAACTGCTAAAAAATAAACAACAGCATGGAGTGAAAACTGTGGATAAAACAGGAACCCGTTTGGTAAATTTTCAGATATTAAAAAACCCCCAAAAACATCAATAATTATCGATAGACTGATATCAGGGTTTCCGCCAGTGTAAGAGCCTGGCAGCCTCCAGGCTCAACTTCTGCCCCCAGCAAGCTAAGCTTTCTTTGTTTATTTGTTATAGTTTTTTTTATACACTAGTAACAGTCGTAGCAAAGACGGTCAGAGACTGTTGGGTGAAACTGTTGGAAGCACAGTTGGTCAGTATGTGAACAAAAACAAATAAATTAAAAGACAGCAACAGGTCCAGTGTCTATTTTTTATTCAGTGAAAACAATTTAATTAGGACAAAATAATCGAAGTTCAAAAGCTTGATATTTATTTTAATTGTTTTGTTTATGTTTCTTTAATGATTTTTTAAGACTTTATTGTTGGTGTTTAGGTATTATATTTTCAACTTTCTGTCAATTTAAAAAAAAATTTATTCACAAAACACAATGGGCCGTTGGATGACCGACGTAGCAACTCTTAGCTAGTTTTCTGAGGGAAACCTTGGTTATGAAATACTTAAATCATGATGCAGTCATGTTTTGTTTCTAGATGTCATTTTATAAAGGACATAACATACTTGTATTACTTTACCCATAACATTATATAACACTTGCTAAATGAACAAAGTAGATTAAATTAAGGTAATAATTTGTTCCACTAGATGGCGTTTGTACTCACCCGTGATGGATTTGGAGGAAGGACCCGTGGAGTGGCCATTCCTGAAAGGTGGAGGAGGAGGAGGAGGTCCAGCCGGGGTCCGGGAGGATGAGGAAGATGAGATGGGCGAGGGCGCGGGGGGCGGCGGGGGTTTCGCCCGGCCGTGTTGTTCTGAAACTCCGGTACTATGCCCGCGGTACGGGGGCGGTGGAGGAGCGTCTCTTCCACCATTACGAGAACCAGAAGGAGGCAACTGAGGGACTGAGGTGAAAACACAAATTTAACTATTGAAAGGAGCTGATGAAACTCCAATAAGTTCATAGTTTAGCTTAAAAACATGTTGCTATATAATAAAATACAATAAACCAGAAACATTTCAAAAAAAGCAAAAAACAAATCAGAAGATTTGTTGCTTGGCAACATGCGTAGCCTAGCAACATGTGAGGTTTAGATAACAGTTGAGAGACCAAACATTTAACTTCAAAAATCAAAGCCTTTAACAATGCTAGATTAATCTGAAGTCAAAATATTACTGGGCTTGTACAGTTTGCAAGTAATTTTAGGGTAGTTTTTCTTTTCAAAACAGTCTGAACGCCCCAATTCAGATCTTTTCACCCACTTCCATAGATATTAGAAAAAGTACATCTGATCTTTTCCACCAATCTTATCTACCTCAACAAAAGTTTAAAAATCAGCCTCTGTCCTCTTCTGCTCTCCTGTCAGAGAAATTTGACCAATAAACTTGTATGTTTGACTTAACTGCACATTTGCATGTTTAGGTTCCTTTTTACAGCAGTGACAAAGAATGGCTAAAGAGACTATTTGGTAAAACGGATGGAAGTGCAGTTGGTCAGTATGTGAAAAAAAGAAAAAAGTTTATTTCTGTTTTTCATGCCAACAAGAGACAAGTCACAGATTTAGGATTAAAAAACTCTGAACACTTAAATTAGTGCAAATTACTATAATTATAATATATAATAATTATTTTAATTGCTTTGTTTTTAATGTTGACCTTTTTTTTAAGACTATAGTTGTTGTTTAGATATCGTTAATCTCTTCCAACAACACATAACTACAGAGTCGTAGTCAACCTTCCTGTTACCTTTAAACATTTCCTTAAGGTTTTGTTGGCTCAAGAGGCCTTTGATTCAGTTGTCTGACAGGAAGGCGGGTTATGAGAGAGAGGGAAGACGTGTGGCAAAGGTCATCAGGCCGGGACTTGACCCTGCGACAGGATTATCGAGGACTAAGTCCTCCATACATCGGCCGCGGTTTTCCCTGTGCCACCGCCGCGGCTCAACTTTAAACATTTTTAACTCTAAAACACGACGGGCTGGTGGATGACTCCACTGGCGCCTGTTAGCTAGTATTCTGGGAACCCTTGTGCATTTTATAAACAGGTTAAATTTACTTGACTTTCTGAGAAGTTCCTACCTGTTTTGCGTCCAGGTGGTTCTCTGGCTGGCGGTGGCGGTCTGCTGACCTGCTGGGAGGAAGAAGGCGGCACCGGAGGCGGTGGCGGGGCGTGGTTACGACCTTGGCCACCGCCGCCTCCGCCACCTCCGCCACCTGAGGTCCGTTTGTTGCGTAGCGAGTTTTTTCTCTGAGGAAGCTCCGGAGCTCCACCACTGTCTACCTGTGACGGCCCGTTGGCGGTGCCGCTCGGCCTGTAGGGCGGAGGAGGCGGTGGCATCGATGAGCCGCTGCTTGGCGGTTTGCTGGAGGAATGATTCGACTTGACGTTGCTGCTTGAGGAGGAGGAGGAGCCTCTGGTGGGAGTTGGAGGAAGAACTTTGTCTCTACTGTAGGATGGACCTTTCTGGTTCGGGGTGGGAGGAGCGTTGCCACGGCTACCTTTGCTGAAGGGGGGAGGAGGCGGAGGAGCAGAGGTGCTGTGCTTCATCCCACCGCTGGAAGAATTGTTGCCGGGGGGGCGGCTGATGTCCGGCAGCGAGGGGCGGTGGGACCGCTGGTGGTCCGATGAAGATGGCTTGTTGGCCGGGATGGGCGAGGTGGAGCGACCGCCAGGGGGGCGAGGAGCTGCAGGTCGTGACCCCTGGGGTCGAAGGGCAGATCTGCCGACTGAACCATCTGGAGGACAGAAAGGAAAGGTGGACTTCATGAAATGGAGATTTACACGAGGGAGGCACTTTTTCACTACAGAAACCGATACAGAGGTTTAACTCTGCACAGAAAAAACACAAAATCTTACCAAGTAATTTATTTTACTAATAAATTAATATTAGTAAAATAATTTACTAATTAACTTTAGTAAATTATCACCAAGTATCTTTAGTCCAGGTTATACTGTTAATATTTTAGTGCATTTGAAATAAGACAAAACTAACCGAAAGGTACTAAAACATAGGAGCTTTTTTTAACTCAATGATTTATTTATATTGATGAAGATACTAATTCTATTGGGATTAGTATTGGAGAATTGTCTTGTTATAAGTGAAATAATCTGCCAGTGGAACTATTTTACTGAAACGTTACTTGTCAGTCGGTACAGAGTTGTATCAAACGCTATAATCCAGCAGAATATTGGTAAATTTCAGATTCTCATACATAATTCAGCTCTGAAAGTTTTTTTAGTCTGGTGTAACAGAGCATGAAGACATTCAATGTGATCTTTAGCTTTAATTTACACAGATTATCTGGAAAAACTCTGCATAGAAAACATTAGAAATGACTTTTACCTCCAGCTGGACGTAATTTGGGAACGCCTCCTTTGAAAAGCGCTCCCATTCCAACCGGGCCTCCACCTCCAAAACCGCCGCCTCCTCCACCTCCACCTCCGCCTCCGCCTCCTCCAGGTTCTGGTAAAAAGATGCAGTAAAACCCATTAAAGCTGACCAGTATTCACTGAAATTATTCATACGAATATCAAACTCTATGACGAATATTTGAACAAAAACATTCACAGTCGGTGTTTCCATGCATTTTGGATGACGAGATCATGAGTGGACGGCATCAGATCAGGAATGTAAGGATGCATTCAGATCCGAATTAGCCAGCCACATTTGTTTATTAGTATTCTGTTTGCATATCCAGGAAGCTTTATTGCCGGGAAGACTGTGCAATGGAGTGCTTGTTTGGCCAAATGTGGAGCAAAGGGACGTCCGTTAAAATGCAAGTTTCTCCTCATGTATCGAACATGAAGTGCTCCACTCTTAAGCTGCTTTGGTTCTGGATTGATTGTGGAAACTTCACATGGGTTTGTTGTTTCGGGTTTATGACAGAACCGTTTTGTGAAAGAGACGTTTGACACTTTCCGCCCTAATCAGATAATTATCTTTAAATCCTGCGAGATCTACTGTCCAACAAATTTTATTTGATTCAGGTATGCAGGATCAGGAATCCATTTTAGGCTACGTTCACATACAAATGAAAACCCAAAACTGGCTTTTTCAAAGCAGTCTGAACGACCCAAATCCGATTTAGTTTGATCGCAGAATTTAGCTGAACAGAAAGAAAGAGTCCTCAACGCGGCCGTCGCGGGTTCAATTCCCGGACCCGGTGTTATTTGCCAAATGTCTCCCCCCTTTTTTTCCCCCCGTTCCTGTCAGAAGGAACACTAGAGCCCACAAAAGACCCCCTGGAGGGGAGAAAGAAAAGAATAAAAGATAACAGATGACAGAAAGGCATAAGCTAAATACTAATTTCCACACAGAACAGATCACAACTGATCAGTCAGCAAGCATGTGGAGACATTTGAACATCTTTAGTAAAAAAGTAAATGGAGTTCAAGTTTGCAGTCTCATTGCTACTCACTGTCCAGTACTGGAGCGCTGCGGTCATTGACTTCAGTGACCTTCTTCAGCCTGGCTCCTTTGCAGATGTCTGACAGCAGGGCTCCACGGCCTTTTGCCTCAGACGGATTCAGCTTCGGAGGCGTGGTGTTGGCCTGGGGAACATGTTAAAGGGGACCCATTACGCAAAATTCACGTTTTGCATGATTTCAGACTTTATTTGAGCCTCTACTGCTTCTAAAAACAACCCAGCTGGTCTCTGGCAAAAGGTTCACATCTTATGGTGTCTGGGAAACCCATCAAAAACCTCCTAACTGCTAGTCACATTTCACAAGTATTGCGCTGTTACCTAGCAACCCAAGCTGAGCTCCAGCACGTTTACTGTGCAGCACTGTACAATGGCTGCTGGAAAAAAAACGACCGTTTTGTTTACCATCCAGAAACTGCTTGCTGCATTACTGTTGGTTGTGCAGGAGGCTCGACTTCTGCTTTTTAAAGATGAATTGTTGTATAATTTTGCATTTGTTTGCAGCCATTTTCACAAGCGAGCGTAAACATCAAGTTAGGGAGCGCGGCCAGAAGTAGCTTGTTTAGATTTAAAGTGACACAACGCCCTAACATATCAGAAAATAGGCAGAACTGACCAGACTCCAATCTCATTATCTAAGAACGGCTTTGTGCAAAAAAGCAATAAACGTGTTCAAGGTAGCATAATAGGTCAGCCTTAACAGTCACAATATCATATTTCTGTTTCCTTCATTGTTTCCTTGAGCGACCATTCAGGTCTTGTCAACCTGAATGGGTACAAATGGGCAACTTAATCTTGTTTTTGTTTTTTCAGACTCCAAAGAAAATATCATATTTCCTTTTTCTTTTCCTGATAAGAGACTAAACCAAGCGTATTTCTGAAAAACACTCCTTTAATGATTGACTCCAAGTGTGCTGTCATAGCAGAACCAGCCATAAATTCACTTTGATTGCAAGCTATTAGTAAAAAAGCTATATGTGTTAGCTCCAGTCACTCACCTGACTAAAGGTTGGGGGAGGTGGGGGTCCCGGCGGAGGGGGAGGAGGAATCGGCATCCTGTCCCTCTACTGGGAACTCTCTCTGGGGGTCAAAGGCCAATGGAGTTACTGTCTTCTTAATGACAGCATACACCGACTCTCTGGGAAACAAAAAAAACGCACGTTTAAACTTAAAGTGAAAGTTTAGACAATTATTCAACCCTGAAGCTGCATTTTCCATTTCAGCAAATGCAAAACGCATTTGCAGAAATGCAAATCTCTTTTCAAATGCTTATAAAAGATGATTTATAATCAGCCAATCACGTCGCAGTAACTCAATGCGTCTGTTTCGTACCGTCACGACGTGGTGACAGTTTCAAAAAAATATGTAAAGAAATGTTTATAAAAGTTACTTTACATAACTGAGCGTAGCATTTCAGAAACCAATGATGTTCTGGGGTTTACATGCAATCATCTACAGGTAACAACAGTTGGTCACAAAAATAAAATTAAACAGAGCATAAGTAGAGGGGGCAAAAAAATCTTTCCGATGTCAAAAGTCAGACGTGAATGAGCAGATCCTCAAGAGTAGCCTAAATAAGTTGTGCAGCACAATTACAAAAGTCCAAACTAACAATCAGAATAGAGAAAAAATGGATTTAAAGGGGCGGCACTACATATTTTCCAGGCAAGCCGCACTTGCAGTAGCATAAAACTGTGTCTATTTGTTTACATTTGGTTGTAAACAAATGGAGTGGATAACACAGGAAGTGTTAATGTTACCCAGCACCCTTCATTCCCACATTTTATTCCATCCAATTCAAAGTTCATTCCAAGTAAAACAACATGGTTTATTTGCACCTGCAAGTTTGCTCGCAACATGTTTACCTGTGTGCAGGTATTGCAACACGTCACTGAACTAACACTGTAACCGGAGAGCAGCCTAGTTGGCATAAATGTGACAAATATATCAGGTCTCTGGAAGAAATACGCTCCCATTTCTTTCAGAAGAAGAAGCAAGTTTACACCAAACGTCAAGCAATCTCCTCAAAACTATCAAAATAATGTTGAATAGTTAAAAAAAACAAACAGATATTGTTCTCTGCAAAACATCATATTCTTAGCATAAATATGGAACCAATAAAAACACAATTTGTTCCTGTTAAATAATATTTGTGCTGCAGTGAAAAAATTATCTGTGGTCACATTATACACATCATTACGACGGTGTATAAGGGCCAGTGAAAATAGAGAAAAGTTCATTTCTGCCAAAATACATTCTCAGAAAACAGAGATTAAAAAAAAACCACTAGGAAATTTCAAATGTTTAAAATTTTCACTTTTTAACCTCAGAAATTAAAAAAAGAAACAAAAAAAAAAAGTGTAAATTTCTGATATTAATCTCAAAAGGTCTGAGTTCCAGAAAATGTTTGACTTTTCAAACTCAGGAATGTTTCTTTTCTAAAACATTCCTGAGTTTAATCTCAAAATTTCTGAAATTTTTCCAGAACATTTTTCACTTTTCAAACTCAGGAATTTCCAAGATTTTATAGAAAATTTCTATAATTTTTTTGGCAGAAATGTCCTCCGTTTTTTATTTTCTACCTGCAGTGGCCCTCATCTACCATCGTACATTATACATAAACATTCAAAGTAGTATTAATGCTAAGCCTGTTTTACGTGTACTCTTTCATTATTTTATAGAAACTGAACGCGTTTGTGACGAGTTGAATCTCTTCCTGGTGCCGACGGTCATTCCAACCACCAGGATAATAAAGCGTCTCTGTGATGAGACTGCAAAGCATTTTCGCTCCTGCTTTTCATACCGCAAAAATAATGTAATGATTCTCGTCCCACCAGCTTTACTTTCATACAAAACACAAGAGACAGACGTGAAGCGGAGTTTAGGTAACCGTGTCGCCATGGAAAAGGAAATTGATGAAAACCACAAAATTAGATTGTGAGTCATCGCACAAACAAAGGTGAGCAAAAAATGTTGCATTCTCAATGATTACCAAATGAAGACACTGGAAATGATAAACCCTGTTGTATTATTTGAAAGATTAAAGCCAAACTATAGTCCTATTTATCCATATTAAATAGATAGATATGTCTATCTATTATTTATATATTTTTTATATTATAAATCCTTATTATTTGGCTTGTTTTAGTCTCAGCATTATGGAAAAGGATTAGGGCCACTGGGGAAAAAGAAAAAAAAAAGAAAAATATATATATATACATGTCAGACTTTGATCTAGACATTCTGATAAAAAAAAGTTATATTAACACCAGAGTTCACAGATTGAAGTCAGATTCTAGGAACACCGAAGACAAACGGTAATTATGAGAAAAGAAATTATAATTCTGAGGAAGAGTCAGAATTGAGACATAAATTCAGCATTATTACTTTAATCTCAGAAGTTTGATTTTAAAAAGTAATCATTTTAAGTCAGAAATTGGACATTAAAGTCAGAAAAACTAGCAAACATGCTAAAATATAATAAAAACTAACTAAATTAGCCGAAATAAAACTAAAACTAAACTAAATTAAAATCCCAAAACTATTCTAACCCTGTGGTGGTGATTTAGACGCAACATGCTACTTTAAATATGAACATTCAGACTCCATGAAAGACACATGTTGCACCATCACTCTGGCAGAGTGATGGTGCAACATGTCTGAGGTCACTGGATCTCTCCAAACCAGTTTAGGCCTTTAGCTGGATTATGCCTGCAGCGCTGGTCCCTCCCTCGCCCTGATGGAGCGCGGCTGTGGGGTTTCTCCAAGAAACGCTGCAGGAATCTCACCAGTCAAGTCCAGTCGGTGAATCGGTGTCAACAGAAAAGCACAGCAGCAGAAACGTCTGGGTCAGGGACAGGGACATTTTACAAACCAACTCACTCAGAGGTGTGAAAGCACCAGATTAAGTGGATTAAGATTAATCCCCTTGATCATTTCACACATTAGAAAAGCATCTGAGGTTTGAGTCTGGCTTCACACTTTTGACGCACAGCATACGTTAAGTATGCTAAATTTAATGTGTGCAATATCTTTCACACCTCACTAAAGACCTGATTAGAGCTGAAAACAATCGGATTAATTGTGAAATTTAAAATCCTTGTAAACTAATTTAGTGATCAGTTAATTGATAATTGTACATACTTGTCATTTGCTGGAAAAACTAAATATTCAGAGCAGTAAAACTGTACAAAAATATTTAAAAATTCCTCATGTGGCATAAAAATATTCATTATTTAAAAAAAGCAACTTGATTTATTTTAGTGATGCACAATATATCGGCACCTGCCGATATTAGTCATTTTTAACATATTGGTGTTGATCTGGTAAATAAAACCAGGCCGATATTAACAACAAATATTTGTTTTCATCTTGTTGCCATTCGTTCCTGGTCGTCTTCTTTCTCAATTTGTCTAAACTGAAATATAAATACAATATTGAGAAATATAACAGCAGTATTAAAATTGGATATCAATTTTCATATCGGTGAATCCCTAGTTTATTTGCATCTTTTTTTATACAATATTATAATCCTTATAATACTGAAGAAAAAAAGGTGAAGTGGTTAAGTGAAAAATCTGTAGAATATGTTTATTTCTTTAATTAAAATAATGATTAATCGTCAGAAAAATCGATTGTTTATTGTCGTAACAATAGCTACTTATCTTCTTTATAATAAGTCCACATCATAAAGAAGCATTTAATACAAAAACAGTTACACACATTTAACATATTAGAAAATAGCATATTACTAAATTAGTAGTTAGCTGCAGACCTAGACTTGAATACATGTAGTTTCTGAAAATGTTTTTAATGGTGTAGGTAAAAAAAAAAATATCCGGGATTTAGTTTGGTTTTTTTTCAAAATGTTTGAATTTTAAATAGTTCAGATGGTGGTATTGAATGCAGCTCTATCACTACAGCTATATTATCACAGCGCCAAGGTAAAACCATAGAGATAAGGAGTGGAGTCACCAACTAGGAAACAGATTATTCAAATATTCTTTGATCGTCGCTTTATTTTGTGATCGCAGTGCTCAATTCCCAATCAGGACACATCCCCTGATTGAGAACCTTTCTTTTTGGTTTGAGCACCCATTGGTGCCTTGTAGGTCCACAAAAGGAATGTCTGTATCTTCATTGGTTAAGTAAGGGTCTCTTTTAAAACCTCCACCGTAGTTTCAAATAAAACTGGACAAAAATGCTAAAGAATGGAGCAATGTTCGAAATTTAACCTTTTTTTTTTCTTTTAAGTTTTAGCACTTTTTCATTGGTGTTTTCATGCAAAGTATTTCCACAAAGAATGTAAGAAAATGTATCTCATTAAAGTAATTTCTTTTTTGCCAATGAATTCGAAATCATGTGCATTTTTAGATTATTTTATATTCAGAAAAGTATGATCCACTGCATTTACTCAAGTAAATGTAACTCATTACATTTAACTAGTTACTACCAAACTCTGAAACCAGCTATAGAGGAGGAAGTAGGATGTTTCTGTGATCAAGGAAATAAACTGAGCTACTGTGTTAAAGAATTATTTATTTAGGCCAAAACTAGACTGATTCCCCATGTTAAATATTAACATAATATAATAAAGGGATCACATAAACCATTTTACTAATTAAAGGATTAACAATAACAGAGGTAAAACCTAAAAGTGACATAAAATTATTTCATAAATTAAATGCCTGCTTCTAAAAAAAATAAGTTAGATAAACTGATTTAACATCAATCCACCATTTAATGTTTATAATCAACACAGTACATCATTTTAGAGTGCTCTTCATACCCAACAAGTCACCGGATACAAAAGTAAAACACATACATGAACGTGGGGCAGTTACGATTTCAACACCACAGGTAAGATCTTTCGATGTAGTTAAATCACTTTTTAAAAAATGATTTTCATTTTACTTTTTCCACTATTGGTTTTTATTCATAAATGGCTCGACAAGAAGAATGTCAGTTAATTTTCCAGGACCGGGAATCGAACCAGGGCCAGCTGCCTTGAGGACTGGTGCACACGTTCTACCACTGATCCACCTGATTCCCCACAATGACATATTTCATATGTGAACCTTTTACAGTATGTAACCTGCCGACTACGTTTTCCAGAATTAAATAACACCGAGTTTCGGGCAAGCAGAAACGTGTAACTTGTGACAGAAACTTCAGTCAGGCCGAGACAGGTTGCATAGCCGCTCCCAGACATGGCAACAACATACCTGGCCGAAACTCAGGAGGACTTAAGCCAAACATTTACTCACCGGAGCTTCGGTACTCTCGTTTGCCCAAACAACATGAATGGAAAGTGCTGGCGTGGCAGTCTCTCGTTGAAGCAGTATGGTAAAAATTAACAAACAAACAAACAAAAAAAGAAACAGCTCGAGGAAGGCTGCTGGCAGGTCGCAGTAGTGTGGCTTTACGCCGCCGAAGAAATTCACAGGTTAGCCGGGGCTAATGTTAGCGACTAGCTGTTAGCATATAGTTGTTTACTTCAAAGCTGACAGTGTCAACCCGATTCGGCTGCCTACAGTCACTGCCCGAGTAGGACAACTCTGCGTGTTGCCATATACAACAAACTACTGGGCCACTTTTCAATGTTTCTGGTTGTCACGGCAGACTTTACCCGCACTACTGACCTACAAGCAGAGCCATACTGTCCGCTGCTGTCGGTCCCTTCCTTCCCAGAAACCAGGAAGTGGGATGAACTGCGCAAAATGGAGGCCTTTCAGCGGAACCAGTGCCTTTAAAAAGAGTTACGACACTCTTTGAACTGGCCTTCACAGGGTCACGTGGTTCACCTTTTCTACAACATTGAGCTAAGTATGAAATTTAAGATCTTAGCGTAGAAGGATTATTATTAAACATAACATTTAATTTCCATTTGGGATTAATAAGGTATTTTTGAATTACTCCCCTATTAATTGATTTTTTTTAATTATATTTTCATTAAAATCCCACAAGCTAATACTTGTTAAATGTTTTATTTATAATAAATTTGCTAACTCTTCTGGCTAATTGTTAGATTCATACTTGTAGTTGTTACATTCACAAAGTTGTGTAATCATTTATTATGAAGTATTGCTACTCTTACTTCAGTAAAATTTCTGGATTCTCTACCCAATGTGAGTAAATTGACTGAATGAAAAATGGACATATTCTAACCAAAAAATCAGCAGGCATACAAAAACGTTGTTAAAGTTTCATAACTTTTGTTTTTAAAGAAATTGATTTGGGGGAAAAATTATTTTGCCAGATTTTTGTTACTTATATTTGTGATTGTCATTTTGGCTTTTAAAATATCGAATTTTCTACTTAACTTTATATTTTGTTCCATCTGATTATGCAATTTGTAAATGTTAAATACTTGATCATTTGATTAGTTACTCAGTACTTGAATAGATTTTTTACCAAATGCTTTCTTGGATGGCTACTTTTTACTTTTACTTGAGTAAAAATATGTTGAAATAGTGCTACTCTTTCTTCAGTATAAATTTAATTCCCTCTGTTGTTCAGGTCCATACTCCAGTCCGGTAGGTGGCGGTATGCACCTTAAAGTTGCTTGTGATCCGCCATAATAGAAAAGAAGAAGAAGAAGCAAAAGAAGAAGAAGAAGACGATAATGGCGGCGGTTAGCCGAGGGTTTGCTGCCCTGTGGAGGACAAACGGTGTGAGAGTACCGTTACACCCTCTGCTGTCCCTCTGTGCCGCCCGAACACAAAGCTCTGTAAGCGGCGACCCGCTGCCCCGGACCTCCCTTTCCAGTCCTCCGTGGTCGGAGCAAACTAGCTTCGTGTCAGCGGAGGAGGAGCGGAGCCGACACGCCGCCGTGGTGAGCACCGTGAACGACCGGATCGAGAGGCAGGACTTCGGCCGACTGTTCGCCGTGGTGCACTTCGCAGCTCGCCAGTGGAAGGTCACCAACGAGGACTTGATCCTGGTGGAGAACCACATCGAGGCGAAGTGCGGAGACCGAATCTACATGGAGAAAGTGCTGTTGGTAGGGGCGGAGGACTTCACACTGGTCGGTAGGCCTCTGCTCGGGAAGGAGCTGGTCAGGGTCAAAGCCACCGTGATTGAAAAGACCGAATCCTGTCCCAAAATGCACATGGTGTTCTGGAAAAGACACCGGTTCCAAAAGAAGAGGATCATCGTGCAGCCGCAGACTGTCCTGAGGATCAACAGTATCGAGCTGCACCCGCGGCTGTCTTGATTCAGACTGTCGACTTGTGAGGGAATCTGGTTCCGGACGTGCTGTATCTCTGAAACAGTTCAGTTCAAACTTCAGCAATGTATAAAATATTAAAGAGTTGTACTTTCAGAATACTGTATAGTGTTTGGATCTGTATTCCTGCTGTAAGTAAAGTTGGAAATGTATTTTTATTTTAGTCGGGATAAAACTTTGTCATTGCATTCCTACGCTATTCTATTGAGCTCTTCTCAAATCTGGTTTACAGCACAGGTTGGGTTTCTGCCATTTACTTTGATTTTTTTTTTTTGTAAGAATTTCAACCTGACCAATCAGCTAACAGAAGTTGTGAACATGACGGCGATTTCCTGCACTGTTTTAAAATTGTAGTCTGTAGTTTTAGCAATAACAGCAGAGGAAGTGAACGTAAAATGTATTAAATTTCTTAATCTGGGACCCAAGTCCGAATTTCGTACCACAAACAAAGGTGGTATGACAGTAAAACTTAACTGCAGCCGGACCAGACTTTTACGGTCACTGGTTGTCATGCATTTGCCTTGCTGTTTTAACGTCAGCTAGCATATTATCAGCATACTATTGACCCGTTGGATCTTCGTCACTTAGGCCCTGTTTACACGACAATGATCCTTGAAAATCATCAGTAGCCATGGATACTTATGGCTACTGATGGCTTTTGGAAGAGCCAAGAGGGGGGGAAAAGTCACGCAATTATTTTTTTGTTTATAAAGAACTGATGGATTAATAGATTTCATTGGTATAATGGTATTTATATCTATTCAGTAACTTATCGATTGGTTTGGTTTCAGATCAAATCCATTTGGTTACTTAGTCCAGATTTTTTTTTCCTTAACTCTAGGATGAAATCAAAACGATAAAAACTGAAAAAATAGACAGAAAAATTAGCGCTCCTGTAGTTACTGAGCGAGAAAATAAAAAACTCCATCTTTTATTTTAATAAAGTCTGATTGTGACGCCTTTATTTCACTTCTAATGATTCTGCAGGTTGGTGTTCCCGCTAAAGCCTTATTATTATTATTATTATTATTATTATTATTACTATTACTATTATTATTATTTTGCCCCGTCCTGCATTGTGTGGTATGTTACGTGGTTGTGTGGTGTGTTGAATATATTCAACATTGTCTTGGCCAGATTATCGCAGCCAGTGTGGTTTTCCCCGACTGGGAGCGAGAACGCAGCCTGTTGAATGTGACAGGTAGCCAATCAGAAAGCGCGGTGACGTATGAACGGGGGAGTGGGGAGGATCCCAGACAGTTGACATGGCAACTGAGAGTCCGGTGGGCATCGGAGGTGATATGTGGAAATATTTACGATATGTAAAGGTCATTTTTATATATGTTTATTATTTGTGGTTATGTTTATTCATTTAAAAATGTTAACTACGAAAAAAATAACTCGCCTCAAAATCACCGTGCAGCAAATAGAGCGGCTGGTCCCTCTTCTTTTATCAAACGCCTTTTCTTTTTGTTATCTTTTATCGCTTAAAATGAGTCCACAAACTATCACTGCTGCTTCTACATTGTCATCCGTGTTTGATTATTCTAAATTCACGTATGGTATGTTGGGGGTTTCCTGTCGTGTGACTGGACACACGAACCGATCGAACCTGTTGTACTTTTATCGGTTCTGTGGTCAGAAGTTTGGAAAATGCTGGGAAAGATCACCGCATCATGATGCCGCCACCACCATGGTTCACAGTGGGGATGAAGTGTTTCTGGTGATGTAAAAGCAATAACAAATGGTATAATTAATGACAAGATTTTATTTTAATAGTATTTATTGTTATTGAAAGCCAAAGTCAGCTGTTAGGCTGAGCATCCTTAGAAGTCAAAATCTCCCGACTCAGCTCATCATCACTGGACACAAATACCCAAGGTAGGTAGGTAGAATCGGCGGACACGCATGCGCCAACAGGGGGTAGAAACGGCGGACACACATGTGCTACCGATTTCTTTGCCATACAAAGAAACCTGGAATGGAGTAGTGGAACGGAGTGGCAATGTAATCACAATGCACTAATGTATTTTGAGGCAGTTGACCAAAATCCCGGACGATTTTGAAATTCCCCCCGGACATTTTTTTAGGTCTGAAAAGTAGGACATGTCCGGGAAAAAGAGGACGTCTGGTCACCCTAATCAAAGGTAAGTTAAGTCAAGCTTCTGTTCGACTCTCCATGTCTTCTGCGGGTTTTATGCTATGCTAACGCTGTTTGATGCTAACGCTGTTGAAATCATTATGTCTTTAGGGGTTTTTTTGTGCTGTGGTATTCATGGTTGAAAATCGGTTGTGATGTGAAAGAAAAATGGCTGCCAAGAATTTGACAAATACAGTTCAGAGACTGCAGGAAGGGATATTTAATGGATTATATTGAAAGTCAAAGTATGAAAGCAAGGGATAGAGATCTAAAATGTCGCTCAACCACTGAGGCGTTCGTCTGCCTCGGACGCTGTTTTGTCCGACCCTTCTTCTTCCTCACCTTTTTTGATGTTTTTTGGCGGCTGGCAAACAACGAAAATGGTGCATTACCGCAGTGGAAGACTGTTGTTTTCAGCACAAATATAAACAACTTACAGGTTTTACTGCGTTTAACGTTTAACTGCTGCAAACGGACAAACGTTAGCAAAATTAAAATATTCAACGCCTCAGTAACTGCCATTCTGTTTATGCTTTCTTCTGAACATCCGGGCAATAGTGACGTCATTTGCGATGAGTTTCATAACTGAGATTAAACTTAAAAAAAAAAAAAACTTCATCTTTTTGTATGAAGCAAAGTGTAGTACAAAGGTTTGTGATAAAATGGTCAGAAGACAAAATATGTGAAACATAGTTT
Organism: Gambusia affinis; assembly: GCF_019740435.1. Classification (NCBI taxonomy): domain Eukaryota; kingdom Metazoa; phylum Chordata; class Actinopteri; order Cyprinodontiformes; family Poeciliidae; genus Gambusia; species Gambusia affinis. The sequence goes on from NC_057871.1 coordinate 6,199,099, forward strand.
TTATTTTGAAAGCTAGCTTAATCTTCTAGAAAACGACAAACAGCATTGAGGACTGAGTTTTTAAGGCACTGTTGAACTTTTTCTGCTCAGTGGTAACATGTCTTCTTGTACTCAAGCACTGGAGAATAAAAACAAAACAGCTTGTCCAACAGGCAAAAATTATGTAAATTAAAAAAAACAACAACAGTGGTTTAATGTGCTAGCATGTTAGCAAAATGTCCTCTGGAGTCTAAATACTAACACATAGCAAAAAAGATCCCTCTGAACAAAGCGAGTCTGCTTTAAAAAATAAATCTGGGTATTCAACCTTCACAGATCCTGGTGATTTGATTCATTCATTCATGTGAGAAATTACAGCTACATCACTCAGTTACAGAATTTCATATTAATTCAAACATACTAGATGTTAATACTACGTAAGTACCTCCTTCTAGGCTCATAAAACCATCTTCTGTAAAGTTAAAGGAGACAAAAACCATCAACTTTATAAAGTTATATGTCTTCTTTTGAAACTTTCTGTTTAGGAAGTAGGCTTGGTAATGGTGGCATAATGCTGTTTAAAGTTACTTTCATCACGAATAAGAGAAAAGACTGGAATGATCGGTTTTTCCAGCTAAATGAAGCATAAAGCAGGGGTGTCCAAACTTCTTGTTACACTGGCCAGAATCATAAAATAAAAAGTAAATAAATAAATCAAGCAAATAAAGTAGTCTGATTTTTTTTTTTTATAGGTAAGGGTTGTTATTTGTCATAGATCAAAAACACAAGAAGGATTTTGCTTTTTTACTGTAACTGAAAAGTATCCAGTTTTCTAGATGTAAATTTATCCTCTGTTACAAAAACAAGATTTGGGTAAATTCCTTTCAAAAGTCTTGCTATATTTATCCAAGTTTAATAAATTAAATTTTAAAAAAGTTGATTTGAGTGCAGTAAAGTCAGTTTTTTAGTGCAAGTCTCTGAGGAGACATTAATAATTTTACCCTGATTAAAAATAAAGTTTAATAAATGTATATCAACTACAGTTGATGGCCAGAAAAAACTCAGTTGAAGAGCCACAAATGGCCCCCGACCCACACTTTGGACACACCTGGCTTAAGCAGTTCTGCCCGACCTTCACCTGCTGTTGCAAACTGTCAGTATGTTGTAAAATTAGTTCATACTCCATGTTTTGTTTTAAATTTTAAATCCCAGCCCACGTGGACTGCAGTCAGATTTCCAGGAGGTAACGGATGAAAACATTTCACTCTCCCCAGAAGACAAAGTGTGACAGAGTACAAGGGACAGACTGAGGTTATTTTTGTAAATTATGAAAATAAAGTAATTTCAGCAAAATAAAGAGGTAAAATTACAAGAAAAAAGTTTTTATGAGAAAAAAGCAAACTTTTGCGATTTTTTTTTTTTTTTGATAGACGGTTGTTTTAAAGTCCTGCTACTGATAATAAATTGATTTCCTTATTTTTACAACTTCACAAAATGCTCAACACAGTGGTAATTTTTTTTCCTGTAGGATTTCTCATAAAACTATTACTTTATTCTGGTATTATTACTGCTTTATTCTGATATCCCTTTTTTTCCTCATAATTTCTGAAAACCAAATTCTCCCAGTCTGGCCCTAACGCTCCGTCGTACCAAAGCAAAGTGTGAAGTGACAGCGATCGATCAGAGTTTGACGTGTGTCAGACATCACTAGGTGTGCACCGATAAATCAAACAGTCAGTTAATCGGCGCAAGTTTCCTAAATTTTGGGAGATTGGTGATCGGCTGATCTTATCCACCAAAAATCAACTACTGTCCTCGTTTTGGAGAGAGGTTTGACTGTCAGCCCCGCCCACTGTTCATATCTGCATGTTCACAGTTCGCAATAGTCACCCTAGCAACTTTCTTGCTATATTCAATTACATTTCAGACAAAAAAATAAATCAGTACCAACCAAACTTGGAATTGGCAGATCAGCCAGACACCTGAACTCGGTGCGCCCAAAGCAAAGTTCCCAGTGAATTTATCCACTACCTGGTTATTTCTGTATGTTTGACTGCAATTTAAAAAGGCATTAGCTCTGGAGGATATCATAGTAGACATTTTATTTTCAGTGCTGACCAAGTCAAATGCCAATCTGTCTCCCAGCATCATAGCGGCAACAAACTTCAAAACAAAATTTCAAGTATAATCTTTAGAAGGCCGATCAGTATAGTCCAAAAGATTGATTCCTCCTCTTGAAAGTTATCCGCTCCCTGGGGGGGTTTCTTATAATTTTGTCCGTCCGACCCCTTTTCGAACGGGTCCTGCGGCACCGTCTGGTCGTAAAACACCCGGATCTCGAACTCGCTCTCATGGTACGACGGGTGGCCATAGACGCCGATCCCCACGGGCCTCTTGAAGTCGCCGGGGACGACCACCACGTCATGGCCACAGGTCACCGACTGCAGCTTGTAGGTGTCAAAGTTCGGGTGGAGCGTTTTGTCAGACACGTACAGGTCTGCATCACCTGTGAGGCTCTGCATGTGCAGGATGATGCGTCCGTCATGGTTGAGGCGGAGGTAGCTGTAGTTCCCGGCTCCAATGTGACCCTGGACCACGTGGAGCAGAACCCACTCCTCAGGAATGCCATCATCCTCGTCAGGGCTCAGGAAGCTTCCAGCCTGCGGCAGGAAGAGGGCGACGAGCAGCGCGGCGTGGCCCAGCATCATGGTGAATGCATCTGTCAGTCCGCCAGACAGCCTGCAAAACATTCAACGTATAAACTAGAGCTGGGCAATACAACCATTGTTAGGCTTGTCACAATAAATTAATTGCAATAAACAATAATATTGTAATTTTGAATCCATTCTCAAGTAATATATTGATAATGAGACTAATAAACTCTAATTTTTCACAGAACACTCCACAAAAAATACTTTCTTACTCCCAAAGGGAATTTACGTTTTGTTTTAATTCATGCATTTTCTTCCGAGAAATTTATATTCCTCCTCCACTACTTCTTTCATGATTGAAATACTCCTTAAACTAAATTTGTTTCTCCTGAAATCAACAATAATCTCCATTGTTTTGTTCATATTCTAGACCAGTGTTTCCCAACCCTGGTCCTCAAGGCACACAATGTGCCTGATTCAACCTGTTAATCAGTCATCAATTGAAATCAGCTGCACTGAAGCAAGGAAATACCTAAAACATGCAGGTCAGTGTGCCTTGAGGACCAGGGTTGGGAAACACTGTTCTAGATAATTTATTTTACATCACCCCATAAGCGACCCATCTGTTGAATGTAAAGACATTCAACAGTGGTCTCAAACTTACGTCAAAATGGATTTAATTTATATGGTTTTTTTTTCTGAAATAGCTAAAAGTTATAAGATTAAGCGAATAGTGCTCGCTGTTTACTCTTAATCTTCTAGTCAACGCAAAGTTAAAAATAAACAGCTTGGTTTCATCTTCACCGACTGTTCTGACCTTTGATCTATGCATTAAACATACTTAAAACGTTAACAAAACTAATTCAAAAATCACTTCAAAATGTAGTCTGTTCGTAGTTTGTTCAAATCAACCTACTAGTTTGATGAACAATTCACGTCAAACTCAGAACAACAAAACCAGAGCAATTCTTGTTCCCTAGCTTCATGCTAATCCGTTATCAGCTAACAGCTGCGGACCGGTGCAGTTTTAAGATTCATAATATTCGTAACAATTATATTTAAAAACAACTCTACAATGCGTTAAGACACTGAGGTTGCAATTCAAATTCAACATACTGTACGCAGGAATTTAGCACGTTAATGTTACTCACACAGCTGTCGTTTCCAAGCCATCTTCCAGTTAGCACAGCTAACAGCAAGTTCGCTTCTTCACTTCCTCTATGTCGAACAGTGGCTCTCTACCGCCACCTACCGCTCAGGAAGGGAGACTCACCTGCAGGACGATATGCACTCAGAGGTGGGATTTAAAGCGTTATGTTGAGGGTTTTCTGAAAACTAAAAATATATTTCTCTATATATACAAATTTTAATTTATTATAAAGAAATCAGCAAATAGAAAATAACATCAGAACAACAGAGCTTGTGAATAAAGAAGAGGTCTCACTTTGACATAAACTGTGGGTTTGTCTGTGTCTGGTGCATTTTTAGTTAAAACAATCTTGTTCTTTATTCAGTGAAGTTCATCACAAAGGGTAGAGGGTCCAGTAATTTTACTCAAGTAAGACCAGCAATGCTTCACAATTATATTTCTCAAGTAAAATTTCAAAATATAGTGCAATAAAACTCCTCCTCCAAGTAATTTGTTCCCAAAAAGCCTCTGAAGTAACCTGTAACATTTACTTATGATACATAAAATGTTAGTTTTATTACATTTTGTACTTAAAAGTTTGATTTGGAAAAGTGTTATTTTGTAACTACGGTATGTGTTTTTCCCCCATTCTACTCATTAAATACCCTTTTTTTGTCTGATATTATTTATAAAAAAAATAAAAAAAATCAAAGCAGTATTTTGAGATTTCCTTTTACTCTCGAGTCTAATTGTACAAAAAATGTTGTTACTGCTACTGTCAGAGATATTAAATTATTTAGTTTATAAACTGGAACATTATTCATTTATGTATGATGCTAATTAGATCCATTAGGCAATTAGGGCACTTTTTATCAAACCCAATATGTTGATTATTTTATTAATGCTATATTTCAAACCGAATCAAGATGTTTTCAACTCATGCTTTTTCATCATTAGTGATTTAAAAACACAAAATAAATGTGGAATTTCTGTGCTGCATAGACCCATAAACTCCTAGCTCCTTTTTCACAATATGAAAAGCAGTGTTATAAATCGAAATAACTGCTGACTGATTATCTCCACAAGGAAAGACATTGCTAAGTCTGCATCCAAGGAAATTACATGAGTATTAGAAAGTTGAGTGGAAGGAAAAGTGTGATGGAAAATATTTTTGTCAAGCAATTCATAACAACTAGAAACACTGGATGTATCCTACATGGGTCTAACAGGACAGGATTGTTGCTCAGAGGTCTAAAATACTCAAAAAATAAAAATGCATTTGTTTTAGATTTTAAGGTTCTCGAGTCTGGAGAGTCTCAGAGAATCAAGTCAGTCATGATTTGACCTTCTTCCACTGGTCCACTTGGTTTTATCAAGTACAAAGACTACCTGGAAGTATCAGAGTCCTTCTAGATTCCCTCAGTCAAAATGAACAGAAATTAATCTATAAAACAATATCTTGAATCATTCAACCCTATTCTTTAAATTTGTATAATTATGGCTAACAAATAAAAACTTGAACTCAGAAAAACAGAATATTGAATTAGATCAATAAAAACATTTAAAGAGAAACGTCAACCTTCTGAAAAGTATGTTTACTTCTATCCACTCTGCTTGGTTGGGGCTCTTTTTACATCCAATATTGCAGTAAGTGATGCTCCTGCGGTTCTGGTCCCAGCAGTGTGGCTCCTTTTCCTCCAGACTCTGGAAACAAAGATTTTGGACCACTAAGCATCAGTCCAGTTCCGTTTCTCCAAGCAGTTCTTGATGCGGCGACTCAAGTCTCAGTGAAGCTCACACAAACTCTTGCTGCTATTTTTTTTTCCTTGCACTCAACCTTCCATAAATATGAGTTTCTCTTTCTAAAATGGACAAAAATAGTCATTTTCCACTATATTCACTTGTTTTGGAAACCTGCAAAAAATGAAGGAATTAGTTCAACTTTTTAGATTGAATTTCTCAAATTAACTAAACTGTTTTATGATTTCCTAATTGGGAATTGATCTATAATTGTTCAGACTAGACCAGTTCTCCCACACTCAGATTGCCCAACTTCCAAAGCAAGTTGCTACAGGATGTAATAAGCTTCTTGACAGTTGCTTGGATTATTTTTTATAATATTTAGTTTACAAAAACAACCAGCTCATTCATCGATGGACCAAAATGGTTGATAGTCTAATTCTAAATGCATCTCTGGGGTTGTGGGTGAATTCATTAAAGAGTTTTAGCCCCTATTATGGACCACAACTGTTGCTTTAACAAGTAAAACTTATTTTAGGATGGAAAGAGTCTTAGTAGCTGCATTTCCATTAGCCTTATAATTGCACAAATTCCATATTAGGAAAATATATTTGCTTAATGGACACACGACAATTTCAAACAAAAACTAATGTTTTCAGTAAGTTTTTGCGTTAGGATGAGGCAAATTTTCAGCCGTATCGAAATTAGTTTATTTCTCAAAACTGCAGCGGAAATTTATTTTTCGCATAGCAAGTCACATGATCAACAGCCGGCGTCATTATTGGCGAAAATGACGAAGAAAACGACAAGAAGTGGTCAGAGGAGGATGGCGCAGCATGTTTTTTAATGACTTATTGCGTGAACAAACTTGTGATTCACATCATGTGTGATTTTAATTGGTTTCTTTCTTAATGGAAACTTTTTTTTCGCATCACACGGGTCATGTGATCAACATTTAGACATTACTACTGGCGAAAACGACGAAGAAAACGACAGGAAGTGGTCAGAGGAGGATGGCGCAGCATGTTTTTTTAATGACTTATTGCGTGAACAAACTTGTTCAGGTGTCATTTTAATTGTTTCTCATTTAATGGAACAACGCAATTGTGTTTTTGTTTTTTACATTAGCGGAATATCAAAAAGGTTTTGCACTCATTTGTAATGGAAACGCAGCTAAGCAGAAGCAGAAAGACCAAAAAAAAAACACATCAAGAAATTTTATATAGATATATTTTTTTTTAACAAGTCTGCAGATCCTGCCATGTTGGATACAGTTTATGCTGATTGGAAGTCACCCATTATCTCCACATTAGGGTTTAATATTTACTGCAAACCAATTGGCTGCTTTAAGGCTGCCCAGTTTGACAGTTAAACTGGAAATCAATCCGTCCCATCAAGACACCTCCGAGTTTCCTGGTGTCCCTTCAGAAGAAAAGACAACATAAATGTTGCTATTCTTATTTTTTTCTGGAATAAAGACAATCTAAACACTTAAATAAATCACTGCATCTGTTGTCTTATAAAAAAAACTCCTGAATCGTCATTTAATGGCTGGAAGCGGATAGAGAAACACGATTAAATATTTTTTTTCTTCGACTCCAACTATACAAACCGATTTAGGTGCATGAAGGGAGGGTGGAGACATGATTTATGAATAGTTTCATTATTTCTTTTAAAAGAATATAAGAAAAAATGCTTGCATTAAACAGTTTACAATATAGTACCATGCTAGCGCTGCTTGCCCCTGTCCTAACAATTTATTAGCAGTGAAGAATCAGTGCTGTTGGAAACTACAACACACACTAGTGTTAAGAAGCTCCCCTGTCCAGACGCGCTCGGTTTTCACCCAATCACAGTGCCCGAAAGAGGAGGAAGAGAAGACAGAATGAGGAAGAAAAAGTAAAAAAGAAACTGAAGTCATCAGTTTCCATAAAGAAGAAACAAATGGGAAACAGAAGTAATCAAAGCTGAAAAATGACACTTCATGCAGAAGGAGTTGGGTTCACAGTTTTCTCAGCTATGAGGGAGGGATGGATGAAGGTGTGCATATTGGGGCACGTGAAGCGGGTTCTGGACCGGCCGGGTTCTGTTGCATCTGCACAGCTTTAGTAGCGTTGCACACCGACGGATGACGATGGATAGGTCCTCTGGTCATGGACAGACTGGGAGCAAACCTACATTCCTGGTCTGATTAAATGGACTTTTCTCATTAAAATCAACTCCTCTCAGCCTCCAAAAACAAACAAAAAACAAAAACAGAAGCTCCGTTCAATCCTTGGCTTTGTCTTCTTCTTCTTTTATACAGTTCAGAGTAAGGAAGCTAGGAGTTACTCGTGTCTCCCCGTCTGATATAAAGTCCCGGGACGTGGGCGAGACAGCTATGATGATGGGAGGAGAAGAAGCGGGGATGGAGGGAGGAATGGGGAGCGCATGCAGCAGGCGGGCGGCTCAGACGGGGGGCGCCTTGCGCTGCAGTAGATACTGGTGGATGTCGTCCGCGTCGCGCTTCAGCCAGGCGGCGTTCAGGAGGATGTTCTCGCAGCACTGCTGCACGGTGCGCTCAGCGGCCGGCGCAGGGTGGCTCTCAAAGAAACTCTGCAAAGGAAACGCACAAAGGCCTTTACTGAAACGAAGGCAGACTGATGTTTATGACCGGTGGTCTGTTATGCTAGGATAGTTACAAAACATGTTTGTTTCATTTTTTACAGAAAGACAGTGGTCACTTCTGAATATTTTGAGATCCTTTTAGAATGAGCTGTTTTACGGTCTGTGTCACTTTAAATCCAAACAGAACTCAATGTTTACGCTCACATATGAAATGAAAATGCCTCCAAACATTATGCGACCACAAATATTTGAAAAGTGAAAGTGGAGCCTCCTGCACAACCAACTAGGATGCTGCAAGTTGTTTCTGGATTTTATGTCAACAATAAAACACTTGTCTTTTCCAGCAGCCATTGTACAATGCATACAGCGGTAAACCTCTGGACTCATTTATAGATTTATATTCACATATCATCACCTTCCTAAAATTATGATTCAAGTCATTTTTTGCCAAAAGTAATAAAAAAAAAACAAAAGAAAAAACTTTTGGCAAAAAATATTACATAGTCGACAATAGTTGCATACTTGTTTTTTTATGCATTTAATTAGGTTATGTCTAAATTAGTTTTAATGTTATGTGCTATGTCACTAATGTAGGGTGAACATATTTTCATTTGGGAAAACCGGGACACCTTTGAGCGGGGGGGGACGGCGACGCCACAAAAAAACAGGACATTTCCCAGGACGGCAAATACGGACATGTCCCAGGAAATACGGGCGTTTGATCACCCTAACTAATGGTTAGATTTATATTTACTAACATTTGACAACAAATAAGCAATTTTCCCTTGGTGATCAATAAAGTATATTCTATCCTAAAACCAACTGACCAAATGGAGCTCAGCTTGGGTTGCTAGGTAACGAGCAGAGTTCCACTGGGGTTGCTAGGTAACGAGCAGAGTTCCACTGGGGTTGCTAGGTAACGAGCAGAGTTCCACTGGGGTTGCTAGGTAACGAGCAGAATTTCGCTGGGTTACTAGGTGAGGGGCAATGCCATTTCAAAAACCTCTAGAAAACCAAAACTATTAAAAGCTGGGTTTTTTAAGTGCTTGTGCTGGTTTGAGAAGCAGTAAAAACCCAAATGGAAACACAAAAACATGTAAAATGTGAATTATGCATCATAGGTTTCCTTTGATTGTGAAAAGTTGGGCAGATGTTTTGAAGGTAGAACGTGTTTGTTTAGCTTAAATATTTGAGTCGACAATCTGCAATTTTGTCCGGATTAAAGTTCACAAAGAACATAAAAAGTAAATAATTTAAGCCTCACCTTGACTTCAGTGGCCATTTTATCAATTGCAAAACCGTCGACTGTGAGCTGCAAAGAGAAACAACTTAAATGTTCAGGAAAGCAGAATGGAAAAAGCATTCGCTACAATAAAAAAACAAAAGAAAAGGAAGACATTTTATGTCAAATAAGTGATGCTATTCCATACATATAATCACTACAGACGTCCAACTGGATGCTTCCAGCAAATGAAATCAGTTTTCCTCTTACCTTGATGAGGCGTGATATAAGGAAGCCTCCTTGGTAGCGGTTGTAAAGCTCCTCCCAGTTGTCCCTGACAAATTTCCAGGCAGCTTTCCGGCCTTGCTTACTGCTTCCTGCCACCCCTCCGATTACAGACACCGTGTCCTGGGGACGAACCTCTTCCTGCCCGGGGCAACATCCACAACGAAAAGTTAAGTTTGAATAAAAACGAATACCACCGAGTTACCCAGTTTTCATTTTTTACACAACACCTGAGGAGATTTGTGTTATATGCAACAGGTGAAGTTAAAGTGTCTGTTCAGACTGAGTGGGAATTAAGTCAAATAAATGCTAGGCTAATGCTAGCATGTCTGCTCCATTTGAACCTGACTCAATACTTCAGTTTGTAACATATTTCAGTGCTGTTCAGGTCAAACTTACGTGGATAACAACAAACAAAAAAGGTAGATTTCCTGCTTCACAAACTTAATGCTTTGACCATTCTAAAGTTTATTGGTTGGTGTTTCAGCTGCTCTCTACAATAGACTAAGGCTAGGATAAGATTTTTTAAAATTTGTTTTAATGAGAAAAAGGAATAAAGATCTGACGTAACCAGCTCAGAAAGTTGGTGTTCTTTCTTCCAAACACATCAATCGTTTCAAAATCCTGCTACAAGTAATAATTTGATGCTGATGTGTTAAAAAATTAAGAATTTCCTCTTTTTAAAACTGACGGCAAAGTACAACCTGACAAGATGTCTCTTTTTAATTTTTTAATTATTTTCTATGTAGATGTTAAAAGTTAACGACTTCGTTCCGGCATTTTACAACTTTGTTCCGGCATTTTTACGACTTTGTTCCAGCATTTTTACGACTTTGTTCCGGCATTTTTAAGACTTTATTCTGGGACTTTCCAGATTCAAATATACTTTTATGCCAAAGGGTTGCTGTAACTCTTTAATTCAAGATTTTGAGTTAAACGTTTGACAATTCTTGCACTTTTACAACTTTATTATTTACAACATAATTTCAGCTATTGTTGTAAAACTAACTTTATTCTCGTCATATTACAGCCATAATACTCCATCGTAGCTCTCTGTATAGTTCTTCCTCAGATTGTTTTCTGGGGAAACGGTCACATGACAACAAGTTATTACAGTCACTTCTACTGTGAGTTTCCCAGTAAAGGGTGAGAAAAAAAACAACATTGATTTATTAAAACAACAAATCAATGTGTGCTTGATGGGGGGATAGGGTTCAGTTTACTCAGGGAATCCTTTCACAGATTCTATTAAAAATGCATCAAGCTGATTCGTGGGATTGGATTAGGATGGAGATCGAGGACAGGGATTAAATACTGAACAAGTTGAACAAAATGAAGGATTCCTCGTTAAATTTCTTTCTCTTCTGTACAAACTGAAACTAAAACACTTGGAAGTATGTAGCTAAACAAACAAAAACAATTTGTGTACCGAGAGAGCGAAGCTGAGGACTTTCTGGATTAGATCGGGAGCCGAGATGGCGCCGAGAACTCTCTCGATGCGATTTTTCTCCTCCTGCATGTCGGCTTGTTTATGGAGCTGCAGAAGCAAACAGAGAAAACACAGAGAATGGTGAAGAGAAGATAAAACTTTTCATAATCCACAGCTTTCCGAGAGTTGTGTCTCTACAACATTTCTCAGTCTTGCTAGTATAGCAAGCAAGAAATTGAAACGGTTCTGACAAGAAAAACACCAAGGAGTCTTTGCTGTGGAGAACACTACTGCAAAAAGCAAAGAACTGTGGAAATAAAATAAAATTTGATGCGATTAATAGGAAATATTACTTATTTTCTCATAATTAAAAGAGTGGATTTTAATGAAAAATAATTTATCTGGTAATAAACTTTTCTGCCACAGAACTTGTAGTCAACTAAAATCAGAAGATAAATGGCAGCATTTATGCATAAATGGATATAAAAATGATGGAATAGTGAATAAAAATCACGTAATTTGAAGCTTTGTCTTAGGTTTGCAATTGGGTCCCGAATCAAAAGCTATTGCCGTTTGGTATGGAAAGGTTTGTGAACTCCTAGATTAATCAATAACAAATAATCGTTCATTGTAGTCCTGGAAGCATGCACTATAGAGAACCAAGTCTGAAATAGAAATGTTGTTTTAACCGGCGTACCTTCAGCATCGTGTCCAATGTGGCGGCGTCTCCGTGCTTCAGCACTGTTAGATACACCTGGTGAGAAAAGAGAGGAAATAAAGACTCGGCATTAAATGTTGATGACTTTGGGGCACAAACAATTCCCTTTTTAATCATTTGTTTGTCAAATTGCACTTTTTAACTGCTTAATTTTCTTCCTATAATATCTACATTGAATTTCCTCAAAGAATGACACTGAAAGTTCTACTAATATGGTTTTAGATCAATTTTCTTTGTCATTGCATTAGAATCTGATTTTATTTTTAAAATCTTAACTTCTTTAAGTTCTCCAAAGTTTTCCAAAACAGTTGGGTGAACGCCACTTTTCAATCCGTCCTGAACCTGAGCACGACCAGGAGGCGTCTCTCACTGGGCACGGGAACAGACTGGAATCTGGCTCGACTCTTTAGGTGGCAGTACAGACAGAGAACTGTACAGCATGTGAAATGGATTCCTTAGAGCTGCTGAGTAACGGCCCCCTGGTTGTACTCTCGTCTTCCACATGGCCAGACGACGTAGCGTCTCTTTTTAGCTGTTGGGTGAATTTGGGGGTCAGACCTGTTTGTTCAGACGGGTCAGTGTTAAATCACAAACACTGCCTCACCGACAACAATGTCCTGGACTTTTTTCTGCCACAGTCAGCCAGGTGTAATTCTTCATGACACAAAGTCATTCCCAACCCGAGCATCGATGTGCCAGGAGAATGTGGATGGGAGCGGTACCACTTGTCCTCTGCTGTGGTTCTGACCCAGGACAGTTTTACACCTACTTAATGCACAGACAGCAGATACCGAAGGAACATGTCTTCACTGCAGATGGTCACTGCAGTGAAGGGGCTTCATGTATGTTTACGAAAAGCAAACAGATGAAGAGCAACACCAGGAAATCCCACCGAATGCGACGGTTTCTCCAACCCCTCCTGAAAGTGTTTTCAGAGAGGAGCTAAAAATATCTGATTTGGTTGAATGAAATACGGGAGATGAGAAAATAAGCGAGCATTTTGAGGCTGGAGAAGTGTAAGTGACTGGGACAGAACATGTGAGTCCTGATGGGTTCAGTTACTGAAACAATCAGAGACACAAAAATTTATGGGATCAAAGGGTAAAAAGATTTTACAGGTTTCTCTCCGGCTTCCTGCCACAGTTTAAAATTGTGACTGTTTGGTTAATTGGTCACTAAATTCTCCTTAGGTGTGAGTAAAACATTAATTTTGTGAATAAAACGGTTGCACAGTGGTTCACTGTTGCCTTGCAACAAGAAAAGTCCTGGGTTTGAATCCCCTCTCTCATAACCCTCTTTACCAGAGCCTTTATTTCAGAATAAAGGCTCAGAAATAATTAATGTATTTCTGACATTTAATTACAAAATGTCAGAAATACATTTTGCAATTAAATTTTATAAATAAAATATCAAAAAGACATTTGCAGGTTCCTCTCTGGGCGCTCCGGCTTTCAGCCACAGTTTAAAATCGTGACTGTAAACAAGTCATATATATATATATATATATATATATATATACATATATATATATACATATATATACATACATATATATATACATATATATACATACATATATATATATATATACATATATATACATATATACATATATATACATATATACATATATATACATACATATATATACATATATACATATATATACATATATACATATATATACATACATATATATATATACATATATACATATATATACATACATATACATACATATATATATATATATATATATATATATATATATATATATATATATATATATATATATATATATATATATATATATATATATATTCATTCTTAGGAAGCTTATTTAAGACAATATTTTTAAGTGGGGAGTGATATAAGGATTAAGACATTTTCCCTTTTCCATAAATGCCACCCAAATAACAAATATCTAACTTTTTGTGAGTAGTGCATCTAATATAAGAAAAACAAACAACAAAAACAATTGATAAGGGAAATTTGTAAATCTTTCAGCATGCCCCTTTATTTCATTCATCTTAAACAGATTTAAAACACTCCCATGTGCTGTTAAAACTCCACCTACCGGGCTCCTCAGGTCTGCAGGCAGAACCTGCTTCGCCTCCACATGCTCCTTGAATCTCCGTCTGGCCTCCTCCAGTGTGGGTTTGTGTCCCGCCTTGCCCAGTTTCCCCAAAACCAGGCCTCTCAGCAGGGCGTCCAGATGGCCTGAAGTCCAACAGAAATGTAAGAAAAGAAACTAGGAAATCATTTCAGCCGCTGCAGAAATTATTCTTCGGGACTTGGAAGGATTTGAAGAATAACAAAAGGATAAAATCAACTAAACGTTTTGTTGGAGGAAGCCAAAAGAGTCACAACCTGAAAATGGATATCTAGAATTTTTGCACTGGAAAAAAATCATTTTAAATTTAAACTAACAAGGGTTAGTTTATGAAAACTGGTCAAAATGATTAAGTTATGTTCAAAATGTCAGACCTTATTTTTGCATAATTATTAGATTGATTTTTAGGTTTCTCTCTTTTTCTCCCACTCATGTTGAAGTTTGATATGATGTACAAAAACTAAACATTAATAAAATATAGATACAATATTCCGACGGTGTTTTAGGGCCACACTAAGAAAATAAAAATTATAAAATTACAAAAAGTTATGGAATTACGAGAATAAAGTCGATTTATTAAGACTTCACTCTCGCATTATTTTGAATTAATTTTCATAATTTTATGACTTTATTCTAATTGTTTCATCTTATTTTTTTATTGTGGCCCTAACACTCAGACGTACAAAGTATAAATGACAAAGAAAAAAGATTTGTCTTTATCCCTAATGAAAAGTGTTCTTAAAGCCACTTTTGAATATGCCAAATATTTGATTGATTAAATAAAATAAAATACAAACATGCCGAGAGAAATGTTATTTTTAAACATGTTATTTAATTAGATGTTATTAAAAAAAGAAAGAAACCTGCATTTGGTTTTAAATGTGAAGACGATAGTTTTATGACTCCGTTCCTCCTCACCTTCGCCTGGCTTGCTGTCCCAGCCCAGCTTGGTGCCGATCGGGGCGAAGAGGTCCCTGATGAACTCCAGGATGTCGTCGTGAAACTCCGTGTGAGACAGCAGCGATGACAGCACTCCCAGGTTGCAGCTCAGGTCGCTCCAAACGGTGTAGTTCGGCTCGTTGACGAACGCCTCCATCAGCTTCAGCACCTCCACTGTGCTGATCATTCCTGCACGAGACTGAAGCCACAGAATAGGAAGTGAGCAGAAACGCCCAATAAAAATGAAATAAAAAGTGTTTGAGCTTTTTCACATTACAACCTCAAATTTCAATTGTTTTATTTGACAAACCAACACATAAACACATGATTGTGACGTTAAAAAAAAGACATTTTTAAAGATATTTTAAAGAGGATGCTGAAGGAGATCTGCATGTTTCAGCTAAAGTATTTTATATAAATTGTATCTACAACTTTGTCTCAATATTGTTTTATGACCTCAACAGTGTAGCTGTGATGTTTGTCATTTCCTGTAAAAGTGTACCGCTTCATCTTCATATGTGCTCTTCTCTCCCTGCCAGGTTTTCGATGGAAATAAAAATTTGTTCTTAATAACTCACAGGGTTAAATAAAATAAATAAAAGTGGCCGAAAAACTAATCAGGATATGAGCCTTTCATATCAATTAATATAATTAACTATTGATTAGTTTTTTTTCTGTAATACTACCAAACTATATTTGCTGTTTTATCCAGTTTTCACTCCACGCTGTTGTTTTTTATTTTTAAGCAGTTATAAGACACAGTGGAGAAACTTTAAACTGCTGCTGTGCCAGTAGCTCTACAGGCTGTTGCTAGGTAACCATAGAATGGGTTGCTAGGTAACCAAAGAGCAAGTTAGTTAGCTGATTCCACCAACTTTGCGTAGCTGACTGAGAGGTTTAGCAGCTAAAGTTTTTCCTCTGCCTACATCTCCCAGAATGCTATGCAGTTCTGGATTGGAGTTCAGTGAGTACTCTATATTAACTTTTTTATTAATTTTATTATTATTGCAACAAAATTCTGCTCAATATGTACATTTAAATTATGTATTATCTATTGATATTGATCATGTATCTATCGCGATATATAATGTTATTGATTTATTGTTCAGCCCCATCTTGTATTGGTGCAGAAGAGAACGTTTACTGCACAAACAGAGGAGTTCAATAAATCTCAACGTGGACCTGAAACGTGTTTCTACTCAGTATAAACTTCACTTAGAGAGGATGTGTGTCGGTGAGACCTACGAGGGAGAATAGGTCATTCTGCAGGCCGAGTCGGTCCACAGGCTGCAGGCTGAGGTCTCTGACTCCCGGCAGCAGGCTCTCCAACATGGACGAGCTGTACTGGATCCGGTAAAAGCCAACAGTTCCAGGGTTGATCTGCAAACGGAACGAATGTGTTACAGCTGGAACACATCCTCACATTGTGTTTTCAGGGTTAACGGTGTAACATGAGCACACCTTGATCCACTGATCCGGACCGACGCCATCAAGAGTCACAGTCGTCTCAGATTTTTCCAGCAAAATCCTGAGTTTGGAGCATTTGGGGTCCTCACTAGTACAAATACTAATAGGCACCATCCAGCTGGGGCAATCCTCACCTGTCCAACAAAACGGGTGGAGAATTTATCCTTCACTCAAACAATAAAAAATCTTTGAGTGAAGTCCAAAGAATAAAAAAAAAAAAAAAAAAGGTAGATGGACAGAAAAATCATCTGGTAACTGAAATCACCCAACTTCAAGTCCTGAAACTTGAAAATCAGATTTGTTTTCTGATCAGTAAACGCATCATATTTAACTAATCTGAAGAACTGGTTATGTAGCAAATCACAAAACTCTTCATAGTAGAAGCTGTAACTTTGTGAACAGGAGAAATATTTGAGAAATATACCAAATATATCTCAAATATTTGAGCTATTTGAGAAAATATCTCAATTTGAGATATTTTCAATATCAGGCTGGTGTTTGAAAATAAAAGTACTTCAGATAAAAAAAAAACATTTAAAAAAGAAGCTATTTTCTACAAAGGGATACTGTAAACAGTATAATGGATGAGCACTGTTGTGATTAAGTCCTGAAGGTGGCGCGTCACAAAGAGACAGAGCTTCTTAAAGAGACAGAGCTTCTTAAAGAGACAGAGATTCTTAAAGAGACAGAGGCCCAATTTCAAAACATTACTGCACTACAAGTTCAAATTTCTTGTAAGTTATATTTGATATATATAAAGCATTTTTATGACAACTAAAAGCAACAGTTACTTGATTGTGCTATAAAAAGGACAATTTACCTGGAAAATATATAATTCTGCCTCTTAAACATTTACTAATGCTAACTGATAGGCCTGTTGATAAATTGTCCTGAAAATGAGTAAAATAAATAACAATGTTGTAATATTGTTTTTTTTCCCAAGTAAATTAATAGTAATAATAATAATAATAACAATGATAATAATAATAAGCCCTCTCAAAGATCAATAAATTTTGATTTATAAAGAACAATTTACACTGGGAACTGGAAGACATTTTAAATATCCAAAATAAAAAGCAAAAACAGTAAAACCCCCAAAACAACTGAAATAATAAATATAACTGATTATTAATGGTAAATAGTCAGAGCTCACCATTATGTGGCCCGCTGGCACAGAACTTCTTCTGCGATAGTTTAAGGATTCGGTTATCACCCTGCTGCAAATGACATCATCAGACAGCGACTTTAAGACGGTGGAAAATCACGCCAGTAAGAAGACAGAACGTGAAGGAATTACCAAGAGATTTTAATTTCAATCAAGTTCAAAATATATTGTAACCGCTACGATTGAAACCAATTACAAAATACAAAATAATCTCAAAACGATCTACACGCAAAGTTTTGTAATTTTGGTAACTAACTGGCTTAAAACAAGAACAGTTTGGTCAGATTTAACTTCAAACAGTGAGAAAAAAAGGCACATCTTTTCATTTAGTGTATTTCCAGATGGTAAATAAATCAACTAAATTAAATAAAACGACTCACCTGTTCCTGGTCAACTACGATGATTGGGAAGCCCATTTGCTTCGTCCATGAACTCATCACTGCAGCAATGGGTTTCCCACTCGCCTGTTCCAGACAATCCCAGAGGTCCTCTGTGGAAAACGGCCCAAAATCAGATCAACACGTGGCGGCCATTTTAAAATAACTTCAGCTGGACACAATGCTAACTGACTGGTCTTACCTGTTGATGCATTTTTATGTTGGAACTTTAAAAGATAGGAATTCATTCCTTTCCTAAAGTCCTGTGAAGACACATTAAAGGATTGACTGAAATAGATTGGTGCAGCGACGGCGCCGGGCCACGAGCTGGAGACCACCAACCTCGTCTCCAATGTAGTTGTGCAACATGCGAATCACAGACGCTCCTTTGCTGTAGGAAATGGCATCAAATATTTCATCTACCTCTGATGGATGGCCCACGTTCACCTGAAGCACACAGCCAGAAAACAGCATGATGATGTCATCGTGATGAAGTAAACAAAACAACGTCTTGTAGGGCTGCAACTAGGGGTTATTTTAGTAATTGATTGATTTTTTTGGCAATTAATCACATTAAAAAGGCCACATTGTGTGGATTTTTCTTTTAAGTCTTTAGACCATATTAAAAATACATTAAAAGAAGCAAATAAATAATGTGAAACGCTGAATCCTTTCTCTTTGACTTATCTGGTTAATTGGATAGCAAAAGCTGGAGTTTTTTTTACCACTTTGAGGAGCTGTGGGTATTTACAGACTATTATTTTCTTTATATGCATCTTAAATGCAAAATGTACATATCTTTTGTTCAGTTTTGGCTTAATTGCTGCTCCCAATGCTCTTTATTTTTCAGCAAGTGGATTTTTTTTTGAGTCTGCGTACCCCAGTTAATGATTATTCGATTTCTAAATTAGTTGATTATTTCAGTAATCGATTAATCTGATTAATCCTTTCAGTCCAAATGTCTTATGATTCAGAATCACCTTTCAGACAATCCATTTAATGACAGTAGGGCTGAAACAATCGATCTGATTAATTGAGGTGAATCGATTATTAAAACAATCGTAAACTACTTTAGCAATCGATTAATCGCTAACTTAAGTATACACACTCAAAAAAAGGACACTTGTTGGAAAAAAAAACCCCAACATATTCAGAGCAGCAATTAAGGCAAACTGTACCAAATGTAAACATTTTGCATGCAAGTTAAAAACACATTTTTTCTATAAATATATTTCAACCAAAACTCCTCAGGTGGCCTCAGTTTTAGCTTCATTCAGTTCACATTCACTAAAGAAATACTATGCTGTTGCATTTTAGGCAATAAAACATTTATTTTCTCATTTTAAAAGAGCAATTGATTTGTTTCATTACATCTTTTAATGCATTTATAATATTGTATAAAAAAGCTGAAATGGTTAAATATAATGTGTAGAATGCGCCAATTTTTTTTATCCAATCAATCGTCAGAATAACTGATTAATAAAATAATCGTCAGCTGCAGTCCTGATCGACGGTCTCTCCGGTTCCTGGTTGTCCTCCCACCTCTATGGGGTGGCTGCTGTCCAGCGCGTCCAAGTCCAGAGCCCGGGTGTAATCAGCTGAGACAAACTGGGTCCAGATGTCATACTCTGGGAAGCAGTGATCCACACACAGGTACTCAATCCAGGAGGCAAACCCCTCATTGAGCCAGAGGTGAGTCCACCATTCCTGCATACAGACACACATTCAGTCAGGGGAACGTTGACCATCAACAGCTGCTGGATCTCAACACAAGTGATCTGTGGAATAAGATCTTAATTGGGTTAAGTTTCACTTTAAGAGATTCTATAAATGGACTGGTGAGATATGCATCATAGGACCATCAATTAGCCTGCAATTCTTTCATACCAGATCATATTTTAATATTTTTCCCCTTTGCTTTCTTTTCTAAAAAAAAAGAGATTACAAGTCAGAAAATATTTTCAAAAAGTGGCTTTTATTTCAATCATCCCTTCATTGAGCTGTATGACGGAGTATCAGGGGAAATATTTGTTCAATGACGATAAGATAGTCAAAATATAAACAGGAAAAAAAGATAATTTTACCAGAAAAAAACTTGATTATTGAGCTCAGTCACTGATTCTTTATTAAAAATAGACATAGTTGTTTGCACAATCGTATCAAAAGGCTACTGATAATCTTTTAACACATTACATCAAATTATTAAGTTTTTCTATTAAGAGTTATTGGTAAAACCTACACCAAAATGCTCAACATTCATCTTTTTCTCTTAAAATTACATTATTCTTCTAATATTATGACTTTATTACTGTAATTAAAAAAATAAAATCTTAGCCTGGCGCTTATATTTTGTTGACTTGAATTCAAAGCCAAAATAAATAGAAGCTACAAAACATTATTTTCAAACAAGATGGCGGCTCTGGGCGTGCTGACATCACTCCGAACTGTGGAAACTGCTTGTGTAGGAAAATATATGTCAATCTCACATCAGCTCGGAAGGCTAAATAGATTAATAAAGATAAAAACGAAGCACGTTATGTCTATAATTGTAATATTTTTTAGTTAGTTTCATTAATGTACAATATAATTCCAGTTACCTATAAATTTTCCCCCATTAACTGCCATTTTTATTTATTTTAGTTAGCAAAAAAGTTTTCTTAGTTTCAGTTTTCGTTAGCTGTCATCACCTCGGTAGGTGCAAGATGATATCTCCCTTTAAAAGTTACTAGTGAGTGTTCCGGATTATTACCATGGTAACCAGGTTTCCAAACCACTGGTGGGCGAGTTCGTGTCCGACCACTAGCGCCACCCACTGCCTGGATGACGAGCACGAGTTCTTCGGATCGATTAGCAGTGCAGTCTCCCTGGAAACAAATATCAGCTGTGAGATTTGTTTGGCTTTCTGGAAAATTTACAGCCTTACTGCTGTAAATCTGTTCAGTATTGTAAGTTTTGTCTAAATTAACGTAATATTATCGTTCCTTTTCGCCAGATCACAGCGCCAGTAGAATTTCTAACTACATTAAAAAATTTACAGCCAATCCATGTAATCTGTATCGGTGATCAACACTCATGAGCGATTGGTATATTCTGAAAAGTTACAGTTTTAATTAAGTCATGTTAACAGTATCGCAGTAGAAAAACCCCAACCAACCATTTTAAAATAGCTACTGCATTAGTAGTTTCAGCCTCAGGCTTTGAAACACTGCCAACATTAATACCATCAAAGTTTTACTACAATCCAAATATAAACGATTCTCACTGAAGCTCACCTGTATGTTACAAGGCCCCAGTTTTCCATGGCACCTAAGAGGCAGAAAAACCGGGTTTTACTCTAAACGCTTTAAATTCCTCAGAGAAGCGTAGGTTTGGTAGCTACTCACCAGCAGCAAAATCAGCAATAGCTATGAGATCAATTTTAGGTAATGGATAAGGAACACTGAAGTAGTCTTTGTAGAACGGTAAAGTCTTAGAAGCAACCTGTACAAAATTTTTTAAAAAGCCTGTTAATGTGACTTTTATCCACTGTCAGCACCTGAAAATGAGAAAAACTAACACGCACACAAAACATGGCAGGATAAAAGCACCATCATGCACGTTTTGGTTACATTTAATTTATTTGCTGCTTCAGTCATAATTTTTAGTGAAAATAAAAGGGAACATAAAGCGAACGGACCCGTTCAGTTGGTTTAATTCCCGACATAAGATTCTCACCTCCAATGCAAATTTTCCTTGTTCTGCCTTCCCGACGGGCGTGTAGACGCGCACCTTTACGCCATCTGACGACTGGGTCTCCACAAAGTCATATTCACCGATCACAAAAGCTACGAGGTACGTGGACATGATGGGCGTGGTGCCGAACTTTACTTCCACGAGGTTTACATCAGCTGAGTATGGCTTTTGATGAACGACATCCTGGAGAGAGGAAACCATAACATAAATATATCGTCATTTGAAAACAGCACAAAGAAGAAGCAAGGCAAAGACAAAAATTAAAGGCAGAATTTTAAATCTACTTAAATTGAAGCACAAGTAGAACAGACTCTAGCTGCGTTTCCATTTACCATATAATTGTCCAGTCTGACATTTTGCAAATAAATTTGCTTAATGGAAACACAATATGTACAAAAAAAACCAACTTGTTTTTTGTTACAAGGTTTTGGGGCAAAGATGAGGTGATTTTTATTTTGGCTTCCAAAATTGATTTATTTTGCAAAACAGCAATGGAAAAAAAAACTTTTTCCCCCCCAAATCAAACGAGTTACGAATCAACATTGTTGCCACTGGAGCAAAACACAAAGAAAAAGACGACAGGAAGTAGTTGGAGGATGATGGAATAGCAAGTTTTTAATGAAATATGATGCAGACAAACATATTCATGTGTGATTTAATGGTGTTTCTTATTAATGTAACCACCTCAACTGTGAAATTGTGTTCTTTTCAACATTAGCAGAATATTGACAAAGTTTTGCACACATTTGTAATGGAAAGACAGCTGGTGTCGGCCTCATACCATGTTAAAAGCAAAGGAGTAAAACTGTGATTTTAAAAGATTTAAACACATCAACTTAAGGCCACCAGAGCAAATGCCTGATTCCCCCTCAAACAATTAAAATATCTGGGGTTTAATTTCTTGTTGAAAAAGATGAAAACCGGGGAAAATGCAACATGACCATTCAGACTTCAAACGCTTTGAAAGCAATCGGATACATATCTGAATATCGGCTTGGACCGTTCGGACTGCCGTGAAAAAGTCAGATTTGGGTCACAATTTTGGAGGAAAACCCCCCCGCATTTTTCTGCTGTGTAAACGTAGCCTAAGATAATGAGTGACTTTTTTTTCCTATTCGAAGGACAGATCATTTTCTACAGTTTATAAAATGTTTTATTTTGCAACATTTTGGCAAGAAATTAATTCCATACATACCTAACAAAAGGGTGTAAATGAAACAAGACTTATTTGTTAGCTTTGTTAATCAAAACTTCCTGTGACTAACAAACTCCAGGTTTGATTCGTTTCTCAGAAGGAGCCAGATTTATGTACCCAGCACACATCAGTTGAAATGTTAGCTATGAGGGTGTGGTGGAACATATAACCTCCAACAGATAGTGGCTGCTGATTAAACGTAGACACGAATGCTTAGTCACCGACACCCAGTGACTAAGCTTATTGCTCACGTAAATATAGCATTAGCCTGCAGCAGAAAATGCCGTCCATCTGCCTAATGTTATGGAAACTGACGACAAACACAGATGTCAGAAAGTTGGCAGCAGAGAGCAACTTTGGGAGGCGTGGAGACTGGAGTTTCTGATAATGAGGTGTGAACAGATGACATACCATATTGGACAAGGCGACTCTGTCCTTGGGAACTATCAGAGTGATGTCAAAGGTGGCTTTAATGGCGGGCTCGTCCCAACAGGGAAAAGCTCTGCGGGCATCAGTGGCCTGAAAGAGACGAGAGGGAGGAAGAAAAATTTTTAAAAACTTGAGTTTAATTACGACGTTGCTCAGTTTGCAGGGAGCTGGTCACTGGATGGGTGATAAAAGAAAAACAGAACATTAGAAAATACCTAAGAAGGGGTGTGGGGGCATTTATTGTATCGTTTATTATTTATCATAAATCCATAATATATCCCAATAAATATGTGATCAATATCATTAGATAATAAGTCTGACAAAATCTGACAGAATTTTCACGGCCAGCTGGCGAAATCAACTGACTCGCTCACTCTTTGGTTACCTAGCAACTCTCTCAGTCTTTGGTCACCTAGCAACACCCTGTTGAGTTACTGGCACAGAATGAGTTTAACTTTTCCCACTGTGCCTCAAAACTGCTTAAATTTATTTTTTTTAAATAGCGTCATGAAGTGAAAACTCTGGATTAAACAGAAAAGGTCATAGCACCAGTTTAGCAGTATTTTGTTTATTTAAAACAAAAAACTAATCAATAATTATCCATAGTCTCATATGAAACACTTATCATAATTCATTATTCAGTCTATATATTAGTATGATGACTTTCTTATTGTAGGTATTTTTGATTTATTGTTTTTACAATAATAATGCTTAAACTCCCAATTACGCTTATCGTATAAAATATCAGCCAACCTTTATTTCAATTACACAAATCAATGAATTATTGAGACATTAAGAATAATAAATAATCTAAAATAAAATACAAAATGTTCCCTTTTTTGGCATTCAGCAAATTTTGATAACTAATTAAAAGCAATTAAAATGTAATCTGATTTAACTTCAGACAGTGAGAAAATGTGTCTTTATATTAGGTGCATGAAAACATCTGGTTTCAACTGTAAGGTTTTCTGAATTTACTTTTAACAAAGCATTTGATTCAATTTTATTATTAAACTGTGCAGTTTGAAAATGAATCACTTTCAAGACTTTACTCAGAAATCAAGCACATTCCAAACCTTGAAAACACCAAACTGAAATTCAAGCATTTTCAAGGATGAACCCTGTTATCTTCACCAGGTGTCGTTTGCCCTAGACGTTGTGTTTATTGTTGTGTTTACTGATCAAAGATCAGCTGATTGAGATTGTGAAAAATTTAATGAGTTGCTTCTCGGGCTCTAGAAAACCAAACCAGTTCTTTTATAGAACCAGTAAAGAACCGGCGCCAGCACCTTTCTGTCCATGAAGCCGCTTTAGCGGAAACATGGAGGACAGAGAAAGACATGCCCTGAAGGCGAATGCCGTCACTTTCATTTTTTAAGTTATCACAACTTGTGTGTTTCAGTTGGATCGTCAGCGCAGAAACGGTAATGCTTAATGTGACCACTAGAGGCAAAATGGAAAATGATGCAGGATGTATCTGCTGCCTTTCAGTGCAAAATGATCTCTGAAAACTAGGAAAATATTCACCGTCTATATCATGTAAAATCCTATTGGAGGTTTTTACATTTAGCTAGACTCTTTAAAAAGAGGATCATCTATATTTAGTGGGCGGCTGTGGCTCTGTGGGAAGAGTAGTCGTCTTGTGATGGGAAGGTTGTAGCTTCGATTGCAGCTTCGTCCTGCCATGTCAATGTGCCCTTGGGCAAGGCACTTAACCCCAACTTGCACCATCAACCTCTGCGCACACGTACATGAATATGTGAGCATTTGTATGGGTGAATGTGACTCTAGTGTAAAGTGCTCAAAATGACAGGAAAGTTTAAATAACATTAAACCCACCATCTGATAAAAGTTCTGTCTGAACATTTTGTTGTTATAATGATAATAATAATAATAATAATAATAATAATAATAATAATAATAATAATAATAATAATAATAATAATAATAATAATGCTTTTTGGCAATAAATTTTGTAATTTATTCAGGTAATTCGGGGCTGTCGCTCTTATTATTTACAAAGTTTAGGGCAGTTTTGTTTTGACTAGACTAGTGGCGTCCAAGCATTTTGACTTGCCTCAACTACTGTTGGGACACAAAATTAATGAAATTAAAAATGTAAAAATTAGTTTGTTGTGACTTTTTTCTAAAGTTTTACCTACTCAACAATAAAAATGTTACGAAACATTTATCTTAAAGATCGAAAACACAAACAGAAGGTGCTTCAGACTGTTACTATAGTACAACAGCGTATCAGGGCGACGCAAAGTACATAAAAAATTTAAATGATCAGAATAAAGTCATAGCAAAAATGTATTTCCGCGTTTTGCGACTTTATTCCTGCTACATTACGACTTTATTTTCATAATATTACTATCGTTTTTTCTTAGTATGGCCCAAATACTCTGTCAGACCTTATTAAAAGAAAAAGAGTTTCCAAGTTTCATCGACACCAATCATTTTGTATTGGTGAACGATGTTTGCATGCAACATTTTTTTTAAACCAGTCTTAAATTGTGCTCAGCGGCCAAATAAAACCATTTCCAGGGCCTCAAATGGCCCCTGAACCGCACTTTGAGGTTCATTAGGTTCATCTGTAATTGTTTTATGGCATTTTAGATTCATCCTGAAAGCAGAATATCCGAAAATCTGGGTAATACAATAAAGAAATAAAAACAAATGTCTTTGTATCGAGTTTATTTCTTCACTAGCAACAGAATTGAGAGTATAACAATAAATCTGCCTGCTGTGTTTTCCCATCCTGCGGACTCCATCCACTCACCTCAAACTGTGTGACGGCTGCATACCGGGTCTCTCCAGCAGCCGTTGTATATTTACTTCTATAGAATCCTTTCATTTTGTCGTTCAGTTCCCCCACAAATTCAACCTTCAACGTCCCAGAGCCTGTGGAGGCATTCACAGAAAGAGCACCGCTATTAGTTCTCGTTTTTTATACGTTTTCTGAACAACTCTTTGACAGGCAAAATCCCTCCATACCTTTCTGTAGGGAACTTGGAAACGACAGGGTGACTTTTTCATCCTCGTTTTGATAGTTGAAGCCTGTGGCATTGATTTCTGAACCAAGGAAAACAGAAAAACACAAAGAGAAAGAGAGGAAGGCTGATGACTTGAGGAAAAAAATTACACTAGTGTGACCTTTCAGTCAGCTGAGACAGAGGTGAAAGAGGTCAACACAATATTTTAGTGAGGATAGTGAGATGACAAAAGGAAGGAGGAAAACTGAAAGTGTGACCCTCACCATCTGCTCCTTCTGGTACGAAGGAAGCTGTGATAATGTCAATGTCAGCGCAGTTCATCACGATCTGATTTGTAGCCTGTATGACCTGTAAATATTGACAGAAAACAGTTTAATCTACAGAGTCACATTGTCAAAGACAGACATGATTTATGGTTGCTGTTTGTGTCTACGCGCAACGCCACGTGTGAGAAACGTTCACCCGTCCAGCCTGTCTGAGTATGGAAAGCCCTCAAGACCAAAAATAGTGTGTAAATTAACACGTTCTAAACCGTAGCTAGCTGGATGAGCTGTTTTGTTTGGGGGGTTTTTCACGCGCAAATGTGTTGTGAATATCAATGCACATTGTCAACAAACATTTGACACCAAAATAAAAAAAACAACCAGAAAACAAATAAAATAGATACCGAAGTATTGAACCAATTTTTCTTGTTACAGACACTTTGTCTTCATTCTATTTCTCCGTCTTTCAATCATGGTAAAAAGAAATTGAGCAATTTATTGATTTACTGCTTATGGCAATAGACTTAATATGGACGCCCTAATAAAACTCCCTCTTTAAAGTCTAGTTCTGCTCCATTTAGCTCAACTCTTTTCAGACATCCAGCCTGCAAGGAAACCCAAAGTGTAAATGAAACTTTGTCTGAATCTTGCACTTTGCACTGAAATGGGATCAGAGCCTGGAACACATCCAACGTGTCTAAAAGTTTAAAAGCTGGAAACGAAACTTCCCCAACCTATCCAGCACAGAGCAAGGCGAGAGAAAGACACACTTGGTCCATGGTTCTCAAACTGTGGAACCAGGGCCGCCAGTGGTACTCAGGCTCACTTCAGTGGGATTGTGAAGAAATGTCAGCATTTATGATATAGTGACAGCGAACAAATACCGGAAGATGTGAACTTAAACTTGAATCCAGTGATAAATTAATCAGAATCACACTTAAACGCGTTCCAGTTCCAAGTTGGGAACCCAGATAGATTTGCTCAAAGCTTCATTCACTGATAATGTCAACAATATTAGCAATACAGTAATTAAATCTACAAGATAATATAACTTCAGCCATTGCTACATTGTTTGATGAATGGGTGCCAGATTGGATTTTGGAGTTGTGTGACCAGAAGATATGGACCTTTACGCAGCTCTCCTGGGTTCAATTCCCGACCCCCAGACACCATTTACTACCTTCACTTTCTTTTTCTGCCCTTCTACCCAAATATTAAAGCAAAGAAAACAACACCCCTCCAACTTTATTACTCAGAAACCCCACATCTAAGGATTATTACGTAAAGTTGGAAAAATTAAACTTTGATGTAAAACAAATGGTAAATGGACTGAATTTATTTAGCGCTTTTCCAGTCCATTCTATTTTCACCACTCAAAGCGTTTTACACTAGAGTCACATTCACCGAGTCGCAATCACAAACACACACACACACACACACTTATACACCGATACGCAGATCGGTAGGCAGTTTGGGATTAGTGCCTTGCCCAGAGGCACATCGACGTGTGGCAGGAGGAAGCTGGAATCGAACCTACAACCTTCCGATTGCAAGACGAGTTCTCTATCATAAAGCCACAGTCGCCATTAATTTTTAAAACAAGTTAAATAATAAAACAGAATTATTTAATAATTTATGACAACAAACTGAAAAGTGCAAGTCTTTGTTGCAGCACTGCTTTGTAAAGTCTTACATGGAAAAATTGAGGATTACTGCAGCAGATTGTTCTAAACTGTGATGCAAAAAAATTTGTAGAAATTACAGTGAATTTATTGTTAGGGCGAACAGACGTTGGTGAATTGTAACAGTGACACCGACAGTTTGGAGAACAGGACTTTTGAAACGGCTGTCAGCTGTGAGACTGACGAGGCAGAAAACCGGCCGCAATTATGAAACATGGCAGAAGGCAGAAAGACAGACTGCTGAGCCTTTGGAGCACATTACGTTAACCCGCTGAGACCTTATGCAAGGCAAACTTCTCACTTCAAGACACGGACTGAACCAGGGTTGAAACTTTATTTCAAAATAAATGTTTTTGTCAAGATGTTTTCAAATGAGGTAGAGATTACGTGAAATGTTTTTGTTTTCTTAAGGTTTGTAAAAACTGAAGAATGATCCTCCTGTGTTTGAAATCGACTGTCAGGACAGTTTGCGAGTGAAGGCAGATGCTTAAACCTGAAAAGACATTTAAAATGCATTTTAAACTTCGCCAACAGTCGGATGTACATAAGTGATGGTGTGTAGTGTCGTTTGAGAGGGAAGCGCCTTCCTCTCTAAACTGCCTCTTGTCTATATATCCACATTTTGTGATAGCAAAACAAGTGACCATCTGATTTCAGTCCAGCTTCTTAAGAAGTTGCTTTTAGAATTACAAAATCTGATTGTTGCAGAATTTGGTGCAAATGTGGATTGAGCAAACAAACAGGAGGTGTGGAAGGGACTCAAATTGGAACATTACAAATAAAATAAGCGTCAGAAATCAGCAGCATGCGATACTTCATCAACTATGACTGCTACTGAATATCACTAAGCCCAGCAGGACCCTCCCTATGTGTGCTAATGGTGAGAAACATCAAATGTACACAGCAAACAGATGCTCGTTGTGTGCTTTCTCTTTCAAGTACCAGTTCTAACTGGCTGCACAATCTGTCATCATTACCCAAAACACCTGCAAAGCAACATCTGTCCACCTTTACTTAAGCTGATATGTTGCTGTAACTACTTTGCTTTGAGAATACAACAGGTTGACTTGAACCACAGGCCAGGAGAAAAAATACAATTGCTAATAGGATTGCAAACAATCACTCGACTTACAGTAATTGTGGAGTAAGAGCTACTTTTTTGTTGCAGTTTGGCCGCCGTCCAACAGAGGGCGGCGCTGGTCATCCCTCAGCAGAGCTGATGCGGGAATTAAGAACAGAAACGGTCCAAAGAGGCCCCGGTGTGGGATGTAAAATGCACTTTATGCCGTTCTGTTTTGAAATAAAGAACTCGACAAGCTCCTTACGTTTCGAATTAACTGATTTAACTAAAGCGTCTGCTAAGATCTTCTTTTTGTATTATAGTGAGGGCGCCTCTTGTCTTAAGCGGAGCCGTTAATACACAAGCAAAGATGGCGTTGAACAGGAAAGAGAAACGGTCCAGAGACCGATATGGGATGTAAAATACACTTTATGCGGTTCTATTTAGAAATATAAACACCTCAATAGCGCTCTTTCAGTCTAGCCAAGCAGCATCTCATTCAATAATTACTGGTACGAAGGTGATAGAAATTGCAAAATTATGGGGGGGGGGGAAACATGATGCTAATAGGCACGGTTGATTTTGAGGGCTGTCGTGACTTGATAAAGATTATGAAATCCGTTCTAACTGCCTGCATAGACTGTCATTACTGAAAACACCTGTAACGCAGGTACTGTTCACCTTTAAACAAGTAAGCTGCTACCATTACAACTGCTGTGCTTTGACAGTGTGACAGGTTGACCATGAAAAAGCCCAAACATCCTTTGGGCTTTTTGTGATCACACTTGCTGATGATCCAGTTGATCAGAAGCCCATAACTACGAATCTGTGCTTAGTTTTCCCTCCTGACGTTACAGGAAACGTCATTCTCCATGACTCTGAAGTACTTCCGGTAAATAAAATGCATATTCCATTATAATGTTTAACTTAAACTTTTCCATATCTACTGTCAAACAGTGGCACTACATTTGCTTTGAAAATATCCCTCAATATAAAAAACTGGAGCACCACAGGGGACAGTACACTGCCCACTCCTTTTCATTGTGTACACCTGAAACTTCCACTTGCAGTCATAGCCCTGCCATCTGCAGACCTACTCGAATTACACTCCAGTTATCAAGTGCATCATATATGCACAAGACATTGAGTACAAAGAGCAGGTGGACCTCTTGGTGGCATGGGTGGAAACAATCATCTCTTCTTGAATTTAAAAACAAAGGTTAAGTTTCAGGAGAAACAGGAACGTGTCAAACAAGCAGCAGTAAACCAAAGCAGACTGTAGTCCTTGTACTTTAAGTCCTTTAGCGTTTCCAACTGTATACAGCATTTCTTCTATAATCTTGTTGAGGAGGGTGTAACCACTTCTGTCGTCGTCTGCTGGAGTAGCAGCATCACAACCAGTAAATTAAGATGTTTTCACATCAGATAGTCCCGTAGATCCGGTTCCATTGCAACATTTGAACACATAAACACGACAAGTGCAACTTCCTTCTTCACTAAATGTAAATAAAAATGGAGCAGTCAGATTTTGGCAGTTGTAGGATTTCATTTTTGTCGTTGGTAAAAGACCACGAGTGTTACACTCACGCTTTGTTTTGTTTTGGTTGCATTTACCCAGAATGCCATGCATTATAGACTTCTTCCTGCTTTTGGAGCAGTCTCCAATCCGCTTGGCGTTCACATATGTGTTGCCAGAGTTTACTTCAACTGAATCGAAACCTAGGTTTGTAGCCAACTTTCTTGGTCTACATCAGAGTTTGATTGCACATTGACACCTCCCCAAACAAAATGGACTTCCTAGGCAAATTAACTAGAGTTTGATTAAAGCGTACTAGACGTGGCTGGTGTGAATAAACCCTTGAAAGCTGAATAAGATGATAAAGTTGACTACGCACTGGGTTCTACTGTGGGACCTCTGGAGATGACCGTACAAATAAGGACATATTGGACAACATGGACCATCCTCTTCACAAGACCAGTAATCCAACAGCAAGTTATTACCATGTAAAAGCACCAGCAAGTCTTTTAGGCTATATGCTTCTGAATTATGCGCTTGTTGCAAAGCCTGTCAGTTTAGGTGGATACTATAGATTGCGATGTTCACAGTTGTGCAATGATTTATTTTTGGATGGTTCTTCAAACATCCTTCAACAAAAATCTTCCAAACTTGGGATATTGTTTTATAACCTAACATTGCTTTAAAGGTCTCCACAATGGTGCGATGGGTTCCTTGACCTTCAAGCCACACACAGTGACAAACATCTGATTTTAATTTCAGAGGTGGAATGTACTTAATAATTATGTAACTTGGAAGGCAATTGGTTTTGCTGAATTTTAATACGAGATACATCTGAAATGCTGAATACAAACAGCAGAATATGTCGCAAAATATGCAAAATATCCTCTCAGTGTGCGCAGTATTCATAATGCAAAGTTCTATTTGGAGGGCAATAATTGTCGGTTAATATTTTCCAAGTGATGGAGGCCCTGGTGAGAAAGAGAGGAAAGAAGATTTCGTACCCGACTGTCATCTCAGTATTTATCAAAAGCCGGATTTTCTAACATTGTGCAACACAGTTACAAAACTACAAAAATCTTTAGACTTGAAATTGTAAAAATTCAAGTCTAAGTGGAAGGAAAATGATGCAAGTGGAAGGAAAATGCATCACTTTCCTTCCACTTAATCATGCACTACTTTACTGTTTTACTTTGTGTCGGTTTATCACACAGGATGCAATAAAACACACTCAGATTTGTGGTGTTAACCGGACAAAATGTGTACAAGTTCAACAAGTATATTTACATTTCCAAGGCACAGCTAGTTATATGTAGTACTAATTGCAAAGCCACATGTTTATATAAGAAAATAATAAGCTGGGTATTGAATTATGTTCTGTTAATGTGTAGTGAGGGAGAGTTTACAAGCGAGGAGATGTTTGCACAGGTGGCTGATATATTGGTGGCCACACAATGGGCGGAAATGCACACCATGTAGAGCTACTGATTTTTCTTTATTGTTGCCTATTTTACATTAATATTGGTTTTCTTAATTATACATTGGGCTGCACAGAGTTATAATATAAACAGTGTTGAGTAGAGTAGCTAAAAATTGTAGTCGAGTTATAGCACCATCACGTCAACCTATTTAGTACAAGTAAAAATTAGCTGTCCAAGAAATTACTTAAGAGTTAAAAAATATTTGATACAAAAAGCTACTAAAGTAATTAAAGTAATAATTAGCTGAAAAATGCTCATGTAATATTTAAAAATACTGTCAGACAGCAAAGAATGACAGTTATGTGCAAATTATGATTCTTCAGAGATTAGACATGAACTAATCCTTCAATTTAAATCGCCAATAGCCAAAAATAATCTTTTAGTGGCTTTAGCATAAACAGGTTTTTTTATACTTATTGGTGGCATTCATGCATCTTTTTTTTAGGGATATCAGTACATATTATGCTCCTAAACAGCCTAATCATAGGTAGGTAGTGTAGCAAAACATTGTACTGAAGAAAGAGTATCACAACGTCAACATATTTTTACTCCAATAAAAAGTAGCCGTTCAACAACTTACTCAAGAGTACAAAACATTTTTCACAAAAACATCTGCTGGAGTAACTAATCAGAACATCTGATTTAATATTTAAAAAATGATGTTGGATAAACAAAAATATAAAGTTATGTCAAAATTTTTATATTTTAAAGACTAAAATAAAAACAACATTTCAAAATAAATTTAGGAAGAAAATATATTTCCAAATCGAATTGTTTACCGTTAAGCTTATAAAACTAATACTTAAAGAAGATAGTGTTTAGATGTTAAAATAAGAAAAAGTACTTCCAGTGACAATAAATAAATACTAATGCTTTTTTCTTATCTCCAAGTGGTACAAAAGGTTCAGTAGTCAGAAAATAACATAATAACAACAGAGAATGCTTATGTTAAAGTTGCACGGTCCGATCTATCATGGTGGAATGCAGTCTGGAAAGAGTTCAACATGAACTGGCTCTCGTCCGTTCATGCCTCATTCTAAGTGGGACAACATCACTATCTCCTTTTCTGTTATTTCAACTGTTACCTTTATGCTTTCTATATCCATAAAAGCTGCATCAAGTCTGAGAAAATTCTACCAACAACTAAACATTCTTACTCTCCTTCAATTAACTTTTTACATGCATTTAAAAAGTACTCCTACATCAGTCATTCTGTTTCTGTTTTTGTGCATCTTCGCTGTCTTCTCAACCTCCAGTCGGTCTTGGTAGATGACCCCTCACACTGAGCCAGGTTCTGCAAGAGTTTTTCTTCTCACTATCACTATATGCTTGCTAAGAGAGTGTGCTGCAAAGTCAATGACACAATGCAATCTGCTGGGTTTCCTTAGATAGAAAACATTTGAAACTAATTTGAATAATTAACTGAACTCCATGCACTGTTTAACAAGTCGGATCAACTGCAATGTATGTATGATTGAACTGAAGTGCGTTGAGGCGTGTTGTGAATTGGCGCTATATAAAACAACTGAAAACTAAATTAACTGAGTATTTGTAACTAGATACTACCCATCTTTGTGCAACTAAACTGTTGTTACAACGGGCAACTGTCAGACAGACTGGGTGAGCGAGTGGGAGGGAGCGACACGATGTTGCCATGATTTAGCAAACACTTGACAGCATTAGTTGGCTGTATCTCGGCTTGTTTGAAGCAGTAATAATTATTATTAAAGAAAGATTTAGTTGTTAGGTGATCTAAACTGGTCTCACGTTAGACTTGCAGGCAGACGCTGTTAGCATAAAGGCTAGCTTAGAATATATTTAAACGGTAGGCTATGCTAACATGAGAGTGCAGGTCTGCTGCTACCTTCTGCACAGCTGTGTTAGCTTTAGTGACTAGCCCATTAATAATATACAGTAGTCTCTTGCTGCTTTTCAGGCCAATGCGAAACGCTTACAGATTTACATTAGCGACCTTCATTTAACACACCAACAACAACAGCTAGCGGGCTAGTTGTGAAAATTTACTCGTGATCAGTGAACCACGATAAATTGGCTAGCGAGTGGCAACGTTAGCTGGTCAGATTACGTAACAAAATCCCTGCTTGGCAGGCTCAGACAACATCATCCATGTCTGAAGCCAAGCAACTTACCTCCACTTGTGCCTCCAGCTTGCCGTCAAAGGTGAAGTCGATCAGATCTGGCTTCAGACACAACCCATAGTTTACGGGGCAAACGTCAGTAGGTAACCGCACGAAGGGCCTTCTTTCGGGCATGGTTCCTGTATTTTGGCCGCTTGCGCTGCTGAACGAGGAACTGTGTGTAGTAGCGCCGTTTATCTTTGCGATTTTTATAAACACGGAATTGATGAAGTTGGGTTTCGGCAGTGCGGATGGACAATAGCTGGTGACTGTACGCGTGAAAAGCAGCGGAACAGCGCGTCCGAAGAGTAGCAACATGAACTGAAACCGTTTCAGCGCTACTCTTCGCTCTTGTATAGCCCAAACAACTTCACTTAATCAGCGTCGAGTTCAAGAGAAGTGACGTCATCGCGTCTCGGCCTACGTTCAGAACGTGTGTGAGGCAGCACAAACTTTTTCTATTTTATTAATCAATTTTTACTAAAGATTCAAAAACGGAGGTGACAAAATAACTCATGTTATTTACTGAAGTATGAGTACAAATACTTCTCAAAAAAGTCTAATTAAAAAAAAGTGTACAGGTTCTACAAATTAATTAAAAAACAAATTTAACCTCAATGTTTCAAGATAACTCTTGATGAAAGTTCTAGGCACTCGGAATCGCACAAAACCCCTCTTTCTCCTCACAACGTCCCCTAAAAATACTGGTGTGTTGCTTGTAGGTTTGACGGCTTTTAGGTTTTTGCAAAACATAATATTTTGACAGAAATTACAAATGAGGTTGTCCTAAAACAAAGAATTTTATTTTATTTATTGATTATGAACGTCGTGACAGCTGAGCAATAAACAATAACAATAAACATATGAGAAGTACGATGGATAAATAAGTGCTATAAGAATATAAAGATGGTTATTTGACAAAATATAGAATAAAATGTAACTTAACAAAATGTAACTTAAGAAATGTATAGACATTTGATGCAGGTACAAAAACATTTGTAATTTCTTAGAATGAATGAGAAACTGCCACTATAATGTGCGCAAATAATAAAATTAGGTGGAAGTTGAACTAATAATTATGAGAATTACACGTTTTTTATCAGAAAAATCCACGTGAACCTTGAAAAAAAGGTCAATGTGGTGCTTTAAACCTGAAAGGATTTTCCCGGAAGCTGCTTTTCACTTTCCGGATAATTGGGTCAAGATGGCGACATCCATAACGAGGACATTTGGGTCTCTTCGTATCGTTGCACGCAGAAGCTTAAAGGTACTATGATGTTTGAGATTGTCGTAAAGTTAGCATGCTAATAAAGCGTTATTTTTTCTGCTTGTTTTGAACTTTGTATAATGTTTAGAGGCCTTAGCGGGGTAAGGGTGACGCATGAACGTCTCAGCATCAACCTACGAAGCTCAAGCTTTCGGCAGAAAATTTGTAGTACATATATATAAAATTTCCTGTTTAATAAATAAAGCTAGAACAAAAATATTACGATAGTTTAATACTAAAACATAGCTTGTGGGCAGGGCCGGTCCATAGTTTTATAGGGTCATAAGCGGAATTTGACCAGAGGCCCCTTTTCCTGTTAAGGGCTTCATGACTACTAGCAGCATTTCAGTACAGATTTGGTTTAATCTAGAAGAGGGAGAGAATGGAGCTTAAAATCAATCAGAAGTAACTGGTATTGTTTGCTGAGATGTAATTGTGAACAAACTGAGCTCTTAAGATTTAAGGTTGTAGCATCAGATTGCAATAATGGAAATGTTACAATAATTCTCTGCACTTATACGGTGTAAACTTCCCAATTCCTTTAAGTCTTACATTTGAAAATTAAACAACAAACCCCATGCTGAAACTGTCAAATCAATTTTAATACTATTTTCATTCTCAATAAACAGAGATGCAAAATTTAGATATATGGGTTAAAAGTATAGCATGTATTGGAGGCCCTCTGATGGTTTGGGGCCCTGACACAGCAGCTTAATCAACTTATTCCTGGGCCGTCTCTTTTTATATATAATATTGTTAAATATCATACAGTAGTTTTTTACTGCTTAATCTCCATAAAGGCCATGTTTATTGTCATTTAGCTTAGCATTATGAAACATCTATCAAGCACTTCTCTGGTGATTAATCACTTCTTTAAATTTCCACTCCCAGAATGCTGAGGTCGCTCTGAATGTACGGCATCCTGGCCCACTTTTCTTGCCGGTTCGGACCAAGAAGAGGTACTTTATACCTCCAGCGGTGGGCTTGAAGGGGAAGAAGGAAGAAAACCCAGAGGCTAAGGCTCGAGCAGCTGGCATCGTCTTCCGACAGCAGTACTTAGAGAGACCCATTAACATCGCCTGCTCAGGTGAAGTTCGTTGCATGAGTGACGTAAACTCTTTTCTGGTTGAAAAAACATATTCTTGTTGAAAATTTCATCTGAATTTAAGACGCACATTAAATGATAAGTTTGTTCCTGTTTTCATCAGCGGGAGTATTTGACCCGTACATCCCTCCAGAAGGAGACGCACGCCTTTCCACTCTGTCTAAGGAAGGCCTGAGACAGCGAACAGAACAGATACGACAGAGCGCCGCATCACAACTCGCGTAAGTCTGGCTTTCTCTTCATGTTCTGTTGTTAATAATCTGTGAAAAGATTGATCTCCTCTAGCTCCTCCCTCTGGTGCTGTCTGAAGAAATGCACCACTCAGGATCAAAATTAACCAATCAGTCAGGAGGAGGGTCTTAGCGCTGTCAACAAACCTCATGTACTCGGAGCTAAATGTGCTAATGGTGAAGAAACAATTTATTGTTTCAAAAAAACGTCTTATCCACAGTCATTGGTGGCTAGGCTAATTAGTCTTAGGATTCATGACAGGCTGTGCTAGGTATAGTGTACCAGAGATCATGTGGGAAGTAGGAGTGTGGATGAGCAGCGCCACACAAGATTCTGATTAACAGCACTAAGATCCTCCACTGGCACTGACTGGTTGTTTCTAGTAAGCACTGGTAAAAGGCAGAGGAGCTTGAGATATTTTCTTTTTTTTTTTTCGACAGATAGTTTGTTTCATACCATAAAGTCACTGCATAATGTTTCAACATGCATGCAAAACAAATATTTTTTATAAAATGTATTCTGCAGCTATAAAATAAGGATTTTTAAAATCTTCTTTCAGGATTCGGAAAATCAAAGATTACGATTCACAGTTCAGCACAAAGACGTTTGCAGAGCAAGCTCAAGAGATCTTCATAGAGGCTCACAACGCCCTGACACAGTAAGAAGATGAACTCTTGCCTCGTTCCCCTCCCCCTGCGCAGACGGCTGATATAGGCAGCCAACAAAATATGTTTGTTACTGTGAGGATTGTGTTTGAAGCTTGCGATATCCTCACACTGTTCTCAGATCTGCTGATGAAACATTAACTGTCATAATAAACAATGATAAACTGATGACTAATTTATAAGCACCATTCTGGGTCAATGATCTTGTTAGTACTCAGTTAGTGTTATCCAGTAGGAGCTGCAGAGCTTGCAGGTGTGCAGTTTATTGCTTTTTTCATTCTTTTGATCCAGAGTAGCACAGCAATTGTGACAATTTTTGTAGTTATTGTTGATTTGGTACTCAGAGTAATTACAGCACAACAAGCTGATTTTAACTGGTTAGTTAGTCATGCTGTCTGCAGTAATCTGCTGCTCCACAGACACACTGCTGGCAGCTTAACTACAAAACAGTGTTACTGTAAAAGGGTCTTTTATTGTCAGCTCCATGTTTGTCCTGTTTTTCACATCTGGAAATATTTTCTACACTCCAAAAACAAAATTTTACCAAGTGTTTTTGTCTAGTTACTCATGCAAATATCTTAGTACACTTGAAATAAGACTAAACTAAATTACAAATAAGCTATAGGAACTTATTTTAAGACAATAGTTACTTTAGTATTAATTTTAAAAAGTACCAGCTCCCCTGGGAGATTATTTAACTTATAAGAAGACTGTTAAAACGTTACTTGCAAGTTAGTTTTGTCATATTTAAAGTATACTAAGATATTTGTACTTGAAACTAGACCAAAAATTATTGGTAATATTTTGAGATTTAGG
Organism: Gambusia affinis; assembly: GCF_019740435.1. Taxonomy (NCBI): domain Eukaryota; kingdom Metazoa; phylum Chordata; class Actinopteri; order Cyprinodontiformes; family Poeciliidae; genus Gambusia; species Gambusia affinis. Next base: position 6,237,496 of record NC_057871.1, read on the forward strand.
TTTTTTTCAGTGCAGTGTTAGCTTTAAAAACACCCTGTCTGTACTACTTTTGAGTCTGAATTTAAACAGTATTCTGATCTCTATTTGATAAATAATAAATAATAATTTCAGAAGAAAAGAAGGAACTGAAATAAAAGTGGTTGTGACATTGTGGTATTATCACATTTTTGATTTCCCAGCCAGTCCCTCAAGTTTTTTGCAGTTCTGTAATCTCAAAAAAGCACACACAATCAACAGAATCCCCAAATTATTTCGTGCTAATGTATAATTCTGAGCAAATTCTCTGGTTGAATTGACCAACTCCTACCTGCAGGTGGCAGTATTTCTTACTTCTACTACACTGCTGTTTCAGCCTTGTCAAGTTATAGTCCGTGATCAATAAAAAATTAGCTATTTAAGTTCTTTAAGTAATACAAATGTGTGTGTGTCCCGTCTGTCTACTTGTTTTTAATAAGGAAGACATATTGCAAAATTCCTTGCAAGTATTTCTAAAGTAGAACCACAAAATCAGTATTTTCATCACAAAAACAATCATAAAATCCTGGTGGATCTGCCAACCTGGCAAATACAATCATTTACACATCAATCACTAGTCTCCATGTGAACATGTTGCTTTGGCTCCAAACTAACTAGATGTTTGTGTTTTGCAGCTTCAATAAAGAGAAGCTTCATTCTCTGGTTACAGAAAGATGTTATCCTGTAAGTGTTTCCTTTTTCTAAAGTGTCCACTCATCCCTGTTTCTTTGTCCTAACTACTGTCAGTGCTGTGCTACGGTGTTGCAGGAGATGACGAGAGGCAACCGTTACAAGACGATCCGGTGGAGGTTTGTCGAGTCACTGGAACCGCCCAGAGTGGTGCATGCCCGCTGCCCCGACATGGTCACTAAAGGCAACCTGTATGGGCAGGTTACAGTTCGTATGCACTCCAAGCAGGTATCACTTTATTTACTATGACTTTAAGTGTAGATGTTATTTACTAATTAGGTGAGTCCTCAAAATAATTGGTTGCATTTGATTTGATTTTGGGGCGTTAGAGTATAGGAGGCTAAATACAAATGTACGCCATGCTTTTCAGGTTTTATGTTTTTAATATTTGATAACCATGTATCATTTTTCTTCCACTTCACAAATACTTTGATTTATTACGTAAAATCAGAATAATATACATTGAAGATTCTGTAGGTGACATGGATGTAAACAATTAATCAATTTATGATTAATTGTTGATTAATAATTTATTAGATTAAAATTAGTTCTAATTGATTGCCGTAGCTAATAACGTTCAGTTTTTTTAGTGTTGTAATTTGGCCGCCATCCAGCAGAGGGCGCCGCTGGTCATCCTCAAGCGGAGCCGTTGGTATGAGAATCAAGATGGCGGTGGGGAAAAAGAATTGCGGTCCGTTGTGTGATGCAAAATGCACTTTATGCTGTTTGTTTTGAAATATTAACACCCAACAAACTGCCCATGTTTTACTTCATTCGCCCTTTATGTTATGGAAATGCAGTCATTCCTCTTGACAAGAGAACAGTTTTAGGAAAACGGACTCTTTTCTATAATCGCTAGTCGATGATGAGATCCGTCAGCTTTAGATCAACTGATTACTAGCAACCATAGCAAGTGCTGTTTTGGGTTTTTTGGGGGGTTTATAATCAGGATTTCTGATTACTGCACTTTTTTAAATGACTGTTTTATTTACAGACGGTAGCGATCTATGATCGCTTCGGGCGGCTGATGCTGGGCAGCGAGGAGCAACCAAAGGACGTCCTGGAGTACCTGGTCATTGAAAGGCATCTGGTCAACCCCTACAGTAGATGGAGGCTACACGGGAAAATTGTGCCCTCATGGGCTCCTCCCAAAGACCCAATTATTAAGGTAACTATCCATTTTGGACCACTGATAATATTTTTATTTAGACTTATAGACAGATAATTTTATGACAAAAAATAACAATTGGAGAAAAAGTTCAGAATGGCTTAGATTTAATCAAACAAAAAAATGTAGGGGTACTATAACTGGCAACAAACAGCATTTCCTGTTGACATTTTGAGTTTTTACAGGAAGACCAACAAGCACAAGCAGCTTGGACAAACTAGGCTACAGAGTTAGAATAATGTAGAGATAAACCAGAGGAGAGACATAATTTTATATCTTAAGGTCATGGAAACCAGCAATCAAGATGTTCCGAGTGCTATTTTACTATACGTTTTAATGTCACTAGTAGGGTTGAAACAATGAATTAGTTTTAGAAATAACTTTCATCAAACTGAGTAATTGAGTCTGAACTGGGATATTCAGACTCAAAAAGGCCATTTGCTGAAACAGCAACCAACTCACAGCAGCAATTAAGCCACAACTACAAGAAAATATTTTCATTTTGCATCTCTTAATATATTCTGCCTAGAACTCCTCAAGTGTCAGTTTTAGCTTCAGCTGCTTTAAATTATGTTAAAAAATCTATTGAATACATTTTTCTACCCAATTATTGATCAGCCTACCCTAAACATAATCAACATTGTATTAGATTAAGTATTTTTTTTAGCTGAAGATGCTACAAATAATCAAGGGTGCACTAAAGAAATATACTATTGCAGTAACATGTTTATATTTTTATTAAAAATGGAAATTAACTTTCTGTTTACTTGCATCTTTTAATGTATTTTTAACATTGTCTAAAAAGGGTTACTTGGCTTAATCAATTACTACAATAATAAGTTGACGCCCTGGTCACTAGTTTTTATTATTATTAATTATTAAAAGTAATTAGCTGTTTGTTTTGATATGACCTGTCACTCAGTATAGGTTAACGAATGTGTTGCATAGATCTGGTTTGGCCCTCTTTTCACTGACTCTAGACACCATGTCCATCGGTTTGTAACCCAGCCTGTCATGACCTTCATTGAATAATTTGTAATGTTCTATATATATTTAATATTTTTCTGTTGAGCGACTTGTCGATAAACACTCCTCTGCTCCGGTGTCTCTTCTAGACGGTTGCCATACCTGGTCCAGACCTGAAGCCATGGGAAGAATTTGATGCCTTCAACTATGAAATTCCCAAACCAGCAGCAGTACAGTGGAATAAGTAGGTCAGCAGGGGGCGCTGGTCATTACATTAAACTGAGGACATCAAGGAAATACTCAAGACATTGAATTTTTGGATCGAGTTACTCTTGCTTAAGGAGAAAAAAACACGCTTTGTTTTTTTTTATGCTTCCTTCTAATAAAAAATCTTTAAGATTTTGAAGGATGTGAAGAAAAATCTGAGTTTTGGTTCAAACAACCAGCTGTGCTCTGAAGTTACCAGATCAACATAACTTTTTGTTATGCTTGTGAGAATAATTTTATTTGTACATGCAAGAAATAAAAATGCACAGAGCTCTAGAAATGGAGTGGTTTATTTCTGCACCAAATGTACAAGATGCCGACTTCTGCAATGGAAAATAAATACTGCTAATAATGATGGTTCTACCTGCTTTTCTTCACAAGGCAAATCATGGATTGTGTTGCAGTAATTCATACATATGTTTAAAAAGATGTGATACAAATATGATACAGAGCTTTCAAACAAAATAGTTCCCAGTTTGATGGTGAATTCTCTGAATAAACCATTTTCTTGTGTTCTGAGATGTACACATAAGCATCATTTCTCTTATGTTGCAGGAACGTTATTATGCCACAAACATGAATTAAATGAAATGTAAAAATTATTAGCATGTCATCCTTGGTAGAGATTTTATTTCGATCAAAAATGTGCATTAATGTTTGACATGGTAAAGTTTTACTTCTAAGGTAAAGAAAGGGTTTCTGTTATTCTAGAAAAAGTAGATTTTTTTCATTTTCTGTGTTTCTAATTTTAATGGGTTTTATAGCTATTTTTAAATCTATACCAAATACCGAAAAAGGATTCAAGGGTAATTCTTTTAGATCTATGCTTCTTGTCATTTGGTTGGAAACTATGTACTTTTAGTAGTTTTTAAATCTAAAAACATGGATCTCTAAAAATAAAATTTTCTGCAGTCGATATTTCTGAAAAATTATAAGCTGTATTTGTCAATTTGCAGCTCTAAACAAATTTTATTTAGCAGGACTGAGGTCAAAAAATGTCTCTTTGGATTGTAAAGGTTGCAGATCCACAGCCTAGAGCTTTAACTAAATTTAAGTTACCTTTAAATTACATTTTATTGCAAAGCATTGAGCATTCATTGAAAAACAGAGTTCCCATACTACATTTAAATCTGTCATAGCTGCAGGTTTAAGATCAGACTTAAACAAGCACACATTAGACCCATAATAAAAAAAAAAACATAAAGACACAAAATACATTTTCATCTAACATGTAGAGTGAAAGCAGGAGCTGTTATTGCCATTCCATATGCGCGCAATTACCAGCAGAAGCAACATAGGATGTAATAAATACGCAATAGTAGAAAATAAAACTTGTTTGCAAAACGTATCATAATTGAGTTTCTATGACGGATCTCACAACCAAACTCACACTGAATTGTAAAAACAAAGTCTTACCAAGTATTTTTTTCTAGTTTCTAGTGCAAATATTTTAATACACTTGAAATAAGACCAAACTAACGTATAAGTAACTTTTCAGCAGGATATAAGATTTAGTTTAAAGTCAATAATTCCTTAATATTGATAAAAAAGTTCTAGTTCAACTGCCAAATTAATTAATTTGTCATGGTAAAAAACCCGTTATAAATTAAATAATCTTCCAGTTGAACTATTACTTTCCATCAAATTTAAGGAATTATTGACTTAAAACAAGCTCCTATATCTTGCTGATAAGTTACTTGAAAGTTAGGTTTGTCTTATTTCAAGTTTACAGAGGTATTTGCACTAGAATCTAGACTCAAAATATTTGGTAAAATACTATGTTTTGCAGTGTATAGTTCAATGTTAGGGTTAATCCTAACTCCTGCTAACTCAAATAGCAGAAAGCGTTTATTGTTTTTTCCTTTAGATTTCATAAATCAGGTGGGAAAACGAGAGCCTCAGCAGCACACTCTGCATCATCTTCCTCATCTTCCTCTGGGATGTTCTCAGGCTCCCATGTAAAGACATCTGTAGTATTGTCTGTAAATGAGCCTGATGTGCTCCTGATGATGTCCCATGGACACAAAGCGTCACGCCGACCCAAAGCCAGGTTGGCTTTAGACTCGTCCGTCTGCTCCGTGTCCATGTCTCCTGGAGTCTCATCTTCAAGAGTCCTCCAGTTGTCTGTGACATCTGCGTCACTGTTGGTAGACAAAACATTTTCTGCAACAGTTGTGGAAACTTTTACGTCATCTCCCTGTTCTTTGATACTGGATTGACAAACATCTTTGTCTTTAGTTTCTTCTGTCTCCCATGGGCAAACATCTGTCCGTGTGCTGTCTTGCTTTTTCAGCACTTTTGGGTCTTCTGTTTCCCATGGACACACATTTTCTCTAATGCTGTCCTGCTTTTTTAAGACATTAGGTTCTTCTGTTTCCCATGGACACACATTTTCTCTAATGCTGTCCTGCTTTTTTAAGACATTAGATTCTTCGTTTTCCCACGGACACACGTTTTCTCTAATGCTGTCCTGCTTTTTTAAGACATTAGATTCTTCGTTTTCCCATTGACAAACATTTTCTCTTATGCTATCTTGTCTTTTTGTAACCGTAGCGTCTTCTGTGTCCCATGGACAAACATCTGCCAAAGCATTGTCCTTGTTTTTGAGAATTTTTGGATCATCTGTCTCCCATGGACAGACGTCTGCCCTACCACTGTCTTGCTTTCTTAACACTTTTGATGGGCTTTGCTGCCCTTGAGACTCCGTTTTGGACACTTCCTTTTTTTCACAAGACTCGGTCTCCCATGGACAAACATTCACCCTGTTGCTATCTGTCCCTTCAGTTTTTTCAGATACATCAAGTTTGTCTTGATGGCCAGTTTCCCAGGGACACACATCTTTGTTCACAGTCATTTGCAAAGCAGAGTCTTTGTGTGAAGGTTCTTTGTCTCCCGCTTCCCATGGGCAAATATCTTCCATGGGTTTAGGTGGATCGGGGAAATCCCATGGACAGCTCTCAGCTACTTTGGACAGTTGTGTACTTGAATTCAGGGCAGGGGATGTTGTGCTGTGTGCTTTGGTAAATTTTATAACTTCTGTGGATGAACTGGGATAGATGGCAGATTTCATGACTTCTTGTTGAAAAGGTACCATCAGCGTACCTTTGCTCCTTGCAGGATTTAGGTTTTCATATGTACTTTCATCCTTGTCCTGAACCTCCCAGGGACAAACATTTGCATATTCACTGTCTTGTCGTATTGAAATTTGGGGAGTTTCTACATTCTCCCAGGGACAAACATCTACTTTAATTGGTTGAATTTGTGGATCTTTGGATGTTGTAGATTGCGGAGTGTCTGGAATATCTTGTAATTCCCAAGGACATGCTTCAACCCTAGTCTTCCCTTGTCCACTCAAAGTCCCTTGGTCTTGTGATTCCCATGGACAAACATTTGAGCGCTCCATCACCTGGGATTCCTGCGAACAGATGTTTGCTTTGATGCTTTGCTGCTTCTTTGGTCCTTCTCCTGGTTGTGCAGAACTTGCTCCATCCCAAGGATAAACATCTGTGTAAGACGCATTAACAGTTGGTCTGATGCGATTGCTGCCTCTTCGTCGAGTTGAAGGGGTTCTTGAGCTGCTTATGGTCTCCCAGGAACTTATGCTACTACGTTTGCTGCTCTGCCTTGATAGAAACACATGTTCATGGCTGCCCTCTTTTTGAGGATCATCAGCATCAGCAGGGGAAATGGTTGATCTTACAATCACAATCCTTCGTGGGCTTCTATCAGAGGAATCTGTAGAAGACAGTCTGACGGCATTCTGCTTCACAAGGCTGGGCTTTCCATCTGTTGTTGACATACTAAATTTCTGCAGTGACTTCTTGTCCATGCTTGGACGCCTACTGGATGATCCAGACACTGGTGTTGTGGAGGCACTCTCCTGGCTTTTTTGGGAGTCCTCCCTGTTTAAATGTATCTCCTTACTGAACTTGCTACTGTCAACAGATGACATAAAAGATTTCACAGAGAGCCACTTATTATTGGGGGTGCGGAAGGATAAGACTCGTTGATTCTTCATCACCTGGGGTCTTGGTGTACCTGGTGCACTTGCAGACACAGTTACTGGGGTTTTAGGTGACACGCTGTCAGCTTGGGAGTTTTTGTCCATTGAAGGAGTCTTCTCAACAGGCGGCAGATGGTCCCAGGGACAAACAAGTGCTTGTGGCGAGGGTAACTCCTTTTCTTCACTGTCCTTTGGGCTTGCGTATGTAACATGCTTTGTGTTCTTGTCCCCTGATTGTTCTGGTTCCACCTCCCAGGGACAGACCTCAGCCTTGTCAAATGATTCAGATTGGAGGGCACTCCGTGTCTGATCGCTAATGGAAAGGCTCTGCTTTGACTGCATTGCACTTCCACCAGATATCTTTGGGATGTTCTCTATGGAATGGGTGGTAGATGAACTTAGGCTCCAGGATTTATGAAGCCTTGTGTGATCAGGATGCAGCAGATTGGTATCGATTGTCAAGTTCAGAGCACTGGCGGACTTGTACACCCCAGGTGGAATATCCAGGGAGTCAGTCTCAGATCGCTGGGAGGATCTCTTCACAGAATTGGCCCTTAACGTAGAGTCACGGAATGAGGAGCCTCTCTCTCTCACATAATGATGATCATTTTGGGACTTGCATATAAACGATGAATGGGATTTTATTGAACTTCTGTAGCTGATACTTACAGAATCTGGCGCCATCCTAAACGAATCAGAGTGACTCCCACGTCTAATGCGGAAGGATCCATCCCTCTCTTCACGGCTGCACTGCCGACTTACGGTTTCTGGGAACTCAGCAATTTTTTTGATAAGCGATCTTCCCAGTGCACATCGAGAACTGCGCTTCTTTGACAGATGAGGGTTGTTTGCTGTCATCTTCTTCACCTTGTGAACCTCTAACTGGGCATACAACTTCTTAAGCTCATCCTGATTCATGTGAAGAAAGCAGGAAATTGGTGTTGGGATTGAGCAGAAAGTTGAAATGACCGAGAGGAAAAGACAATGAAAGAAATAAGTCAGAGGAAAGTCTAAATGTCATTTTTATGTCAGGAGAAAACATTGGGGGCGTAATGAAGGAAAGGTGAATAAAGGTCATAAATTTGACTCGACATGCCTTCTACTTCTACGTTCTTCTTTTGAGCATCCGTGTCAGAAACTGTTCACACATAAGTCTGAGTGTGGTAACATTTAATTAGTATCATGAACTACAATGTAAAAAATAAATAAATCTGATGTTAGGAGAATCAAGATTGAGTTCACAGTATCAAGACTTGCTGTGTGAATGTTTAGTCTCATTAAGACTATAGGAAGTGTCTCCAAAAACAATGAATTCATTTCCAAACTGTTTTCTGGCTTGTTCCTGTCTGAGCGGCCTTTCAGCCCATTTGATATGGCTGTACTTTCCCCAGGCCATTTATATTTGCATACAACTGTTTGAACAGATGGCACCTTCAGGCATTTGGAAATAATTCTTCCTGATATCTTGCCTGATTACCAGCGACCCTCCTGACCCCTTTAGGGACAAGGGTGAACAGAAAATGGATGGATGGATGGATCTTGCCTGATTTCCTTTGGCTGTAACAGGTGTTTGAGGTGTTGGCTTGAAACACCTGCATAGGGATTCTTCTAATGAATCTTATTTGAATTAGAAGGAGGTACTCTTATCTAACTCTAAATGAAGATGAGTTTAGTCTGATCTTAAAAAATGTCTTTTTGGGGTAAACATCTTATTTTTACTGCATGCTGTAGTTTTTAAGCCTCCCACAGGTGTGAGGGGACATGAGACTTTACCTGAAAATCATCTGGGTCCATACTGCGCTCGCTCCAAGCAGAACAAAAGCTGTTGTTCAGATACGAGGCAGAACGTCGCAGATCCATTTCATCTTCATACACTTCTGCTGCTATCTCCTCTCTTCTTGCCTTAGACTCGTAAAAAAACTGCAGAAGATACACAAATACATGGAAGTGTAACATATAAGAAAAACTGGTACTGTTAGACATTAACAAATAATCCTTGTTCCTTGTCCAGTCCTTGTCTTGCGCAGTGTCAAGTCTGTTGTCTAGTCCGCAGTCTATGTGATCTATGTGATTGCTACCAGTTTTGAGCTATTAGCTTTCTGCTCATTTGTGCTACCTGGATTATTGTACCAATTCATCATTAAATTAATAATTTCTCATCACTGGCTGGGTCCACTGCATCTGCCTCACAACTCTACAACTGCTATTTATGACGGGTTTAAGTATAAATGAATATTTATTATCTCAGAGCAAAATTTTGGAAGTTACATTGCAACGTTTGCTTTCCTAAGAAACTGCAAAGCCATAAGTTTCATGTAAAAGCTAAATACCTTTGGAACGAGGAGCAGTGTAAGTGTAACTGTGATGGTGACATGGGTGTGCATGAAGGAGAGCAGCAACATCCAGTCAGGATGCAGAGACTGAAAGGTGAACCTAATGGAAGATGGAAGCACATTATTAACGCTGGCTGAGCACAGTTTGTACTTCAGAGTACACATGAAATGGGTTGCATTACCGAAACAGGTGGAACATGGAGGAGAGCAGGAGCTCGTTGTGGATGGCGATGCCCATGTAGCGAGGCTCATGAAAGGCTGAGGGAACCGGCCTGACAGCGGTCCACAGGGAGCTGCCCCAGCACAGGAACAGGAGCTCAGCTGAAGTAAAAAATGGACCGAATGAGTGTTCAATTAGTAAATAATAAATATTTATTTACTAACATTTAACAAACTCACACCTTCTGAGCGAGAAGGAACCATTTTTTCCCAGTGCAAACGTTTAGAACAAGACATAATTTTGTTGCACTGCAAAAACACAATACTTTACCACGTATTTTTATTTAGCTTTTAGTGCAAATATCTTAGTACACTTGAAATAAGACAAAACTAACTTACAAGTGACTTTTCAGCACGACAGGATCTTGTTTTAAGTCAATAATTCCTTAACATTGATGAGAAAGGACTAGTTATAAGAGAAATAATCTGCCATCGGAACAGTGTTTGAGTGTTTCAGCATCTTTGCAGTTTTCTAGAAGTTTGTTCTAGATTTGTGGTACATAGAAGCTGAATGCTGCAGAATCCATACAGCAGCTTTAAAGTTTCATGTAACTTTAATATTTTCTTTATTTGTTGAATAATCACCATGTCTTGACACCTTGACAGATGATAACGGTCACCTGTCTCATACAGCAGTGGTCCCCAACCACCGGGCCGCGGACCGGTACCGGTCAGTGGACCAATTGCTACCAGGCCACGCAAGAAATAATTCAATATGTCCGTTCTATGTATTGAGTTTGGAGGAGCTTTTATTTTGAAAATCCTAAACCGGACGCTGTCGGTTACGTTTTGCGCGCCAACATGCAGCAGAATGAGTAAGAAATAACTGCATCAATCTCGATCCTGACAATGCACCCCCCCCCCCACGGTCCGCAGATAATCTGTCTTCTCCCAGTGCGAACTAGAAACAACCATTCACAGCCTCCTGAGCAGCGCCACATAATCTTGTGCGCCGCTGCTCATCCCTCTCTACTTTTTCCTGCTAAGCTGCAGCTAACAAAGAATGACATGAATCCTAAGGCTAGTTAGCATAGCCACTGATGACGGTGAATAAACTGTTTTCCTGTAATGTTATGTCACTTCTTTGCCATTAGCACATTTAGCAGCGCATACATGAGGATGATTGACAGTGTTAAGACCACTTAACACTGTTAAGTGTTAAGTGGTCTTAACACTTAACAGTGGTCTTAACACTTAACAGTGTTAAGTGTTAAGACCACTAACAAGATCCTAATTTTGGTCAGGAGAGGTGTATTCTTTCAGATGGCAATAGCTCAAGGTGGATAAGATTGATTTTTTTCACTTATGATCAGTTTTATAACAAACTCATGACATGGCGACAGTTTTAACAAATATTTGAAAAAAGTTGCATACTGCACCTTTAAGTCTATTCTATGAGACACAGAGAGTCAGTATAAGGGCTGTAGATCTGGAGTGATGTGCTCCATCTTCCTGGTTTTAGTCAGAACGAGCAGCAGCAATTTCTGTCGGCTGCAGCCGTTTAATTAATTTGTGAAATCACTGTTGCAGTAATCAGTGCGACTAAAGATAAACGCATGAATGAGCTTCTCTAGCTCTTACTGAGACATTAGTCCTCTAAACCTGGAAATGTCCTTTAGTTGATAGAAGGCTGACTTTGCAATTGTTTTTATGTGTCTCTGAATTTTCAAATCTGAGTCCATCGCTACACCCAGGTTTTCAGGCCTGATTGCTATTTTCTAGATCTGCAGCAAAATGTTCTCTGCTCTCCGCTGTTACTTGATTCCAATGGGATGTGGTGGAACGTCTTGTGAAAGCAAAATGTGTTCCAACCGGATAATAACAAGGTGTATCTCGCAAAAGATCCAATTTTTAGTAGGCTGCCTAGTTTGTATTCATCCAGTTGAAATAAATAACTGATAAATAGTCTAATAGTATCAATATGAATCATCATGTATTCTGCCCACACTCACCCACAGCCATCATGTAGTCCCAGCGGTCCAGGTAGCACAGGGTGAATCCCTGGCCATCTGACGTTGTGGCAGTAACAATAACAGGGATGTTCCTGTCTCGGTTCTGGAGCACACCCACTGTCCACGCACACAGGAACCAGCTGACCGTCATCAGCATCACTCCCAGAATCCTCAGCAGGTGGAGGCTGGACATGTAGGGCATTCTCTGGGCCGTCCGTGAGAGGAACACCTTCAGCACCCTGGTCAGGGAGAGAGGCGGTCAGAGTAGCACTGCACAACTTTTAGTTGAGATAAAGTCCAACCTGTATATTATTATTATTATTATTTACTTTTTTACAGAAGGAGGAAGATAATGTGCCCTTCATCAACAGGCATTTTGATAAAAAGGGAAGTATTTTGTGATATTTATTTTATAGCACAATCGAGTAGCTATGTTAGCCTCAGTAGTTATAAAAATGATAAATATAACTAAAAAAACAATTTCCTTTTTTTTTCTAACGGATTGAAATTGGGCCTCTGTCTTTTTAAAAACTTGTGCTCTTTGTGAAACTCCCTTTAGGAAGTCATCACCACATGGCTCCTCTATTAACACTTTATAATAGTTTTTAACCAACGTTTCACTAACAAGTAGGTCGTAAATTTGTTAAGCTCAAAAAGTTAACTTTACATAACACTGCTCCTTTAAATATGCGGATGATAGTGAGAAGCTGTGTTTTCATGAACCAAAAAAATTAAGAAATTTAAATTTAAAAAATAAATTCGCCAATTTCGACAAAAAGTTTTTGCGCTAGAGTGAGGCGGTTTTTCAGCGTATCCAAACACATTTTTCACGAGTCAAGCGATCAACAGCCGGATGTTACTACTGGCAGAAGAAGACAGGGAGCGGAAGTAGGATGATGGCTTGTTTCTGATTTTTACGGACTATGTGCAGCTAGCTCCTCCAGAGCTCTCACAGCATCGCACTGTTCATAAAAGGTTCTGTCATTTGAACGTGTTGAATCCAAAGCTCTTCTGTAAAATGAATGGCCGACTACAGTTTTGCCAAAAGCCGCTTACGTAGCCACACCCATATATAAGAGGTTTGTTGCTCCAACGCCTGAGCAAAACGCCGACATCTCCTCTGATAGCTGAGATGATGAGAACTAGCGCCATGATTGAATTATTAATATCTATCTCATGTGAATGTTCACATCCTACTAATGACTTATCGCATGAATAAGCTTATTTAAGTGTGATTTTAATTTGATTTCTTACTTCTTGGAAACCCCAAAATTGTGATTCTTCTGTGACATTAGCAGAATAGCGACAAGGATTTGCGCTATCAGTGGAAACCCAGCCAGTGCCTGTGGTTTATTGCAGAAGATTAGCCGGCTGCTAGCTAGATGTTGATCTAACGTTTTTCTGACGTTATATCCATTCCTTACCTGTACATTTTCAGTGTGATCGTGCCATAAACAACGGAGAAGCCAAGCATTCGGACCCAGCGCAGAAGAATACATCTGAACGTGCTCGGCTTGAAGTACAGAATGAAGACCTGCAGGGGGAGACAAACTCAACTCTGATACAAGTACTAATGTAGCATAAAGGTGTTGATCAAAGGTTAGCTAAGTACGACTACCTTAGGGAAATGGGTAAAAGTGGCTATTTACAATTTAACTTACCTACAGATGCCTGTATTTTAGCAAAGTAAGTCAAATGTTTCCATCAATGTTATTATTTCGGGTGAGTAGTGTAGCCAAAAATCGTACTCAAGTAAAAGTAGTTCTACTTCAACAAAAAGTAGCAAAAATTCTACTCAATTACTGCAGTGACGTGCGGTCAGGGGAGGCAGGTGAGGCAGTGCCTCACCAGCCATCATGGAAAGAAAGAAAATATATAATCATAAAGTAATTTAAATTGTTATATTCATCCGGTGGTTTGTACTAAAAAATATTTATTTTTCATGTAGCTTCACCAATTTCGATTTTTATTTGTTGAAAATCGCTGAATTTTCTTATTTTCCCATTCAAATGCTTGGAAGCGATGCCGGTGAGGCAGCAGCGAGCTCTGCCTCACCTTGGATTGCGCAACCCCTGGCTCTGCGCTGGCTGCTAAGCGGAGAGAGCATGTTGCTGTACGGCGTCAATAAAATGGTTTAAACAAATTTAATATGTGAATTTATTTCCAATAATTTAGCTTATGTATATAATGTACAGTGCTTTTTGTCACCAACTGTGTTTGTGTAACGTGTTTCGTGTAATGAGCGATTATAAACGGCAGAGAACAGGTTCGAGGTGAGGCAGGCAGTTCTCTTGCCTCATGGCAGGGGGCGCTCAAGATCCCAGACGTTCGTCTTGTTCACTCCTCAACTGCCGAGTAAGTGACAGCGAGCTAGGCTAAACGATTCGGGAAGCAAGTCAAGTGCAGCGATAGATTATAATAGAGATAGTGATTTTTTTCCTCTCGCTTATCCCAACTTTCGACATGGATGACTACATTACAACACTAAAAATGTTTTCTCAAGTGGACTTTCAATCGAAGCAGGAGATAATAACCAAAGGAAGACCAACGCCGGAGCTGAAAGGTTTGTTTCAGACTACATAACCTGTAAACTGCTGTCAATCTATGCATCTATTTGCAAATCTGATTCTGATGACGTCAGTGCCTCACCAGCTATGAACCTCACCGCACGTCACTGAATTACTGTAACATGTAAATAGCATAGTTAAGTGTCAATAGGCATTCTTATTTGTCTTGTAATTTTTTTCTGTTTTTACTTTTTATTGTCTGTGTGAATTACATACAATAAATAATAATTACAGAATAGCAAAATCAGGAAATATAAATATTTTTCCAAATCAATTTCTTTCAATATAACATTTATGAAAACTTTAATTTAATCACAGGTGTGTTTCTGTGTGAATGTTTGGTAAAAACATGTTTGTTCTTCATTCAGTGAAGTTACTATCAGTGGAAAATTTTACCCATGTAAAAGTAGCAATACTTCATTATAAAGTTACTCAAGTAAAAGAAAAAGCACATATTACTAAAAGTAATTTAGTAATTTACTAAAAGTATTTTTATTTTTCAAAAATGTTACTCAAGGAAATGTAACTGAGTAAAAGTAACCAGTTACTACCCAACTCTGTTTATTATACAGTACAAGATACTTTGCAACTTAGTGAAAAGGGAAGAAAGTACTGTGCGTTAATGAATGAATACTGACATTATCATCAGAACGTAAAGAAATTAAAATAAGTAAAAATAGTGACATTGATAAATAAACCAATTAATTATCTGTAAGAGGCAAGTAAATATAGACATGCAATGAAGGAATTTAAAAATTTTGTTCTAATAGAAAATATTTTATAATTTAACAGTAGATTATTAGAGGTAGTTAAAGTAGCTCATAATAACCACAAATAGACACAAACAGATTACTCTTCTACCCCATAAAAACACTTTAATTGTAGTTAGTATAATAATTTATTATACAAACTACAATTTGTATAATAAATAAGTTTAGGATTTCTGTATGGTGGCTCCTCTGTTTGTACCTCAAACGCTGCTTAGCTGTTAAATGCTGATCACTTGTTATTTTTAGAAATGACTGTAAGTAGTTCAGAAGGGCAGAGCGGCCAGCCCATTAACAAGTTGACACGTTAAATCACTTCCCGTTAATGTGCCGCTCTGCACACACTGTCTCAGTCTGCAGGAACAATCCCTCATCAGCAGAGGCAGATAAACGAAAAGAGCATGGCAAATGTTACAAAATTAACATAAACACTGAGAAATAAGCTACGACTGGAGCTGAGAAACGCACACGTGTGTTTTGCATGAGGAACTTTACATCGTATTTACCGGGAAGTAAAGGAGCAGAGAGCCGAACAGGATGGTTTCCAGCAGCAGGAGACTGGAGGCGCGGATCCTCTGAAGGCAAAGAGGCGGAGGAAGAGACGGAAAACAAAATGAAAAGATGAAGCCCAGAGGACACTGCTAAAAAATGTACTACACAAAATTCTACTGAGTATTTTTTTTGTTTTTAGTGGAAATATTTGAATACACCTGAAATAAGACAAAACTAACTTCCAAGTAAGTTTTCAGCAAAATTAGGAGGTTGTCTCGTGTAACTAATTCCTTATTGTTAATTTTAAAAAGTGCTAGTTAAACTTGTATAACAAGACATTTTCCCATGTTGTAAGTGAAATAATCTAGTAAGTTTTTCTTCGATATTAAGGAATTATTGACTTAAAACAAGCTCCTATATCTTACTGAAAAGTTGCTTAGAGGTTAGTTTTGTCTTATTTTTGTGGACAAAGATATTTACTCAGGAAACTAGATAAAATACTTAGTGAGATTTTGTATTTTGGGAATGTATTTTAGTTTTAATCTTATAACCTACTTCACTAGCTACATGTTCTCATACATTTCAAAATGTTTTATTTTACTGTAATTTGCTAATCTTATCCTGCACGTTTTAGTCTTGCTATTCTGACATACAGAGTAAATGTCCAGTAATCCATAAACATTTGTGAAAAATATGAACTTTGAAAGATTAAACAAAAACATGATGGCATTATTCACTGCAAAAATACAAAATCTCACCAAGTATTTATGTCTAGGTTCTAGTTTAAATGTCCTACTACACTTGAAATAAGACAAAATTAACTTACAAGTAAGTTTTCAGCAAGATATTGGAGCTCGTTTTAAGTAAATTATTCCTTGATATTGATGAAAAAGTACTAATTATAATCTGCCACTGGAACAAATTCATATAATTTGCCCTGATTCACCAAGACATGTGACTCACCCGGTTTTGACGGTGCTGATAGGCCACCAGCATGCTGACAAAGACGAGGAACATGAAGACTCCCTGGAGGGCCAGCACCCCGGCCCTGAGGAGCTTGTCCTCCTGCACCCAGCAGGGGGTGCTGTCCTGACAGCTCTTACAGCCGGGCCAGCATGGGAGACAGATGGGCATGTTCGGGTAACACGCATGGCTGCTTTCGCTGCCATTTATAGGGTCTCCATCTGCAAAACAAATGTATGCATCTGCACCACCTACGCGAAGCCATGTGCAACCTGCAGCTCTCTCATGCACTGGTGAAAGAAATCATATCTGTAAAGCTTTTTCTCTGCCTTTTCTGAAAATTATCAAAAGTGTCACAGAGATAGACAGATGCACCCACACGTTATTTCCTTCATGTTGCTTAAAACCTCGTTTTATTTTCTTTCTTTACATTTTTCAAATGATCTATAGTTTTTCTTGTCTTCTCTTTAAAGCTGCAGTATATAACCTCTATTTAAAAAATGTTTTTAGATATTGGTTAAAAATGTCACCATGTTGTGACAGTTTAATATGAGACACATCATCTATGAACATATTGACCCTGAGCTACTATTGCTGTCTGAAGAAATGCACTGCTACCAATCAGAGGGAGGAGTCTTAGTGCTGCCAATCAATGCTGTTCAGTGTGCTAATAGTGGAGAAGCAACTTATTGTTACAGAAAAAACATTTATCTGCTGTCATTGGTGGTCATGCTAACTAGTCTAGCATTCACGACAGACTCAACTATCAAGAAGAAGCTGCACTCCCTGGTGATGACCAGCGCTAAGGCCTGCCTCCTGCCTCTAATTAATTGTTTCCAGTTAGCACTGGGAGCACTGGGAACAGGCAGAGGAGCTCTATTTTTTTCATACTAAATTGTCACGACATGGTGACAATAGTAACAATGAGGCTATGCACAGAGTCGTTCCCATAGCAACTGACTGACAACAGTGAATCAGGATTCAACACCAAGAAGCAACAAACATTTCCCACAGAAAGAACAGAACATTCAGTCCATTACTGTATTATGATTTCAGGGTTGATATTTATTTTGCAACTATTTACACAGCAGTGGTAGATTAGCTAATTTAAACACCTTTTAATGTAAACTGACCCAGAACTCACCAAATCCCACTGCACATCTACATGCTAAGACTGTCATAGTCTAACTACCATAAGTGACCTCCCTCCCTCTGTCTTGTTATTTTTTAATGAAAACTTTTTATTAAATTTCAATTAGTAGCAAAAGCACTCCATCCATTTTTCTTCTGCATATCAGGCACATAATTTAGGTTATTTTGACAACTTGACAGCTAAAACCAATGGTAGTCATCGTTGGCCAGCTGTGTTTTTCTTCGGTGTGTGACGTCACGCTGCAATGTGTCTAGAGACCAATGGCTGTAAAAATGTGATGTGTGTGTCTCATTATGTAATTATACCAAGGGAAAACAGAATGGCATGTAACTAACTTGAAGTTCCTTGAAACTTTCTTTAGTGACCCTGATGATTGCTGACCAGTCTAGGATGAACCCTGCCTAATCACGAGCAAAAATCTTTGTCCATTTTTAATATTTGTAATTTTTTCTATGCAAAAATAACAAAATGGCAGTAGTGTGTGCAGCGGTAAAGGCTGTAGCTTCTCTGATATTCATCTTGAAATTGGTTGATGGTTTCCTGGCTGACTTACTTGAATCCTTAAGAGAGATTTCCGGGTTGTAGTATCCTTCCTTGCAACGGCAGCAGTACTGACCGATTCGAAAGCCCCGGCCTGGAACCGGCACACACTGGAAGAGAGACACTGCTTTCACTCTTAATGTTCATTTACTTACAAGTTGTCTGATTTTGTTATTCTGTGTGAGTTTGTGGTAATCTTAAGAAAATAAAGGAAAGATTGTCATATTTTGTTCGTGAGATAGAGTCCATCTGATCCAGTGGACCTGACTGTGTCACCGATCTATTTATTGATCCAGATATAAAGGTCCTGCATTGATGTATTCTTCTTCTTGTCTGCTTTCAACCTGTTTTTGTGTCCTATTCAATAAGAAAATATGACGCTTTTTGTAATTAATTATGTAACTTTACAATTGATCTGTTTCATATTAGCTGTCCAAGATGACATAAAAAATTATATTTGTAAAAGTTACGTACTGCAGCTCTAAATCTGTAGTTTAGTTTGGATTTCTCTTCAATATGATATTAACTTGTCATAACTTGATGGATTTTGGAAGGCAGAGGATCAGAATATGTAACATCTATGGTGTCAGATTATGGGGGAGTGAGATTAATGACACTGGAGCTTGAACTGATCGTTTACTGAACTCCAATTGAAAACAACAGTAGCACCAAGACCATGTATTTTTTTAAATCAAAACATCCTGTATCCAAGTTGTGAGTGGACCGTCACAAGATTATTGATAATTAATAAAAAATTGAATCTAAACCAAGAGTGACCAGCTTATTTTCATTATGAAAAGATAATACATGTCCTAAATATGAACAAATAACTATCTCTGTATTCAATAAGTACTTCTTAAATTTAAATAAAACAACGTGAACATCTTTTGAAGTTGATGTAAATTGGCAGAATTCAGATAAAAACTGCTTTGATTTGATTGCTAAAATAATATTTAAAACACACAACTGCTTTCTCAAAGGTTCTTTAGACTCTTGAGGACCACTTAAAAAGCTATCGCGGGCAGGATTTGGCCCTCGGACCTTGAGTTTGACACATGTGATCTACACAAAAGCAAAGACAATGGAGTACCTGAGGTTAAAAATAAAGAGGATGTGAGACAGCAGCACATTTATTCTGCACAGAGAAGCTATCAGGAACTGACTGAATGAAGGTTAAACTCAGGGTCACATTACTCAGTCTCATTTTACTTCTCTCTTATGCTAGCATCAATTTAGCCAGTCAGGACACAGACACTAATACACACTCACACACACACTTGCTTAGATGCTGTGTGTGTTAATCTAAGCTAAAAGCTAAATGGACACATAATGCCTCAACTGAGAGTATTATCTTTTTTTTTTAGAGAAATCCTGTTCTCCAGCCCAGACAAACACACACAAACACACGCTGACTGCAGGGATATTCAAACTCACAGCCTCTTTATTGAATGCTCAAAGACCTAATGGCACTAGTTGACCATTAATGTCGCATGGATTATACGCAGCAGTCATCTTGATTCTCTCCATGCTCACATCTACATTCAAATCTATTCCTCTGGCATGTTTAAGTAGAAATAACCACAGCTTTACAACTTCATGTCTGCTCAAAAGCCATTTTATTGTTTACTACAGTGTTTGTAGTAGTAGCATTAGCTCTGACCTCCAAAGCCTTTGGCTTGATTATGTTGTATATACAGTTAAACCTGGATGTATTACATACACTGTATAAATGTAGAGTATAAGTATTTCTTCCTCTCTGTCTTACATTAAAGCAAACCAAACTGCTCCTGTTATGGGTCAGTTAATATCATCAAAACAGTTTCTATTAGCTAAATGTCACAGTAAGAGTGACATAAACTTTTAGTGTTTTTTTATAACATTACTGCATATGTGAAGTTTGCCAGAATTGGTTTATTTATTCTTCAAAGTAGCTTTGTTTCGTCAACAAATTATTTTCTCCTGACGTTAAATGACGCTGCTCTTGCCAGATGGAGGTTACCATAGAAACCAGTAACGACTGGCTCCTCCCTCTTTTTCTGAAACAGTTTTCTTTACCAGTGCTATATTTTAACATCCATTTTAGACAAATTTAGTTTTATATAGGGTTTTATGTGTATATGTTTTTAACCATTATCCATTTCAGCTGTGTTTAGTTCTACAACTGTTAACTGTCATATCAACTATTCATTGGCAATCATTGCTCTGTAGTTTGTTTATGTTTATTTTACTTTATGTATAGTAAAGTAGTACTCCACATTATTACAGAAGATGCCGGCCTGATGTTAACCACCATCTTGATTTTCTCTCTCCTTAGATTAGAATAAATAGGAAGCCTGAGTCTGTATTTTGTGAAGTCATCCTACTGGACCTGAGACAGAGATTATTACACATGCACTAATAAGATTACCATGCCTTTAGCGATTGTTTTGCACCTTAAATGCAAAATCTATATATATATTGTACAGCTTTTGTTTCATTGCTGCTCTAAATATGTTGTTTTTTCAGTAAATTGTATTTTTTGAGAGTATTTACTCCAGTTACTGATTGATTGATTACTAAATTATTTGATTATTATTTCAATAATTGATTCATCACGATTAATTTGATCAATCATTTCATTCCTTGTTTCCAGATGCCTGATGGTGCCACATTCATTTGTTTATATGGTTATATGCAAATATAAGCAGCATGGCAATGTCCAGCTCTGTTTTTCAGAGATGAATGTGTCAGGAAATGCCTTTAGGCAGTGAAACCAGTCCTGTACCAACATGGGCTGAAAGGTCGCTCAGCAAAGAAGAAACAAATACTCCAATGGAAACATAGAAGCCAGATTAGATATATTAATGCAGACAGGGACCAATGCCTTGATTGTCCTGTGGTCTGAGGAAACTACAGCTGAAGTGTGAGGCCACAATCAATGTCTCAAGACCTGCCAGAAAGTTTAAACTTGGGCACAAATGGACCTTATAAATGGAAAATGACCCTAATTGTATCACCAACTTATTAGAAAGTAGCTTAAAACCTTCAAAAGTCCCAACAAAATAATAAAGTGTATGTGAGCAAAAAGGCCTTCAAACCTAACTCAGTTACAGCAATTCAGTGAGAAGGAGTGGGCCAAAATTACAGAAAACTATTTTGAGAATTTTGTTGAAGAGTACACAAATATTTGACCCAAATCATAGAATTTAAATATGACCTCCTTGAAGAGGTTAGGATAGGTCTATGGGTTATACAAAACATGTTAGATTTTTTTTGTACAAAATCATTCTTAGATAATGAGATTTTAGTCTGGTCAGTTCTGTCTATTTTGAGCTGTTTCCAGGCCTCTGTAACTTTAAATAAACTGCTGCTGGCCATGCCACAGATGTGCAATTATACAACCCTACAGCTTTGAAAAGCAGAAGTGGAGCCTCCTGCACAACCAACAAGAATGCATCAAGTGGTTTAAGGTTAGGGGCTAGATAATTCAAACATCGATGGATTGTGTCAGGTATCAAGATGATACTGCTTTAGGAATAAAAAAAATAGTTTTTTTCTGGGTTTCCTTTCTGTATATCCAGAAAAGAATGGCATATAATGGGATGTTTCTTCATATTTAATGTTATTCCTCTTTAAATATCAAGACTTCACCTAAACCTTCAAAATCAGGTGATGTTCTCAAATTATAAGCCACATTTTGGCATTGAAAAACACTTTGAGATGAAGAACAGGACAGTCCATATCCTGTCCAGTCAGTAATGTAGAAGTCTCAAAGACTGAATCAGGATGGGAAACTGGTACTATACGTGTCAGAGGATTTTTCGAATGCTCTTCCCTTGGGCTTAGACCTCTATGAAAGAGGAAGTATGTCAGTGTGCTAGATTATGGCTATAATCCATCAGATCATCCTGCTGCCCGCCACCAACCCCATCAACTTTTAAATATAGATGTCAACCTATCAGAGAGAAGGAAGCTGATGCAGGGCTGGTTGGGCCAACAGCCAACAGATGAGTTTATTTGTTAATAAAGTATGAGCAGAAGATAGACAATAAAACTTAAGCTGTGACTTTAAAAAACAGTGTTCAAGCATTCATAATTGAAAGGAAATTAATCATAAAAGTAACTGACAGAATCAGGGTTGGGAGTTTTTCTGTTTACAGAGGAAACTGTTTATTTTCTTGTCACCCCAATATATCTTTTCAAGTGATTGTTAAGGCCCTAAGAGTCTTTGAGATAAACAGAGAGCCTCCTTGCTTACACTTTATTTATTTACTGCTCCAGGCTAAAGCAATTCAAGAATAAATGGAAACAAAGTGGGAATTATAATACTATTTCTAAGGGTTTGGGAATCCAGTGAACCACAACGAGAGCCAATATCCATCAATGGAAAAAAACATTAAGTCTAGTAAAAATATAATAAGTTCAAGTCACAGCACAAAAGTCAGTGCATTGTTCTCACAAGTCTGAATCGGAAGTGATCCGCACCATTTTAGTGGACAATGCATAGCAGACCCATGACTTTGACATCAACAAAAAAGAGAAATATGTGGACCAATGTGCGAAAGAAAGACATATTAACAAAATCGCTGCTATCGGTATCGTCTTTATGAGACGCAGAGGGAAAATATATCAGACGATGTGGGCAAGCTGCCTTCGATCTCATACTAAGTAGTGGACTGTGAACACGAAAAGTGCGTACATGAAGGAGCTTTGGAGCCTGAA
Organism: Gambusia affinis; assembly: GCF_019740435.1. Taxonomy (NCBI): domain Eukaryota; kingdom Metazoa; phylum Chordata; class Actinopteri; order Cyprinodontiformes; family Poeciliidae; genus Gambusia; species Gambusia affinis. The sequence goes on from NC_057871.1 coordinate 6,260,292, forward strand.
ATCTATGGACGCATACAATTAATGTTACAGCAGATCTGTAAAGGACGTACAAAGTCTTCGTGTGAATAAAAAGGTTCTGGTGACTGGCAGAGTAAGTAGCTACATGTAGTAACACACGTAGACAACGTGTCCGTCTTAGCTTGAACATAAATTAGCTAAGCTAATTTTGCAAGTTGGGCAGTAAGTACTAGAGTAAATATCAGTGATATTTATCTTAATATTACACAGAGATGGGTAATGTACTCAAAAATAGTGGTCGAGTAATAGTTTTACTGTATTTATATTATTGATAAGTTGAGCAGAAGGGGAGAGCTAGTTTTTGTGGCTTGTTTATTGTTGTCATAGCAACTGCCTGCCAAGATTTCCGTCAGTTACAAAGTTCACACACGTGAACATGACAACTACGTTTTAACCAGAGAAAATGGGCAAGATTTGGATGCTGTTACATACCAGAAAGCTTTGAGTGCCAAGGTTAGTGAGGGTAGGACGCTGTATTAGGGTCATTGTAGATTGGAAAAAAAGGAATAAATGTCTGCCAAAAAATTTCAGACATTTTTGAGAAAAAACAAACAAATTTGCTTGAAAAAACTCAAGTTTTTAAATTAATCCAAGATTTTTTTTTCTAGAAAAAGACTTCTGAATTTCATAAAATCAAAAAATTTTGACTTTTGAGACTAAGAAAATGTTCAAAACTCCAAGATTTTGGTAGGTTTTGTTCGGACAAATATTTGACTTTATAAGCCCAGAATTTTTTTTTTCTGGAAAATGTTTGGGATTAATTAAAAGATTTCTGAGTTTTTTGTTGAAAATTTACTCCTCTTTTTTATAGCTCTACTAGACCACCGTAGTGAGAGATAAACCTTACTGGACAAAGTGTCAATGTATGGCACTTGAAAAATTATAACCTATAAGATATTGCATTCAAGTTGACCATCATGCAATACTGCACACACTGATATTACAATCATGATTGCTATTGAAAATACTACGCTTCAATAATATTTAATTTTATCTTACCCTCCTAACATAGATATTAAACAAGCCACCCAACACAAGGTCAGCTGGATGGGCTAATCAACTAAAAAAAGAAAGGACTAAATCATTTTCTGTCTTGCTGAGATAATTTTTCCTTTGTTTACCTCCATGCTGGTGCGATTGCACTGGTGAGTATCAGCAAACCAGCTGTCCCCTGTTGCACACTGATCCAAGTCGATGTCCTGAATGTTCACATCTACACGTACAACACCTCTGAAACACAAAACATGGCCAACAATATGATTAAAGATAACAATGCAGCTTTAATCAACAGTTCTTAACTGCTTTTTGATTCAACCATGCCAATTAATTCTTTCTCCAGAAAGTAAAATCTCATTCTCCAAGAAAATAAAAATAGAAAATATTGAGAAATGTAAATATTTCTTCTTATTTATTAGTTTGTTGCTTGTCCTAAACTATTTTTTGGGTTTTTTTTTTTTAAGGGAAACTATCCAGTTTTACTGTCAGAAAAGCAAGCAAAAACAGTTTGCTTGTTATTCTTGTAAAGGGCGGGATGTAAAATCTGGCACACTCTGAAACTAACTGATTGTTGAAGCATATTTTGATTAAGCTACTTTAGTACTTTAGTACTTGATTCTTTTCACCTTTGTTGTCAGGTACAATTTAGAAGAAGACAACAGGAAGTGGTTGGAGGATGATCGCTTGTTTTTTTTTTTTTTTTTTTCTTTCTTGGACAATGTGCAGCTGCCTCCACCAGAGCTCTTGCAGATTTGCACAGTTTACAAAAAGTTGTGCATCATTCCAGTGTGTTGAATCCATTGCTCTCCAGTAAAATCATAGACTACAGTTGTCATGTTCTGTGTTTTTCTGTTTATTTCGAGTTTTCTGTGTTTCTAAGTCTCCGTGTTGTCCTGTCTCCCTTTGATTATTCCCAGGTGTGTCTCGTTTTTTTGATTACGTCAGTGTATTTAACCTCACCTTTGGGCCTTACGTCTCATTTGGTGTCTAAGCAGTCGTTTGTCGTGTGCTGTCTACTCTGTCCTTCGTTAAACCTGTTGCTACCAGTGCTGAGCCTTTGTATTCCACTCTGCTCTGCTGTGCTGCCAGGATTTTGGGACTTTGTGGATCTGTTTTTGTACCGTCACTCATCATTAAATCATCATCATTTTCAACTCTACCTGGTTCATCAGCATTTGCCTCACCACCACTCACCGTTTTATGACAACAGTTTTCCCAAACTGCCTGATTTTAATTTAATTTCTTATCTAATAGAAACTCTGCATTTGCAAAATTGTGTTTTTTTGGCATATAGAATATAAACAAAGATTTGCACACATTTGTAATGGAAACACCTCTACAGTTGCTACAGATTTGTCAGCTGCACATCCATGATGGGAATCTTCACACATCCCAGTGATCGGCAACAATAGTTGGGTAGGGTGTGGTGTTTACATTGGTATTGAGCAACTGCAAGTGTGCCAAGAAAATAAACCCCTGCACCATTACGTCACCACAGTCAGTCTGCACTGTTGATACAAACAGGATGGATCCATAATTTCATGTTGTTTACACCAAACTTTGACCCTACCATCTGAATGATGCAGCTGAAATGGAAACTCGTTGAATAAGAAAACATTTTTACAATGTCTTCATTTCAACTTGGTTTACCTGTGTGAATGCACTCTTATAGTTTCCTGTTTTTATGTGATAGCGTTGCAACCAGGTGTGGTTTTCTGCTGTTGTTCTTCTTCAAGGTTTATTGTGTACAATCTGAGAAGGTATTTTGCATACCTTAGTTGTAAAGAGTGGCTGTTTGACATGTTATCTTAAGTCAGTCTGTTCTCCTATTGTCTTTTACTCCAACAAATTCACAAAACTGCTGGTCGCTTCATATTTTCTCAATTTAAGACCAGTCAAAGTCACTTACATCCCCTTTCGTCTTTAAACTGTCTTCACCAGAAGTGTCTTAATCAGAGGTGGACAGAGTACCCAAAAATTGCACAAAAGTAGGAGTAGCAAAAAAAGTATTTGGTAAAAGTACAGAGTAACTGATCAAATTATCAATCATTTAATATTTAAAAATTACATAATCAGATGGACCAAAAATATGAAGTTACGTAAGTGGAAATGTTGGTATTTTAAGAACCAAAGTGATAATAATTTATATAAATGACAAAATGAACAAAACAAGGCAAAAAAAATCTAAATCACTTTCTGTTAATCCTAAACTTATGAAACTTTATCAAAAATTGCAGGTATCTCCTGTGTCTGGTGAGTTTCTGGTTGAAACATGTTTGTTTTTCATTCACTGAGTAGAGAATCCATAAATTTCACTCAAGTAAGAGTAGAAATACTTCATAATTAAATTACTCAATTAAAAGTAAAATGTACAGTCTAGTAAAAATAATCCTATTACTTATTTTTTTCCAAAAAGTTACTCAAGTAAATGTAACTACGCAACTCCGGCTCCGATCCATTGAGTTGCTACCTTATGATTGGATGAGCTGCTAATTGTATTAACAAGCAATTGATCAGATGTATCTGGAAAAATGGTCACATCAAAACTTTTTGAAGCAGTTTATCATAGTCTCATTTTTAAATCACAAAAACAAGGCCTTTCACAAGGGATGTGTTTGCTTTTGAGGTTAGACCTCATAATGTTGAGAGTGAGGAGACACTGACCTGAACTCTGGTGTCAGATCTGGCTTCAGTCCGTAGAAGGAGGTAGACATGGTGAGAATCCACCCAGGCTCAAAATACCCGTCCTTACAGTCCAGAAACGGGGCACTGGCATACTGTACCCTGGTTCGGTTGGTCACGTAGCTGTCACCCTGTCCCCACTTTGGCGTATCTAATGTGGTGAGGTCATTGAGGAGAACCCGCTTGGACAGGGAAGCTGTTGGTTGGCCGGACTCTGGGAACTTCAGTTTTCTAAACCAGCTGTCATCGGGGGCAGGAGATGGAGGGTGGAGACTCTCCCAGGCCTTGGATACGTCCTGAAGGAGGATGGCCTGCTGTTTGCCAGTTGGGTTGCGAGTTGCGCGAAGAACCAGCTGTGGCACCGGGACAGAGGGGTCAGCGTCAAAGGTGAGCAAAGCCCGTTGAATAAGCAAGTCTGCCTCCAAAAGTGAGCGGACTAGGGCGTGATACCACTCCATATCCTCATCTACTGTACTCTCCCGAAGGTCGCTGGCCTGGAACACCATGTTGAGAAAGTTTGCAGTGTTAGCCAGCGCATCCTGAGCTGGTTGGAGTGGAGCGTTGAAGTTACTCGGCAGAGATCCAGTTTGCGCTTTGGTGCTGTACGCCCGCGAACAACGAGCCATATTCAAAGTGGAGGGGTCTCCTGTATACAAAAAGGTCTCTGCTGGTGACCAGTCATCCTCCACCTCGGTGGGCGCCTCTGATGGTGTCTCACCAAACTCAGGAAGCTCTGTGGGGGATTCCTCAGAACTTCTTGTGGTGTTTGTGGAAAAATCAGAGCTGTTGGCCATCTCCCCGGTCAATACTGCTGGTAATTTTGGAGTCACTTGTGATCTTAGGACGGGTGCAAGCAAAAGAAAAAGCCAGATATTCATTCTGACTCAGTCTATAAGGGTGAAAAGGAACAAAGACAACGTCAACAACTGGAAATCTGTAATTTTTTTGAAAGATCTTTTAGGAAAAATGCCTCATTTCACAGGTGTCTTGGAGGATTTTGCTGCGCAGTATGTAACATTCTTGCCAAAATTTAGTGTAAACATCTCCACGTGTGTGAAGTAAAGTCCCACAAGGTTTCACTCATCTCTTCTTTAAAGGATTTTTAAGCAAGCAGTGTTCTGTAGTTGGTGGCAGATGAAGAGAAGAACCGCCATATTTCTTCATAGTCCACCAGGTTTCTCCAACTTTTCTTGTTCCATAGTTGTTGACAAGAAACAAATGCAGTCTGCTCCTAAATATAACAATAAAGATGAAAATGGCTCCCAAAATTCAAAGCAACATGTTGATCCGAAGAGATGAAACGTAAGCAGATCTCCGTTATTTTTCTCGACTCCTCTTGCTGTAGAGCTTCCAGCTCAACTGACAGAAACTTGAAAAGCTTGTTCACCCCCTCCCCAACTTGCTCCTCTCCCTCTCGCTCACCCCTCCTCCATATTGATGGGGCTGCTTACCAGTGCTGAAAGGTGATGAGAGTGGTCCATCTGTTGAGTGTGTGTGATTTCAGGGAGAGGAGAGGATGATTCGGTCTGTCAGAGATGAGTGTTGGGCTAAGCTGTGCTGCATTTGGGCATCCATCAAAAATCACCCTGCAGGATGGATGGATGGATGGATTAACCCCTCCTAACGGAGAGTGGATGGGCTTTTTACTGCTTTCTGTCTCTCTTCTAAAGCAGATCAAATGTAGAGTGTTTAGAATTTTTATGAATGCAATTGTGGAAACAAAACAGGCATCTTGGTAGGTAACTGCAACTAACTGTCATGACAGTTGCCATGGAGTTGTTATGACAACAATAAACAAGAAGAAATGCACCAATGAGAAAAACAACCAAAGAGCAAGGAGGAGGGTCTTAGTGCTGTCAATCCAATTCATGTGCTTGCTGCTAAATGTGCTAACGGCAGAGAAACAACTTACCGTTGCAGAAAAATTGTTTATCCACTGTCATCAGTTGCCATGCTAACTAGCTTCAACATTCACAACAGACTATGCTAGCTGCAGCGTAGCACAGAGCAGGGGGAAAGAGGGAATGAGAGGCCTCACACAAGATTGACAGCACTTAGGCCTGCCTCCTGACTCTGACTGGTTGTTTCTAGCTAGCACTGGGAGAAGGTAGAGGATTATCTGTCTCATATTGTCACAACACTGTGACACTTTCAACAAAAAACCTTTTTTATATAACAGTTACAAAAGAATGAAACGAAAAAACGTGACAATATTTGATTGTTTAATATATGATGAGGGCCTTAGAGTCACTTGTGGCTACAGAGCTGCAAGTTGCAGACCCCTGATAACTGATGGAACTACACCTGAAACTCAAAGTGCAACATCCATCCATCCATCCATTTTCTATTCACCCTTTGTCCCTAATGGGGTCGGGAGGGTTGCTGGTTCCTATCCCCAGCTAACGTTCCGGGCGAGAGGCGGGGCCTGGACAGGTCGCCAGTCTGTTGCACGGCAACACAGAAAACAGACAGGACACACAACCATTCACACACACACTCACACCTAGGGAAAATTTAGAGAGCCCAATTAACCTGACAGTCATGTTTTTGGACTGTGGGAGGAAGCCGGAGAACCCACCATGCACAGGGAGAACATGCAAACTCTATGCAGAAAGACCCCGGGCCGGGAATCGAACCCAGGACCTTCTTGCTGCAAGGCAACAGCTCTACCAACTGCGCTACTGTGCAGCCCCAAAGTGCAACAATGTAAATTAATTTTATTAGTAAGATAAAACTACAGTTTGTTATTGGTCCCTTATTGGCCTGTCTCAGCACATATTATCATAAGAAACTGTTGTAGTATTATCTCCTCAGGGGCACTGGCTCCGGTTGGCCACCATCTTGATTCACCCATGGCTGCCCACGTTCATTAGAACTTTCATTATGTGATTTTGTGAAGATTCCTGAAATTCTACCTTCACAATTTTTGAATTTGAGACATCTGAACTGCCAAAACCTGAAATATTATTTGAACTAGAGCTGCTGCTCTAAATTTCTTTTTGTTTAAGAGGTGGCTGCATAAGGTTTGCTTTATTTCAGTGAAAGTTGCTAGGTTAGTATATAGTTTTGAGGAGATGAGTGATGGGGGAAGGGTCTGTTCAAGTTGAGAAAAGGCTCAGCAAAACAATGAAAAATGAATGTGATTAATTTGTAATATTAATGCTGCTGAACTATGACCTCTGTGTTACATCACATCGGTGCTGAGCTTTGCTTGGCAGGTTGTTAGTTTGATTATTCCTCATAAACCTCAGATATGAGCAAACACTGCCACGTCTGGTTTACATATAAAACACACACACACACACACACACACACGCACCCACACGCACACACACACACACAGCGTGGATTAATGGCCCATCGTCATTTACTTTCCCATCATGCACTCTGTCTCAGTGGCGTCTCCAATCAGTACTAAATGGTCTATATCGCCATCTTCCTGCCAGTTGGCATTAATGCAGTTCTTCAGTAATGTATGTTGTGACCATACATTAAAGCTGCAGTATGTAAACATAAGAAATATTTTTTTTTGCATATTTGTCACCATGTGGTGACAGTTTAATATGGGACAGGTAATATGTGAAAAGATCAATCTCCTCCCTGATTTACTATTGCTGTCTGAAGAAATGCATCGTTCTCGACCAAAATCGACCAATCAGAGCCAGGGGGATGGTCTTAGCACTGTCAATCACTGTCATGTACTACAGGAAAACTGTTTATCTTCAGTCATCTGTGGCTACAATCTGTGCAATAGCAGAAAGAAAGGAGGTGAGAGGCAGAGTGATTGGCAGCGCTAAGACCCGCCTCCTGGCTCTGATTGGTTATTTCTAGTTAGCACTGGAAGAAAGCAGAGGAGGTAGATTTTTTTTCTCAGATTATCTATCTCCTATACCATTTTGTCATGACAGTGACAGTTTTAACAAATATTTAAATATACCTATATATTTTTTTTATCAAACGTAATATTTCGATTGCTAATTGAGTTAGTTAGATCTGAGCTAAATGTTTGGTTTGAAAAAAAAGTTTTTGTTTGGAAATTTAATGTTTAGACTGAGAAAACAAAGATTTAGTTTGGAACTAAGTATTTTATTTTCAACTAAACATTTAGGTACAGTATAAATGTTTATATAGGAACTAAATATTTAGACTGCTAATTAAATACTTAATTTGAAAGCTACATATGTATTTTGCAAACAAAATGTTTCAAACAAAATAAATACAAAATAAATATTTATTTTGGGAGCTAAATACTTAGAAACTAAATGTTTAGCTTCCAAACTAAATATTTAACTGGTGAATTAAATATTTAGTTTGGAACTCTGAAAATAATAATTGTATGAATAACATAGTGAAAATATGACTTTAAAAAATTAAACACACACATTTATTCTTTATGACAGGCGAAATAAATCAAATTGTTATTTTTTTTACTTCACCCCACACTGATGCAATATCATTTAACTGTGATAAATGTTATTAATAATAGTAATAAAATCAGCTATGGTGCTGAACCAGAGGATCAGTTTGTGGTTCCCATCATTGTTGCTGATGTGGAGGCTGAGCCGAGCGGGTGGGGCCTGGCTCGGTTCAGAGACAGATTTTGCTCACTGACCGGAGACTCCTCCAGCTTTTTATTTCCCCAGCCCAAAATCAAACTGCATGTGTGACCCAAGGTCGGCCTGCTGCTGCTGGACCCAAGCTGCAGTCATTTTCCCGATCAGCCACAGATGGATGCTGCTCTGTCCTAAAGGAGGAGGAAGCGAAGGATTAAAAAAAACACATTTGTTGGCATTTTCGCAGGAAAGGCATGACTCTTTCTTTATTATAAGGACGACATCTCCGCTGTTAGCAATGCGAAGCGCCTTGTGATTTTCATTTCGCAATCCTGTCAAATAATTATGAACAACGCGCAAGATATGTCGCCCGATTTCGTGTTGATGCGCCTTGTGTCCGCAGCCGAGGAAGATCGCTTGGAGGGAGAAAACGGGAATTTGCAGACGGGAGGAGTAGTGGTCGGGCTGGGGAAGGATGTCCTGGCTTACAGCGGCGTTAAATCGGCTTTGGATATCAGCCGAGATCCGACGGAGACGGCGGGGCTGGAGCATCCCAGCAGCCTCCTGAACAAAGGCCAGCCAAGCAGCGACACCACGGCGGCACCTGACAGCGGGGGGACAGAGGGCCGGGCCCCGCAGAGCTCCATGGACCCTCAGGGGTTCGACTTTGTCCCCAGCCCCGGCCTGCGACCGCAGCTGCTTGTCTTCTCCAATATAATGCGTAACGGAGATGGGATTTTGGATTTAGACCATCGGGATGCGCTGGAATTGGGCCCAGCTGTTAACAACAACAACACCCCGAGTCCTGGAGACGTCGAGCGGCACAACGACCTGCTGGATCAGAGACCATCAACCTTGCAGTCTTCCGCCGATTCATCTGCGGAGAGTCCGGGATCTAACGAATTGTGCCACCGGCATCGATTCATCACCAACCCCCACAACTGGCCCCTATTATCGGACAGATCCGGGCCCCTTCCCGGTGGCGACTCTAGGGGCCAAGAGGACGCCGTGTTTGAGTTGGCAAGGCGGTTTGGTGAGCTTGGGGTCGAACCCAGGATGCTGTTTAAAGGAGCTGAGCTGCCACAGTGCTCCTGCCAGGGCGCACAGGGTTCGGTAGATGGACAAGCAGAACCAAGGGACGACCCAACGGAGACCAGCGATGCCCTTTTGGTCCTGGAGGGGCTGGGGAGTAGGGGCATTAATGGCTTGGGTATAGAGGAGTGTCCGGAGGTTGGGTTGGATGATGAAAACGGACACGGTGAGCTTTTACTCAAAAGGAAACGGGAAATAATCCATAAGATGTCCGGGACGTTTTCCATCAGCAGCTTCCAAGTGGAACTGAGGACACAGATCGAAAAGATGGGCCTACCGATGACCCAAGCAGGTTCTGAAGGTTCTGCTCAGGTTTCAGCTAAGTCATCGACACCTGCCCAGAACTCACCTTGGACCACCACACCAAGCCCAAGTCAAGCTTCTACGCCCAGAAGAGCGATGCGGTGCACCAGTGCGCCCCGGACTCCCACGTACCGGGGTGCAGGTGGAGAGAAGACGTTCAAAGTTCCGGGGAAGTCCAAAAAGAACTCGTTAAAGACCCGATTGAGTAAACTGTTCCGGACTAAAAGCTGCAGTGGGTCGAATCACATCCTAGACAAGAGACCCTCGGTGTCTTTTTCAGTGTCCTCAGCCATGAGTCTGGTGGACATGGAAGGTGGATCTGGAGCCGAGCAGGATGCCGACAGGTGGGGAACCTTTGACATACTTTATAATTAAATCAGATTATTGGGATCTTTTTATCACTGGTAAAAATAGAAACAACACATGTCCAAATATACAGAGTACGGGTGGACTATCTTCCTGAAAAACATAAGCTAGTCCAAATTATAATTATTGATTATTTTTTTGTTTTAAAAATCTGAACTATAACTTAGGACTAACTAGCGACATGAGCTTTTCTGTTTTATCCATAGTTTTCACTCCCTGCCTTTTTTCTTTAATTTTTATGCAGTTGGTGGGCAAACCTGAAACTGCTGCTGCAACTGGTTGTTGCTAGGTAACCAAAGAGTGAGTGAGTTACTAGGTAACCAAAGACTGAGTGAGTTGCTAGGTAGAATGAGTTAGTTCATTCTAGCCAGGAGAGTTTGAGCAGCTCTTCCCTACATCTCCCAGAATGCTGTGTGGTTCTGGATTGGATTTCAGTGAAATTCTTGGTTATTGATCACATGTCTTATTGTAACATCTTGTTATTGATTTATTGTCCAGCCCTATACAGAGTAATCTTCAGTGTAGAAAATGAGACTTTGTCCTTTTAAATAAAACATAATGGAAGACCCCAAATTATACATTAAACACAACAGGTTTTACAAAATTGCAGTCTGAAACATAGGGACAGACAAAAATATTTAAGGTTTGTAGTGATTACTAGAGTCAGATGTAACACAAAAGTCTGGAGTCATCATATTTCAGTTATTTACACATTTACTTATAATTTCAGATGTTTAAAGAAGTATATACTCTATGTACTCAAAGGCGAACATTTGAAGCATTTCTAGCCAATGTAGCTTTCTGATATAAATGTAGAGTAGTATACAAAGCAAAACATGATTAAATTAATCTGACTAAGTGTGATGAATTGATCATTTAAATAATTGTCAACTAATTTAGTAATCTATTAATTGTTAATTGGAGTATACTCAATAAAGGCCATTGTTTGAAAACACACACAACAAATTCACTATAATTACATAGTAATTAAGTCAAAGCTCTGCAAAATATATGTATATGTTGCATTTAATTAAGACAAAACCTTCCTTGTCTGTTCTACCCAAAACTCCTTAAGTTCACATTCACTAAAGAAATGCTATGCTGTTACATTTTAAGCATTAAGATGTTTATTCTCTTTTTTTTTTTAAATTGAATTGTTTGTTTATTTGCCTGTTTAATGTGTTTCTAATGTTATATAAAAAGGCTTAAATGGTTAGATTAAAAAATCTGTAAAACCTGCCGTTTTTTTGTCCAGTTAGCTGATTAATTGTAATCAATAGTATAATTTAGTACTAAAACTATTATTTGTTGCAGCCATATGTATAAATGATTAATTTTTATTTTATTTTCCAGACTGATTTACTTTTTGATTTGGCAGTTAATCTGACTGAAAATGCAGTTCATGTTGCAGAGTGGAGGAACTTGAAATATTGGCTGTGTATCTTATTTTTCCCACTGTTAAAACAAACAAATTTCCTCAGTGTATACAGACCTATTCAACATTTTATTGTCATGTCCTACTGTTTCTCCCGTGCCGATGGCTGACATGCAGCCACAGGGAACCCAGACTGACCAGGGCCCACAGTGCCTTCTCCCCTGCCTCCCTCTCTGCCTCCCTCTCGACTTTCACTGGTAAGAACTACTTCATAAATTTCAATATTTAACTTAAAGAAACATTATTATAAAAATAATGCAATAATGTCCCTGAATGAGTTTATAATTTGGTTTTACGGTTCTGCAGGCATCCACCAAGAATAGAGAGATCAATCTGTGTTTGCTGTCAATCTAGGTGCACATACAATGGCGCTATTTGACATTTTGAAAATAATTTTGCTTAATGGAAACACGCCACTTTCAAAAAGTCTCTTGTTTTTCGTGCTAGCTTGGCCGTAGCAAAGTTGGTTTAATTGCATCACAGGAGTCACATCATCAACAACCGGATGTTTCCACTGGAGCAAACCGAAGAAGCAAAGAAGACGACAGGAAGTAATTAGAGGATAATGACAAATTGGGTGAACAAACTAATTTGCCTGTGACTTTAATTGCATTTTGATTTAATGGAAACACTGCAACAGCAAAATTTGACATCAGCAGAAAATAGACACAGTTTTGTGCACATTTGTAAAAGAAACACACTGACTGAGAAAATTACAAGTTACCCTTTGTCTGAAAACTAATGCTACATGAGAAAACATGAAAGTTTCAGGAATTATATTTTCACATGCTAGTCTGCAGATGCAAATGAATGAATAGAAAAACTGAACAGAAGAACTACCATGGAATGTAAAAGCGCATTTTTTTGAAAATATTTTATTTCATGTTTAAGTTCATTTCTCTTCATTTTCTGCTTTCTTTCTAAGAAAGCAAAAAAAAAAACCAAACAAACAAACAAACAAACAAAAAAAACCCGACAACATAGATCAAAATTGGATTTGGATTCTTTTAGTGCGATCAACCAGCCCTACTTGAGTATCAGTTTAATGTTCCTCTTATAAACTCATTTTCAGGACTCAGTTTGGATAGTTTCTTTAATGTGCTGTGACAGTATCATTACTAAAATAATGCTGTGAGAGGAGGAATCAAACATACAACAAATAAAAATATAATATTTCAGACTGGTCCATTTGGGAATCAGAAGTCGAATCTACAATAAATCCAACATTGTATAATCTAGGACATAGTGTAGATACAAATCATCGTAGCCTTTAGCTGACCCGATCATTTCCCCACTGCAGCTGGTGCATAAGGATTTAGGACAAATGTAAAAGTGATGAGGAGGCTTGTAGCTCAGCATAAAAAGCTATTTGCTCTCTGCTTGCTTCAGCATCAAAGTGCTGCCTCACATTCATGTTTCAGCTGAGTGTATTAATCAAAACTTCATTCATCATTAATGTATTCTTTATTCAAACTTTTACTCATGCTCATCTACAGCACAGAATTTCATATTACTCAGTTATCTCGGAATCTTTAGAGCAATGGTGCTAAAAGTGCGGTCCGGTGGCCATTTGTGGCCCTCGGATTGATTCCAGGCGGCCCTTTATCAGAGTTTAAGAACAGAAATACATTTGTTTTAAAATCTTGAAATGGAAAATGTGAGGTGCAACGCTGAATATTCACCCATGTTTTTGCTTTTAATTTAATTTATTAGTAATAGGGACCAAAAACATCCAGATTTAGCCGCGTCCATTAAATACACTCTGCAAAGAAAAAGCAAAACTGAGCCACATTGTGTTCTTGTTGCTAAAAAGACAAAGAAGAAATCCAGAAAAACATGGATATGATTTGCTGTTTCCCCTATCTAAAGAAATATGACTGACACACAATATTTGTATGAAATAAAGTATTTCATAGTATTTTATTATGACATAAAATATGCAATATTTTATCCATATATATTTTATTCACATTTTTTTAATTGATGTTTTTTATTAAATAAAAATATTGTGTGTTTAGTTTGTTGATTAAACAAGTAAAAATAATAATAACAAAGTGTTAGCAATTCTTAAAAAAAATACTAAAAATACTTTCAGCTTGACATTTTTGGCAACCCATACAAAGTTTGGACACTACAGCTCTAGATGGTGTCCTGGAGGCATTGCATTCTGGGAATTCATATGAGGTTGAGTTAAGGGTCAATGATTGATCTTATAACAATGTTTTCCAACTTGTGGCATTATTTCTAGACGCTAGTGAAACCAGATAAATGGAAGGCTATGGAGCTATATTGGGGCCATAAAGTTTGTTCAAAATAAAATCAAACTGAAAAATTTTTTGAAACTGAAATTATTTTGAAACTGGAAAAAAATTTGAAGACCAAGATCATAAATCATTAAATTGCAAGTCTTATGAGCTAATGCTAAACCGAGGTAGCCTGTAGAGAATAATAATGGATGAGATTACATTTGACTGGTTTTACCACTCCTATCAGTTGATTTGAGATTTTCCTGGATATAAAGCCCTCTCCAACAAGCCAAGTTTCACTGAGGTAAACTCAGTCTGAATCATTTCGATTAGTCTGTTCTTTATTGGAGTGGTTTGAGCTAATTCAATCAGTGAGGTAAACGTCCTGCCTGGTTCTACTTTAAGGGGCATAATGGACAAACACTAACATTAATTTTCTTTTATGTTTTTTCTGTTTCCTGTCCCTCTTTGTTTCTAAGCTTTTCCTCCCATTTGCCACTTTGTGTCCCCAGGCGAAACAGTTTCTCTGGTGGATGTGGATATTTCTCTACGAGGGTCGAAAACGCCGCATCCTCCAACTCCTCCACGCCGAAGCCTCAGTCTGTTGGGTAAACCTTTTTTTTCTTATCCATGTAGTAGTCACGGCAAATCAAATGATAAAAAAAGGTTTAATTGGAGGATCTGTATTTAAAAAAGAGGAAGCCCAGACAGGTGTGTGTGAGGTGGCTTTTATAAAGTTACACAGTAAAAAATTGACAGCAATAATTTGGTTTATTTAGTCATAAAGACAAATTGTAGATGTTCATTTTTTAAAGTAATATTTTCACCATGTATTTTATAAATACATGAATTCCAAACTAAATATTTTGTTCACCAGCTAAATTTTTAGCTTACAAATTGATATTTAACTTGAAATTAAATATTTAGTCAGGAAACAAAATATTTAGTTTGCAAAATAGATATTTAACATGAAATTAAATATTTAGTTTGCAAAATAAATATGTGTTACCCAAAGAAATACTTAACATGGAGCTAAATAGCTAAGTTTCAAAGTAAATATTTAATTTGAAATCTAAATATTTAGTTTACAAACTAAACATTTAGTTTACAAACTAAACAGTTAGTTTAGTATTTATAAATGTAGGAATAACATGCTGAAAACATGACTATGAGAAATGAACGCCTACATTTTTTTTAATGACAAAATAAATCAAATTATTGCTGTTTATTTTTTGCTGTGTAATGGTATAGGTACCCCATAGTTTTTATTTTAATCTTTCTACCTCTACCAAAGTCAAATTCAAAAATACTTTATTGATCCCAAAGTAAAATTAAACATTAGTATGGGTAGATAGCGTGACATTAAATAAATGGACGTCGGCCCATCATTTTTGCTGTCACTTGATTTTTATACAGGGCGGCCTTACCAGGTGGTGGCGGTAATGTTTCCTTTATTAACTAACAATGAAGGGACTCAGGTCACTGCGCATGCGCAAACGATGGCACTAAGTGTAACAATTCTAGCTAGGTACCGAGTGTCCTCCGATTTTTAGCCCTCGGTTTTTCTCTTAAACTTAAATGTAAGTGAGGGAACTGGAGCAAGTAAGAAAACAAGAACTTTTCAAATTCTTGAGGAATTAAATATATAAAGAAATCTCAATATATCTATAAATAAATGTGTGTTTTTGTATTTTTGTAGTAGGTAGATCATTCTGACTTGGTTATTTTTCTAAGTAGTTCGTATAGTATCAAGTAGCACACGGGCTGCGTTGCTCTCTTTGAGAGCTTGGAAACATCTCAGTCTGTTCAGTCCGTCATGTGAGAATTGGCGGACTGTGACACAACCAGGATCATCCATCTAAAACCGACAGGGTAGGCATTAGCAGTAGAAGAGCTGCTGGTAATATAAAGAAGGCACCTCCTTTCTTTTCTTTTCCTAATGTCGACTGCTGTTGCTTTTCTTAATTTTTCCCACTTTTTTGTCTTTCTATCACCTTCCCTGATCTTTCCCTGTTGTCATTCCTCCAGATGACATAGCGGGGCCTCAACCGGGGCCTTTCCTAGTTAGTATTGTGGGCGCCTCCCTGCAGTCTCTCCCTCTTCCTCACCCTCCTCTTCCTCCTCCCTCCCACTCCACCATCCAGCACAGTCTCAGCCTCAATGGTAAGACGTCTATGATGGGAAAAATCCTCTAACTTCACTTCTAAATAACTTAATATGGAGAAAATGTACAGTTTATATAAAACCTCCCCCTTTTTCTGACTGATTATTCGATTATTCAAATAACCATCAGCCGATGTAGTAATCAATTAATTGTTAATTGAAGTATACAGTTAATCGTCAGAAATATCAATTACTAAAATAATCGTAAGTTGAAGGCCTGGTCTGACGTTAAATCTCCTGCTTTTGGTCAAATAGAATCACAAAATTATTTATTTTCGCTAAATTCCACAATAACGATAGAAAGAATAGATTTATTAACTAATGTGTTCTAAATTTGCAGAATGTGTTAAATTTTAAATCGATTAATCGATTACTAAAATAATTGTTAGTTATGGTCTCTTCCAGCTGCTGGAAATACAGAGCAATAAAAACCAGGACAAATCGCCTAAAAACAGTTTCTACCCGATAGCAATCATGGCACTAAATTTAAAGGCATAAGAACTTCTGCTCTTGACACCACTCTGTTAAAAATGTAAATTCTGTATACTCTGCTACACCACCAGCGATGCAACCATCTTCTGATGTCTATTTATTTTTATGTCTTTTATGTTTGTTTCTTCATCTTTTCATGTATGTATATTTATATTGTGTGTTGTGTATGTGTATATAAACTGCACTTTGACTCGAGTCAAGCACGGTCTCAATCTCGTTGTGATCTGTTGATGACAATGACAAATAAATCTTATCTTATCTTATCTTATCTTATCTTATCTTATCTAGTTGCAAGCCTAGTATGAAGTTAAACTTCTTTTCTTTCAGGTCAATTAGAGTCACGACAATTATTTATTTTTGCTAAATTCCATACTAACAATAGATAGAATAGAATGTGTTCCAAATGTATTCATTTATCCAAAAATCAGACATTTATGGATCATGTGTCTTTGTATGCCTCATTTTCTACGTTCTCCCGACTCAGATGCCTTTTTCCGGGCCCTTCCTCATTCGAATCCTTTGCCGTCGGACGCCGCTCCACCAACGAGACGGGCTGCTCCTCCGGTGCTGTGTGCGCTGCGGCGATCCGAAGCCAGCAACTTCACAGCCAGTCTGAGAGAGCTGGAGAAGGTCAGGCTTTTTGTCATTCTGCAGCACAAAAACTTCTTCTGCGTCTGTGCAGCTGTTCTGGGAAGGCCTCAGAGGTTTGTTAAAGAACATTAGAGAACAAACAGCAACAGGAATCCTAAAAAGACAAGCAGGGTAGGGTGGAAGCCGAGGAAAGGTTTAAGCTTTGAACATATTTTTTCAGTCATAAAACAGATAAACATTTAGCATAAAATTTCTAGCAACCAAATTATGGTTAAAATATTAACAGGTGGATAATGGGGGGCAACTTGAATAAAATAAAAAAAATTCCTTGAATGGGGCGTGCTGTGGTGGCGCAGGGGGTTAGCACACCCCACGTCTGGAGGCCCCAGTCCTCGACGCAGAGGTTGCAGGTTCGACTCCCGGTCCCGATGACCCTCGCCGCATGTCCTCTCTCCTCACCCTCCTTCCTGTCTGCCTACTGTCGCAAAAATACAAGCCACTAGCGCCGCAAAAACTCTTCGGAGAAAAATAAATAAATAAAATTTCCTTAAAAAATTCACAAATTTTGAGATTATTCAAAATGTTCTACAAAGAATTTGGGACTTTTCAAACTCAGAAATTTCCAAGTTTTTTTCAGAAATATCTGAGATAATCTCAAAATTTTCTGAGCTTCTTTCTAGCTAAATTTTCAACTTTTATAACTCAGAAATTTCCAAGTTTTTTTTTCCTGAATTATTTGGCAGAATTGTACTCCCCTTATTATTTTTATATCCACAACGGCCCTATTACACTGCAGTACATGTATACCTAAAACTTCTTTTATTTTTTCTTCCAACAGACAGTTGTACAATGAATAGTTTATTTTGTTTATGCAGACATTTTGTTGTCTGTTTACATACCTGGTGTATTTTCCTCACATGTACCATGATTACCACTCCTTTGCCCTCTCATGTAAAGGTTTCTGCTAGTCAGTTTCCATTATCAGGTTCTTTCTGCAGAATGATACACAGAAGCAGAGAAGAACTGGTTCTTACTGTTCTGCTGGGTGGATCGCTGGTGTCTCTGCTTGCAGTGCGGCTGGTATTGGGGTCCTATGAACTGGGAAGACGCTGAGGTGAAGCTGAAGGGTAAACTCGATGGATCGTTTTTGGTCCGAGACAGTTCTGACCCCAGGTACATCCTGAGCCTGAGCTTCAGGTCGCAGGGAGTCACACACCACACGCGCATGGAGCACTATCGAGGTAAGAAACACTCAGTCATGCAGCGTTTCAATAAATCTGCTCCATAAACCTCAATCTTCATGTTTGGGACTTGATTAAAATTTTTAATCGAGTTAAGTGAATAATTGCACGATTTTGCTGGTCAATAAATTGTCCCACTAGTGATTATGATAAACAATAATATTGTTGTTGTCAGACCGTTTTCAAGTAATATTTTGATAATAATTCAACTTCGGCCTGTCAGAGACCAATAAACCTTAATTTAGTAAAGAACTCTTAACACTGAAACTAACACTAAGTCCTGACCTGAAGATGAATCCTTTTCTTCACCATTCCTCCATTGTTTAATGTAATAATTTCCAATTTAAGCCTCCTCTCAAAATTCGACAAGCTAACAGAAACATAAAACACTCATGTCTTCCAAATTCAGTTATAGTTTTTATATTTTCCATGCATTTGTCGCCTCGGTCTGAAACTGTTCCTTAAAGGTTTGTCTAAAGCTTCTTTCTGCATCCAGGGACATTCAGCCTGTGGTGTCACCCGAAGTTTGAGGACCGCTGCCATTCTGTGGTGGAATTCATTGAGCGCGCCATCATGCACTCCAAGAACGGCAAATTCCTCTACTTCCTCCGCTCCAGAGTCCCAGGTAAAGAAACAAAGCAACAAATCTTCGTCTAGATATGAACACTGGGCCAGTTGATGGGCCGGCAGCATCCTGTATCTGTGCTAATGGCCAGCAGAGCTCATTAGCACATATAATGACCTCTGCTGGTCAGTCCAGTTTGAATTTGAATTGAATTTGAGTTTGTTAGCAGAATGATGTTGACCGTTTGTGTTTTTTGTTTTTTCAGGGCTTCCACCAACTCCAGTTCAGCTCCTGTATCCTGTATCCCGCTTCAGCAACGTGAAGTCATTGCAGCACCTCTGTCGCTTCTGCATTCGGCAAATAGTCCGCATCGACCACATCCAAGAGCTTCCACTGCCCAGGTAACGTTCATCTAAGGCTCAATATTTTGGCTTCATTTAAATTTTAAAAACTGACTTGTGACCACGAACTTGACCTGCACCATTAAGCTTTAAATCGGATTTGTTTATGGTTTTGTGAACACAGCATGCCAAACGCTACCAGTTTACAGCAACAACACTCTTCAGAGTGGACGTCTCTTCTGAGAGAATACTTTAATTTAGTTGGTTAAAATCTTCCCGTCATTTAAAAAAGTAACCGGTCAAATACGGAAAATGTTCCATTAAGACGACCTCTGCTCCACATGTAGCCAAATATCCAGGATAGCAAATACAATCTTATGCATTTTATCCTTTCATCCACACAAAAACTGCTCTTAACATTGCTAAAAGATATTATTTTCAAAAACTCCAACCAAAGTGGAGATCTGAGAAAACTCTGTATTTGTGTTCGTGTGTTTAAATTGGAAAACTGATTTTGAGTTAACATGCGCCAATTTATCCACATACTTGCCTTGATACAATTCCCAGTCAACATCTTTTTGTGTTTAATTAACTTTATATTTCAATACGCTAATTAAAAGTAGATAAAGATCTACATCTGCCTTCACAAATAAACTTCCTAGCGCCTTTTTTAAACAACTTAGAGGAGATATTCGTTTTTATAAAGAACCAGTTCTTCTCTTTATTTCAAGTAAATAAATATTAGATTCTGTGTTTGAGTCACTTTCCTACTTCCTAATTTTATTTTTAAATGTGCTAGGTCAGTGGTTCCCAAAGTGTGGGGCCATTGCAGGAGGGGGTGCAGGAACAGTTACACAAAGGTGTTTCACTGTAAAGATGGTTTGTAGTTTGTTTTGTTGAAACCTGAAGTGTGAATTAAACTACAGTGGAGTTTGAAAACAAAATATGTGTATATTTTGCCGTGGTGGTGTAGGGGATCGTGCGACCCATGTTTGGAGGCCTTGAGTCCTCGACTCGGCTGTTGCGAGTTCGACTCCCGGGCCCAACAATATTTGCCGCATTTCTTCTCCCCTTTCCTGTCAGTCTACTTTCATATAAGGGACAGTAGAGCCCACAAAAGACCCCCTGGAGGGGTTAAAAAAATGAATAAAATATGTGTATAGGTTTATGTCTGGTTGAATGATGTTTGTGCCCAGTTGATTTTTTTTTTTTCCTTTTTTGTGGGGGATTTTATTGTAATCCATAGCGGGGCCCAGAAAATCTTTGGGAACCTCTGTGCCAGGTGAAACTGTTTGTGCCAGTAGTAAAAATGATTTTTTTTTTCTTTTTTGCATCTCTTTAAGATCACTGATCTCCTACCTTAGTAAGTTTTATTACTACGACCCTGAGGAGGAGATGTATCTATCAATCAATAGCATTCGGAGGGTCGTAGCAGCAGAGCAGGAGGCCAACCCGCAGACGTAGCAGCATACATATCCTAACTCAAGGTGAGTTATTTATTTTTTGTTGAATGTGTTTTTTCGTGTGTAACAAAACAGTTTAGGGGATTTTTTTTGTTATCACATTCACATCCTGTAATTCAGGCAAACCTCCATCATTCTCCGAGAGGAGGTTGCAATCTGCTATATTTAACACAAAATTAAATATATTAAATTAAGTAATTAAATTGATAAAAGTTAACTCGTTTCAGTTCAAATTAAACTGACTGATTTATCTATAACTTATGATAAATGTAAACAAATAAATGGAACTGCAGGGCTCACCATGAAGTATCAATCATTACAAATCTTTGCTTGTTAAAATATTGCTGCTCTCTTTATTCCAGTGTTGATATGAACAGCTTAATTTTTTTAACACATCAGCATTAAATTATTGTCCATAGCAGGAATTTGAAATGATTGTGCAAAAGAATTACAGATTTAAGGTTGTAAGCTTTGCTCTCATTAAAATCACTTTTTTCTCGTAGTTTTGCGACTTTCTTCTGTTCCTCTTGCATCTTTAATCTACTAATATTGTGACTTTACTGTCATAATATTTTGATTTTATTCTCATAATTGAAACAAAATCTTAGTCTGTCCATAATACTCCGTCATATTTAAAAGATTATGTAGTTCTTTATTCGTTAAAACAATACCAAATTTCACAAGATGTTCAACTTTCCTGGTTGAATCCTGATTTTTGGATTGAAAATATTGCTGATTTTGTTGATACATAGTTTGATTAAATGCAATTAATTCATTACAGACTCATTAAAAATGTTCATCAAGTTCCTTCACTAATACTGAAATATTTTTGTCTCCACTCGCTGCCTGCAGGTCTCTAATGGAGGACTTATCTACGCTGTTCTGCTGGTCTTCCAGCATCGGTCTCTGGAAGAGCGTATACAGCCAAACTGGAACAGACTCTGTACGCAGCTCATCACTTTCCGGAAAAAAACCCCCCTGCTGTTTCTAAATCAGAAGAACTTAGAGAAAAGTTACTGACAGAAACTGTAAGAGCCTCGGTCAGCTCTGCTTTCCTGTTTCCTGAACCAGTTTGACTTTTAAAACATGATGCACTGGTTGATTTGTATAACTGTTGTTCCAAGGTAAAGGCCTTGTTTTTCTTTCTATTTTGTAAAAACCTGGGATTTTGGATTTAGAGATGCCAGCAGGATAGAAACGTACCTCGAGGCGAGCCAAGCCGGCCACCAGCACTGACAAGAAAACCTCAGACCTCTCCGGAAGACGGGTTCCTGCTTTTTGTGGATGCAGTGATCGTTCCTTATGTTGCCGTCAGTCAAACATGGAAAAAAGATGTTATATTTAGGAATAGAGACGCCCCTTCAGCCTCCTGTTTTATCTGCTGTGGTGTTTACCAACCGAATAGTCATAAACCTACAGAAGCTCAGAGCCGATGTTTTCCACTTGGATTTTTTCAGGTGGTTTCCTTGAGATGACGAGTCAATCTGGAGAAAACACAGCTTGTTTTCACAACATCACGAGGTGATTGGTGTGTGTTAAATTTGAATCCATCCTTCAAATGCATGCCGTTGTGCATGCATGCACTTCTGGAGAAAACCTTTGGGACGTTATCTCGTCATCTCAAGAAAACCAACAGAAAATTAACTCGTTATCTCGAGAAAACTATCGGGAAAATTAATTTATCAAAGCCAAAGTTTATTTATATGGCACATTTACAACAACTCCAGTTGACCAAAGTGCTTCACAATAGTCACAACATCACAGGTAAATAAATTCAAGTTTGGTAAAAAATAAGAAGACAATTGCAAAATTGGCAAAAAAATACTAAATACTAATAATATGAATAAAAATCAAAACAATCTATGTCGAGAAAACCACCGGGACAACACGGAAAACTCTTGGCTTCTGTATGAATGTTGCAACACATCTATTTTCTCCAATTATGGAGAATCTTTAGATCAGGATTGTTTTTGTTTTGTTTTTGTACCAGCTGAAGTTTTGACAGTGTGAACTTTCACCACTGAAATAGAGACCGTAATATGTTTAAAACAAATGGTCACAACCAAAACTTTAAACTGTGACGCTCCACATTCACATATTTTCATTTCTTCCTTTTTATTTTGCTGGACATTTCCCAGAATGCCTCTGTGCAACGGCCTTACAGAGGAGATGTTGGTACCATCACTGAAGCCAAAACAAAGAAAAATCTCCGATCTCATTTGGTTTTATGTTTTGAAACATGAAGTTCTGATCTGTTTACATGTTCTTCACCAAACAGTGTCAAAATCAGGAAACCAGATGTTTACCACTGTTTCACCATTTACGGTGGATTCCTCTCTTTAGATTTCATTCTGCTTGCTGGTTTAAAGTAATAAACACCAAATAAATGTAAAGAAACTTCCCATAATTTGGTTTTAGGGTGGTGGACGTTTTACAGGATAAGCTAATATTTTATTTTCTTCTTTAAACCATGACCTGCCTCTTGGCGAATGTCTTCCATACCTGTTCCCTCCCTGCCTGTTGGGTTTATTTGCTGAAATGTCCAAATGTTTTTCTCTGTATCCTGGAATTGAGCACTGGCTCAGGACTTTGAGAAAATATAAAAAACAATACACTGACACGTTTCTGAATCTGAGTATTTTATGTGGTTCTGGGATTTTTGCTGGACGCTTTAGACTTGGACTTCATTTATTGTCATTGGACAAAGACAACAAAATGTTGCTATTGTTGTTATTGGGGCAAGGAAGAAAAATCAAACAAC
This sequence comes from Gambusia affinis, assembly GCF_019740435.1. Taxonomy (NCBI): domain Eukaryota; kingdom Metazoa; phylum Chordata; class Actinopteri; order Cyprinodontiformes; family Poeciliidae; genus Gambusia; species Gambusia affinis. The sequence continues at coordinate 6,283,600 of NC_057871.1, forward strand.
TAATTTTAAAAATTCTATAATAAATGTACAAATAATAACATAATTAAATATGAAAATAAAAGGCACCAATAAAAATAATATTGAAGAATTTTCAGACAGTCTGAATGGAGGGATTATTGGTGCTGAGGGATTCGGCAACTTTTCTTGTTTTCATGTTGAATTTGGTAAGAAAACAAAGATTTAAATTATTTTTGTTCCACTTACACAGAAAGCATATGTTCTGTTATGAGTTTTAATTGGAAAAGATAAACTCTGACGTCAAAATATCAACATAATTTGGAAGTTTGAGGTTTACCACCAATATGGGTGCAAATCATTAAAACAAAGAATTTTAGTTTGTTGCCAATTTGAGCTCATTTTAGCCACATAGATGTTTTATTTTCGGGTGTAAATTAAAAGCAAGACTAATTTATTCCAATGGTTGTTGGTCTGTTTAATCAGATATTTTTCCTATTTTTAACAAGTTAAAATTTTAATTATTTGTCCTTTGACTAAATGAAGATATAAAAAAATCTCTGTTAATTTCACACTGCAGTTGCCATGGAGATAATTCTAGTTATGTATCCTTCAAATGAAAGACACTTAACTATCTCCATGGCAACTAAATTCTGGACCTTGATGCTAAGCTTTTGTTGGAATGATTTTGGAAAACCAATAGGAAAACGAGTGATACTGGATTTTAGGTCAGGGGAGTCCAAACTTTGTCCAAGGGCCAAAATGGTCAAAAATAATAACAATAATAATAATAATAATAATAATAATAATAATAATAATAATAATAATAATAATAATAATAATAATAATAATAATAATAATTTTTACATACTCAGCAATAAACTAAGCATTCAATACTTTAATTAACCAAATAAAGTAGTCAAATTTGTTTCAGGAAAGGGATGTGTAAATTAATGCACAGAGTTAAAACTTAAATTTTTGCAAATTTTCTAGGTATTATTGGAAAAAATACAATAAATAAAAAATGTTTCCTCTGCACTTTGAAACCCCTTACAATGACGCAGAAACGGCCCACTAAGAAGAAACAAGTAATCATTTTATGAGATTAAGTACATTGTTTGGTAAAGACTGACTGTAAATAAAGAGTGGTGCGGAGCAATGTGGAGGGAGTGAGTAACAGAGAGACACGTCAACAATAAAAGCCTAAATCAATTTATTAATAGTTCTAAAAATAATTATATTGAAGATTGGTTCTGAGCTCTAATGCAGGTGCAAAAATGCAAAAAACAAAATCTGCTATAGATTAAAAGGATGAATAAAACAAAAGGCAGTGGTGAAGAACATCATTCCTCCCTGGAATGAACCCAGGATATCAGTCTCTGTAGAGCTGAATTTAAAATTAGGCTTCTTCTTCTTCTTCTTCTTTGATGGTTCTGGTTGGTGTCTTACTCTGCCATCCCCTCATGGGAGGTTTTTGGTCTCTCTGCCTCCTTTTGCACTGACTTAGGAATGAGATCACACAGAAGTCACTCCACTGTGATGTCATCAGGAGATTAAATGTTGTGTGTTCATGGCATGTGACCAATCCCAACATGGCAATAGTTTTATTTCTTCAAATCTTTTAATCTACATTTCAGGAGGACTGGGTTTTAAAAACAACACTTGGATATCATTGGGTGGAAGCGATACTATCTCAAAGTCTGAGACAGGCATTGAAATACTGAAATCAAGGACAGCTCACAGAGTTTGACTTGTGGAGTAAGATAATTCATGTTAAAAAGCATTATTTAACTTTCAGAGATACGCACTGAAAAAACACAAAATCTTATCAAGCATTTTTGTCTAGTCCCTTTAAACACTAATCTGTGTTGGCCTATCATCTGAAGTCCCCTTAGAGAAGAACTCAGCTGCCTTTAATAAATTATATAGTTCATACAAAATATACAATATTATATTATTTTTTTAAAATACTTTTCATCTGACAAACAGGACTCATAAATCTATCAGTCTATATTGTTTTATTGCTCAGTGTTCTACCCTAAAATTCATCTGGTCGCCCCTATTCAAATTTTCTTGGAGCGCCACTGCTAACGTTATGGCATATACCTAAATTTATGTCAAATTTACATAAAAGCACTCTTTATGTTGTCAAGTGTAACGGTCTGCTCTTTAGGATTGCTCCTGAGTTCATTTAAACAGCACAGACAGGAGCAACTTAACGTTAATTGCTCCACACGGTTGTCATTCTTGCTCCGGCTGAACTGCCCCTCCAACATCACATTGGTCGCTAGCCATGTCAGTGAACGTGTAATCTCGCTGTAATAGGGTACTGGATTATCCTCTGGGAAACGCCCCAGTGAGCGCAAAGGCGACATCCTATTGGTTGAACCGTCGGATGTACAGAAATAACCTTTTAGGAGTGGTTGAGTACTTTTCAATCACTAAATCCCACAAAGCTGATTGGGCTGTTTAGCTGTCCATCAACCCGTTGCTGACCGTTGATTGGCGGAGCCGCGCGGGCGGATTCCTTCATGTCTCGGTGTTCAAGGCTGTGGAGAGCGAATGTCGTCATGAGCGGTGGGTAGGAATGAAAACATTGGTGTTTATATTACATTCTACTTCATAAACAGTGTATTGTTATTGTGGAAAAAAACGCCGAGTGTTATGTGCACATATAGCTGTGTTTTAACAGAACTGGGTTGGTTCGATGCACTAGAATGAGCCACGAACTTCCGGAAAAGGGCTGCATTTTTTTCTATAACGTTATCAAAGAGTTTCACTGGCTAGCTGCGAATGCTAAACATTGCTGTGTAGCTGGTGGTTTACTTGTCCCCAATTTTTCCGCATTCAGTTGCTCCTCATCCTAATAAATCATTTGGATATTTTGATTGTGCTAGTTCAGTTTTAATTGTAATTCGTGTTACAGGAGGGGGAAGTTGCACAGATGCTAAACCCGCCTGCTAGCTCGGCGCTTTCTTGCTAATGCTAGCAGCTTGAACAGAGGAAACTAAACCCAGCTGCTTGGGCTTTGCGAAAGCGCTGCTTTTGAATCCACAATGTGTTATTATTAATATTTTTGGTTTTGTACGGTTTTGAGAGTTATTTAAGTGGCGTTATAATCAGATGAAGAATGCTGAAATCAGGTGTCATTTGCTGTAAAACAAAAGTGGGAGATTTCTGTTTAGTCTTTTCCTACTACACTTTGACAGAGGTGGGTAGAAATTGCCCAGAAATTGTTCTAAGATTAGCACAACTTCAATATATTTGACCATAAGTCGGTAGTAGCTACTTAGATGTATATAAGTAATGTTTTGTGGGAAAACAATACTTTTCGGAGTAGTTTTACTGCACCATAATTTTAACTTTTAGTATAGAGATAATATTAAGAATAGAGGTGCACTGATTACAGTTTTCTGGCCAATCAATGATCTTTAAAAAGCCTGACCTGCCAATTCTGATTTTAGCCAAAACTATTTTTCTTTTGTTTGAAATGTTGCTAAATATAGCAATAAAGTTGCTGAGTTGGCAATGATGGGGTGACAATTGTTAACTGCAAACATGCAGACATGACCAGGTGGGCCGGTCTGTCAGTCAAACCTCTCACAACAGAGGAAAAGAGGACAGAGATTGACTTTTTGACCTTTCCCAAAGTAGATAAGATTGGTGGATAAGATCGGTTTCACATGCAAGTATCAGCTGATCACCAATCTCCCAAAATTAAGGAAATCGGGCTGATTTACCAATGGCTGCTCTATGCACTGTGAATTAACTTCACTAAATAAGGAACAAACACATTTTAACCAAAAATGCATTAGACACAGCAACAAACCTATTGAGACTTGTTATTCTGTATTTATATAAATGCACAGTGGAAACCGTTGAAGCACTATTGCTGAATCTTGGTTTGCATGCTGCGTTTGTTATGAATATTTTAGTATGTAGTATCAATTTTAATATTGCTGTGATTTACTATGTCATTGGTGAAGGTTGTGATAAATAATTCAATCATTCAAGTTTATTTGTACAACAAGGCAGATCAAAGTGCTTTACATGATGAAAACATAAAAACATCATAAATACATTATACAGTCACTGATTGTAAAAACCAGTAACAAACATTTTGTCAAGTGCCATCGTTAAAATCGTCAATACACATAAAAATGTTGGTTAACTTTCTATTTATAATGTTTCAAAAGAAACTCCAAACAGCTGGGTTTTTAAGTCTAGATTTAAAGGAATTCAGTGTTTCGGCTGTTTTGCAGTTTTCAGGAAGTTTGTCCAGATTTGTGGTGCATAGAAGCTGAATGCTGCTTCTCTATGTTTGGTTCTGGAGATGCAGAAGTGATTCTGTGCGAACAATAAATTTGTGATATATTATGCACCCATATTCATCACCATTACAGGTTTCTGCCTTCTTTGTGTAGATATATGGTGATTAAATGTAACATAAAAAACTATAAATATTAATTTATTCCCATTAGTGTCGGCCTCATTAATAATTTGAGATAAGCCCAAAACAAACTGTGGTGGTATATGATTGTACTGTATGCTGTATGGATGTTGTGGTCTACAATTATTGCAATTTCTTAATGTATTTATCTACAGTTGTTCTTGCTGTCTGCAAAGCAAATTGCCCCTTGGGGACAATGAAGTTGATGTAATCTATTAGTTATTATCAATATAAGCTTATAATGTGGAATTGCATTGTTCTGTGGTTCTTACTGCAGCTGGAACAACTTTATGTGTTTTGTTAGATTGAGACCTGGCTCAGTGTCCATCAGGCAGGAATTCAATAACTATAGAAAGTGACATATTTCAAATGGTTTTTCTTTCTGAAAACCTACAAAATGGACCGTAAATGTAGTGTACCTGTAGTACTTTTGCAGCTGAAAGCTATTGATGTGTTTTAAATGCATTGGGACGTTTTCAGGTGAATTTCTGACCTATTTTATCAGAAACTAGTAAAGGAGAGTCAGCATACTAAACCAGAGTTGGATAGTTACTAGTTATATCTACTCTGTTAATTTTACTTGAGTAACTTTCTGGGGGGAAAAAAAGACTTTTAGGAGTACTTTTACCACGCTGTACATTTTTCTTTCACTTGAGTAATTTCATTTTCAAGTATCGCTACTTACTAAATAAAATCTCTGAATTTTCTGCCCACTGAATGGACAAAAAAACCCATTTTATTCAAAAATTAACCGGAGGAGAATTTTTGAAAAACAGAACAAATGCCCAACAAGGGCTTTATTAAAACACCACTTTAAACATGGAAATGCCACACAGCATGCTGTGGTGGCGTAGGGGAAAGCGCAACCCACATTTGGAGGCCTTCAGTCCTCGACGCGGTGGTCGCGGGTTCGATTCCCAGACCCGGCTGACATTTGCCGCATGTCTTCCTCCCTCTCCTTACCCCTTTCTTGTCAGCCTACTTTCGAATAAGGGTCACTAGAGCCCACAAAAGACCCCCTGGCGGGGGAAAAAATAAAAAAGAATTCACTGCAGACGGACACACGATGCAGTGTTTGTTAAAGTTTCATAAGTTTTATTTTCAAATGAATTGATATGAAAAACCAATTCTTTTGCCTGATTTTATTTTTATTTTGTAATTGTAAGTATTAGAAATTTTCAGTTTGATCTTTAAAATACCAACTTATTTTGGTCTGTTTGATGATGTAACTTTTAAAATAATGTTTACAGCAGGTACTCAGTAGTTGAGTGGCCTTTTTAACAAGTGCTTTTTTACTTTTACTTGAGTAGTTTATTGAACTTTTAATTTTTACTTCAAAATATGTTGAAGTAGAGCTACTCATACTTGATTACTCTACCCAGCTCTGCAAAACGCTGAGTGTTCTTTAATGTCTGCATTTATTATAGTCTAGATGGAAACATAATTAAGTTAATGTGAAACCAGACAGGCACACAGTGAGTATGTGATATTTTCTCATCTATTAACACGATAACTTGGGTTTTTATTCTCTTCTGAGTGCATTAGATGTCCACCTGCTGCAGGCAGCTTGTTTCTGACTCTGCTTTGTGTTTTCCAGAACAACAGGACAGTATGGCCACTGTTGCTGTTAGTCCAAGTGAATACCTTCAGCCCTCCACTGCTTCTACCCAAGTAAGTAACTGCTTACGCTGCCACCTCATGCGTTCTGATTATACCTATTATGTTGGGATCAATAAAGTATTTTTAAATTTGAAATGAATTGAATTTGAATATTTAAAACAAAACAAAAAATCAATAACAGTGTATATCGACTGATATGAAACCCTTATATTGTAATACATTTCCCAGCCGTATTGCCCAGCCCTAGTTCATAATGAAATGTATTAAATCAAATCAGATTGATTTGATTCCTTGTTTTCTCACAGCAGGACACACAGCCGTCTCCTCTGGCCCTTCTGGCTGCTACTTGCAGTAAAATCGGACCCCCCGCTGCTCAGGCCCCCGTCACTTCTCCTCCAGCGCAGCCGCAGCCTCGCAGGCTTCAGCCCATAAAGCCCGCCCCCATCGCACCGGCTCCGCCCAAAAACCTGGGTTTCCTCTCGGCGAAGGGCAATGTGATCCAGCTGCCGCCCGGCTTGGGCCCCTCCGCTCCCGGCAGTCCCATCGTGCTTACGATCCAGCAGAGTCCCGCGCGCACCAACGCCGCCGGGCCCGCCAACATCCAGTACCAGGTGATGCCGCAGATCCAGGTGATGCCGCAGGGCGGTCAGATCCAGCTCATCCCAGGCACCAACCAGGCCATCATCACCACTCCCATGACCGTACCGGCGGCAGCTGCGGCGACGCCGGTCACGCCTCAGAAGACCGTAGCCATCAAACCGTCGCTGAAGGTACGGAAGCCAAACAGCGCCGCTGCGAACGTGATGCAGCTGCCCGCCGGGCTCACTCTACCCCTCAACGTTGCAACCGGAGAAGTGGGAGGGTCTCCGGTCGTCACGGAGATGGCCGCCTCGCCTCCCACGCCTGGAAAGGGGCGAAGAGGGAGGAAGAAGAAAGTGGTTCTGCCTGCCGAACCGCCGCCGACTCAGGCCGCCTCACCGCCACCGGAGCAAATGGAGACCATTTTGATTGAAGCCGGAGATAACATAATACAGGTTAGACTTAATTAATGAATCTAGGCCTGTCACAATAAATCAATAAATGAATTAATTACATTATCAATTAAAAGGATATCAATTATTTCTATTTGCTTGATGTATCGTTTTTCTCTTTTCACCAAAATTTGGATGACAAAAGTCTTCAATCTGGTGCTTTGGTCTCAACTAGGTCTTTTATTGAAGGATCATTTTATTTACAGAGACTTCATTATTCATTTTATTTGTTGTTTCTGTTATTTTGTTTATTTTGAATATTTAAAATGTTTCCCAGTTGTATCAATAAATGTCCATTATAATTTAAAATTTATTGATCTTTGAGAATGTTTTTGCATTATTATATTACTTGAAAACGAGCTCAAAACTACAACATTGTCGTTTATCCAATAACTTCTGTTATTGTTCAGCAAAATTTGTTATTGTGACAGGCCTAAATGATTCTCCCTCAAAAAGGTTCTCACTTCACCTGGTTGTTTGGCAAAGAGTTCATCTGGCAACCTTTCAAAAAGATTTTTGAATTTTGTTTCTTGCATTGCTGTTAAAGGTTGAGTGGCACTGTACAATGGCTGCTGGGAAATGCAAATATTTTGTTGTTGACTTTCAGTCCAGAAACTGCTTACTGCATTCTTTTTGTTTGTGCGGGAGGCTCCACTTATGCTTTTCAAAGATATACGGCAGGAGTCCTCAAAGTCGGTCCTGGAGGGCCGGCATCCTGCACGTTTTAGTTCTCTCCCTGGTGGCACCAACAACCTTTTCAGCATGTCAATGTTCTTCTTAGGCCTCTAATGAGCCATCATTTGATCCAGGTGCGTTAAACTAGGGAGAGAACCAAAACATGCAGGAGGCCGGCCCTCAAGGACCGACTTTGGGGACCTCTTATTTACGGTTTTATTATTGCACATCTGTTTGCAGCCATTTTTACACGTGAGTAAGAACTTTGGGAGGCGTGAAAAGCAGCAGCTTCTTTTGATTTAAAGCAACAAGAGGCCTTAAAACGGCTCATTCTGAAAGGGTAGAACTGATCGGGCTAAGATTTCACTGTTTAAGAAGAATTTTGTTCGAAAACTGTAGTGAACTTGCTTTGTATAGGTCATAGACATATCCTAACCTGTTCAAGAAAACATAATTTAAAGTTGTTGACATCCAACGATAAGCTTTCCTGTCTTTTTGTGAAGGCGGGGAACAATTTGCTGATTGTCCAGAGTCCTGGACAGCCACCTATGGTGCAGCAGGTCCAGGTGGTTCAGCCCAAGACAGAGTCTCAGTTGATCCAGATTCCCCAGCAGGCTTTGAAAGTGGTGAAAGCTGCATCTGCCACGCTGCCTCCGGTCCCACAGAAACAGCCTGTCACTCAGAGTCTGCAGGTGACTCCACCGGAACCATCATCAACCCAGGTACGGTCTCAGTCCTTCTGTCAGTCCGTATCGCTACAGACTGACAGGAACTCAGCTGCAGCACCAATATTCAAATCGGAGATGTTTACGCTCTGTCAGCTTTGCTTGAAGTGTCGGTTTTTTCCACTGGTGGCCACATTTCTGCTAATCCACTAATAGCAGAGCAAATTTTTTGTTTGGCACTTTTGTTAACTCTAAAATATTTATATGTTAAATAATTTGATTGTTTTTGTTGTGACACCATCTGGTTATGTTCTGTGTTTTTGTCCTAAATGTTTAATTCGTACCTTATGGCTGTTATTTTGTAGATCAATACCTCTGTATGTTTCTTTTATATGCACTAATTGGTGAAAAAAGTAAAAAACAAAAGAACATGTAAATATTTTAGCTCACTTATCTTCCCCTAAATTAATTTTTCCAGATAAATGGTAAAGTGCTAATTTACTTGGCTGAAACTTCATTCAGCTTTCAGTTGAATAAATTTTGACATCTGTGCTGAAGTTTTGGACATCGACTGTGAAGAATACTTCAAGTAGATGATTATACCATGCTCTTATTTTGAAGGGGATGAAGACTGTTTACTCAGGACTTCCATTTCCTGTTCTCATATTATATTAGACCTTAGATATAAACATAAAACAGTATCTACGGGCATTATAGAATGAAATATATAAGATATAATTTGAAGGTTTTGCTTTAGCATTAGCTTCTGCTAAATGCTGTGTTGGTGTTGTGCTTTAGCATTAGCGGGACTATTATTTAAAATTAGTGCTTTAGGGTTAGCATAACTAACTTTTTAGCTCATGATCTTTACTGATTTTGTTTTTATGGAAGACGATGTTCAACGTGTCGGTTATTAACACTATGAAATATTTTGGAACAGTATGATTCATAGATAAATTAAACTTCATAATGGAGAAACGTTGCTGTGAGAACTTATGGGAAAGAGTAGGGGCTTCTTAAAGAGACGGAGGCCAGTTTTAATGTTTGAGTTATACAGCATTTCTATAGGGAACATAAACACTTGATTGTGCTATAAAAATCCACTGTGAGCCTGGAAATTACATAATTCTGCCCCTTTAAGAGAAAAACTCTGTAAATCGCCTCTCAGCGTTTCTCATTTTAATATTTTTTAACTCTTTCTTTTCTTAGATCCTCTTCAAAACAGCTTCAGGCGAGTGGCAGTCAGTTCAACTACAAGACCCAGGCTCAAAGACGACGAGCCCTACCACCTCTGTTGCGCCCACGCCCCCCACATCGCCCCCTGCTGGCAGCAAGAGGACGCAGGCCGGGGCGCGAAAGGAGCGCACTCTGGCAAAGATCGCCCCAGCAGGAGGGATGATCGCATTCAGTCCGTCGCAACTGTCCTCTGCAGCGCAAGCAGTGCAGACGATCAGCATCAATGGGGTTCAGGTCCAGGGGGTTCCAGTCACCATCACCAACGCAGGAGGTGAGACGATGAGGCGTTCGCTCTCATTACTGAGAAGTTAGTTTACAGCACAGATAAAATTAGGTATTACTTTACATTTCTTAACTGCCTTGTTGCTGAAATGTGCTGTACAGATAAACTTGATTATTGAAATAATGGCTTCTAATTTGGTAATTAATTAATTGTTAACTGGAGTATAAAGTAGGGCTGTTGTAAATGGATATTTTAGTAATTGAGTAATCTGTCAAGTATTCTCACGATTAATTGAGTAATCGGATAAAAAAAGATAAAGTAAAACATCGGTAAATCTAACATAACAGCATTACTATCACATATAAACATCAGTCCAACTTTTCACAGTTGAGCTAAAATAACTTTTCTGTAGTTTAGAAAATCAACCTGTAACAATAATAGCTCATGTTCTAACTTAACCTGAAGCATTCAGGTTAAGTTACACAAAAATCTGAAATTATATTCAATTTGATAATAAGGAGGCAGGCTCACAAATACGCTTATAAAAAATGTCTATACTACAGCTTATGCATTCATCTTCATTCAGTTTAATAGATGAACTCTCATCTTGCACAGACATTTATAGCTTTTGTGATCATGTTAGCGACGGGATTTGACACTTTCATTTGTCAGAAACTCATCTACCAGCCACGACGTGCTCCGCCACACATTTGTTGAGACCAGGAGGATACGAAATAAATTTTCCGGTTCGTCCGAAAAGCTACACTTACGTTAATTATTATTATTACATTATATATGTAAATTTCTAGTTTTTATTTTTATTTTTTAAACTTTGTAGTGGGGTGCACTCTATAGTCCAGAAAATACTGTAACCCTGCTGCGTATCATTCCTTGATGTGCTTTAATTAGGCCAACAGCACCTGACGGTGCAGACGGTGCATGGCGGAGGCCTGCAGCTGGCAGCAGCGCAGGGCCAGACGGCCATCCAGGTAGACCAGACGCTGACGCTGGAGCTGCCGGGTCAGCCAGGGGAGAAGAAACGTCGCATGGCCTGCACATGCCCCAACTGCAAAGATGCAGACAAGAGGTGAGCGCGGTAACGGACAAATACCTGCAGATGTAGTGGATAACTTTAGAGAGACAAATCCAGTTTGTCACAAATATGTTTGGGAAAAAGGTTTTACATCCTGTTGATACTCGGTATGTTTTTTTAAGTGGACCTATTATGACAAATTCACATTTCACATGTTTTTGTTCTTCCACTTGAGTCCCAACTGCTTCTAAAAGCAGCACAAGCGCTTCGCCATAGGCCTGTCACAATAATCAGGAAATCAATTAATCAATCAGCCAATAATTTCCATTTACATGATCTTTTGTCAATCACTGTCTACCAATATCTGGATGACAAAAGTTTTCGGTCTGGTTTATTGGACTCAACTAGCCTCAATTTTATTTACAGCCTTCATAATTCATTTTATTTGTTGTCTTACACATATATTCTGGATATTTAAAATGTCTTCCATTTCCGGTGATAAATGTTCATTAGAGTTAAAATTTTATTTGTCTTTGAGAATGTGTTCCTGCATTATTCTGCCATTACCATTATATTACATGAAAATTGCCTTAAAACAACAATATTATTGTTTATCACGATAATTTCTGTGACAATTTATTGTCCTATCAGACCTACCCAGCTTGCGCTGTTACCTAGCAACCCCAGTCTAGCCCAGCCTCGTTACCTAGCAACCCCAGTCCAGCCCAGCCTCGTTACCTAGCAACCCAAGTAAAGTTCCAGCAGCTTTGGTCAGTTTTATTTTACTGCCATCTGCTCTGTACAACAGAGAAATGTTTTGCTGTTGAATCTGTTATTGCGCAATAGCCCGGCCCGCCCTAAACCTCACAACTCCCAAGGACTGACGACTGGCCAGCTCTCCGTCTAACGGGTCCGGAAAATCTCTAAACCTTCCCGTCTTACCCTGAAGCAGGTCTGGGAGAGACAATTTGTCTAAGCTGGCGTCGAGAGAGACTCATCTAGCTTTAACTACCTACAATCCTAGAGCTATGACCCTTTTCAGTTAAGAAGCAATCAGCTGAGTAGCCTTTCCAACTGCATAACTTCATTGTCCACTCTTGTTAACGGTAGCTCTCTCTCTACCAACAAGCACTTGTTACAGACTAGATCATTTTTATGGCTCAACATAAACCCCCCGGTCGTTATTTTACCAACACTAAAGGAATTTCTGTAGCCACCACATTACAAGAATCATGTTCATAGATTTTACACTAATTAGGAGAACCAACGTAATAGATGACTCGATTAATTTCACTGTCCACAAATCTTAGTAGAATTTTAATGCATCTTTATCAAGCAACCGTTTACCAGGGGTAAGTGACAGATAGATTGTCAATGATTACAATTTAAGAATAAAAATTAAAATCATTAAAAACCACCTTCAATCTATCCTAACCGTTTCCCTAAACTGTCAGTAATATGCTGAGCGAGGCTTTGGGGAGCAGTTCAACTCACCCAGATGACGGATGATCTCAACAACAGAAAACTTCGATGTCCTTGGTCTTTGTCTTTAGGGCAAAATCCTCTTTTGAATAGAAGCAAAGCAGAACTGTCTTAAAAAGTGTTTTTCGATCTCAGTGAGTTTTTTTTTATCCTATTAACCAACATTTTGAGTTCTAATGATGACACTTGTGTACTGGTTTTTCTCAATTGTTGACTGTGTTGACAATTCCAGGACTTTGTATTTTTGGTTTTTTATGATGTAAAGCACTTTGAACCACCTCCTGAAATTTAACTAGATTGATTAATTGATTATCCTGGTAAAATAAAACAAAATTAGCAACCCAATCAGAGCTCCAACATGTTTGATCAGCAGGTTTTACTGCTGCATGCACTGCACAATGGCTGCTGGAAAAGACCAGTGTTTTTGTTGTTGTTGTTGACTTACCGTACAGAAACGGCTTGCTGCATTTGTTGGTTGTTCAGGAGGCTCCACTTCTGCTTTTCAAAGATGTATGGTTGTATAATTGTGCATCTGTTTCACATGTGAGTGTAAACGTTGAGTTGGGAGGTCTGGCCAGCAGCAGCTTATTTGGATTTAGAGTGACAAGAGGCAGAACTGAGCGGACCAAAATCTCATTATCTAAGAGTGATTTTTTGCTAAGAAATGTAATGAACATGTTTTGTAGCTATCCTACCCTGTTGAAGGAAGCGTGATAAGTCACCTTTAACGTTTGCTGTTCAGGCCTGGGGAAGTGGGGAAGAGGAAACACATCTGCCACGTTGCTGGCTGCGAGAAGACGTTCAGGAAAACGTCGCTCCTCAGAGCCCACGTCCGGCTGCACACGGGGGAGAGGCCTTTCGTCTGCAACTGGGTTTTCTGCGGGAAACGTTTCACACGCAGCGACGAGCTGCAGAGGCACGCGAGGACACATACAGGTACACGCATCATGAAAGAAGGCATCCCTCAGGGATCTGTGCTGGTTCTGCTCAGAATGGTTCAAGATGAACTAGTGGGTTAAATGTTGAGCTGAACTAACAGTTGTTTTGGTAATTGATTATGTTGACGACTAACCGGATTGGAAAAATTGTCACATTCTTCAGATTTTGCATTTAATTTAACTCTTGTTTATACAATATTAGAAATTTATTAAAACATGCAATCAAATATATAATTAAATAAATTTTTTAAAATAAGGAAAAAAGCATTTATAGTCTAAAATGCAACAGCGTAGCATCTCTCTAGTGAATGTTTGATCATTTGTAACAAAGGATGCCTGCAGCTGAAAAAATACTTCAACACATGAAAAGCTCAGCATTTCTCTTGACTTAATATGAATACAGTTTAGAGCTAATCTATTGATTATTGTTTAAATTAACCAATCAGTAACTGAACATCAGATGATGCTTGATACATTTTATTTTACAAAATTTGAACCAGGTGAAACTAAAACTATGGTTGAGCTATAAGTAGAACATATTTAGAGAATTTTATTTATTATTTCTCATCTTAAATACCAAATGTGTGTATTTTTTGTCACAGACATTGTTATTTATACACTAATAAGATTATTTATCCCTTAAGTAAATTTTTTAATCTTCTATGCAAATGTTTATGTATTTGAACAGTTTTGGCTTAAGTACCGTTCTGCGTATGTTCTTTCAGCTGTCTGTGTGCTCCGCTTGACGATTAATCGATTACTAAATTAGTTGACGATCAATAATCGACTTATTAATCGTTTCAGCCCTTTCTGAATGCCTGCGAACTCTTCCCACAGTCAGACTAAGATATTAGTTTCACTTTGACTTTATAGTGACCAAAACATTGAATGTAAAAAGTGCAAAACGCTGGTGAGGATGGAAGGGAAAAAAATAAAACGAATATGTGAATTAATCTAAAAATATCCCAACAATCATTTCTGCATGTTCTTGCATCACAATTCTTACACAGGCAACCACAGACTCCTCCATGCAGATGAACATGTCAGTAACAAAAAATAATCTGAACTTCTGATTCTGCAGACATGAAAAAATAAACATAATTTAGCAAATATAAATCATTTCAATAGTTCTAACTGACCTGAATGAAGAAAAGTTTGGTTTGATTTAACTTCAGACAGTCAAACAAAAACGTTTTGTGTCTTTTTATTAAGTTGAGCTTAAATGCATTCCTCATCATTTCTTTGGCTTTTTTCTTTCACAGGAGACAAACGCTTCGAGTGCAGTCAGTGTAAGAAACGCTTCATGAGGAGCGACCACCTGACAAAGCATTACAAAACTCACATAAACACCAAGAACTTATGAGGTTTTTTTTACCAAAACACTCAGAACTTTACCACAGGAAGGAGTCAGGAAGTCTGTGCAACTCACACAAGGGAAAAAACCCAGATGAAGCCCCCAAAAGAATCCCCTCTCACTGACTTGATGTGCAAAGAAATCCTCCCCTGAGGCTGATCCAACAAAGCTATTAATTACAGTTTAAATTAATTTTTTAAATGTTTTTCTGCTGGTGTGAAAAGCGTCCGAATGAAACTCGGCTTTACTTCTGCGGCTTGCAGGTGTTTAACTCCGTGTCGTCAACCCACAGAGTGATTCAGACATCAACATGCTAACGGGGAATCTGTTATGGTTTCTGTCTCTGTTGTCTCTCAAAAATCAAGAAATGTTTTTTAAATTGCCCAGAATAAATGTTGCCTCAGTGGAATATTAATTTAATTTTTGGTCACTTTTCAACATGTCATTTTTGTCGTTTTAGGAAAATCTTGTGAAAATCAAGTTTAGTTGACATTCACTGTTTTATATACATGAGGGTAGCTAACAGCCTCCTGTTACTACAATTACTACTACTAATAATAATAAACATTTTAATGAAATCTTACACATTGATTAACTCGACTAGATCTTGGCTAAATCATTGTTGTAAAAAACATTTTGTCCCTGTGCCAAAACTGGTAAATTTAAGTGACTCGCAGGCGTCAAAAATAATTAAACTAAAAATGCAAAAATGAGTTTATTTTGATTTTTTTTTTTTTTTTTTTTTTTTTACCGGCTCGATAATAAACAATTTTTATGAAATCTATCAATATTTAGACATCCAAAACATAAAAAGATTGTTTTCTTATTAAAAGAAAAACAAACAATTTAGTTGTTTTCTGTCTTGATCAATCAAAATCATTTCAACGCCCACAGATGGCCTGCGGACCACATTTTGGACAACCCTGGGCTTAATAGAGATTTTTTAGCTTACAGGATTAATATAACGTGCAATCAGAATGGAGGATTACAGTTTTTCATTTTGATAGTTTTTGTTTAATTTAAAATGGATATGAATCTCCTGACAGGAAAAGGCCAGTAGATTCGCTGTGAGCGAAACAGTTCAGTTTTTGCTGCTACCTTCTGCTTCAGGGTGACCTGAACGCAGCAACAGCAACAGCAACTTTTTAATTCAGTCTAACGGAAAAAATCTGTTGATTTTGGGATCAAATATAACTGATATGGAAATGCAAAAGTTATCAGAATCCCAGTTTGAACTTATTTAGAAGTTTATTAAAGTTATTTGTTGTGATCCACAAAAACATTTTTAACTGCCAGAGTGAAGGAAAAAACAAAACAGGAGCAGCATTTTGTTAAAATGAGCAACTTTTTCATATTAAACTAGTTTTATATGTTGCTACAACAAGATTTCTATAATTAAGATCAAAATATGTTGTTTAATTATTATTGTTATTATTTAAATTCCCTCTGGGATCAATGAAGTATTTTTGAATTAAATGAGAAATTGTAACAGCGAGAACACGAAGAGTCACAAGGAGCGAATTTATTCCATTTTAAGAAAAAAAACGTACATATATTTGTCTTTAAATTGAAATGCTGCGCCTAAATTTATTCCCCGTCTCTGGTGGTAAAATGTTTTTGTAATGATCACCTATCAAACCATCAAAACAAAACAAAAACTGTTTTAATCCCAAGATGTGAAGCAACAGGAGTGAAACTATGAAATGACTCAAAGTTCATGAAAACCTTTGCAGCTCTGAATAAAATAACTCATCTGTCCAAACGCATTTAGAAAATTGTCAGACATGTTGAAAATACAGAAACTTTTATCAATTAATTAAGGAATTTAAAACAAGCCATTAATTTAAAATTGTCATTCAATCAGCTTTGTTGAGTTTCCTTAAAGGTTTGAAAAGATTAAATTTATGTAAATTATTAGAGATTAAATGATGAGTAAATGACTCGAACTTTAATTTTGTTTCCACTGTTGGATCCAGGTACGGTTACATCTGAGGAATCAGATCTCGATGCGTTCGGTACTGTAAAATCACTTTTCCTCCTGTTAATCCGGTGTCTTCTAGACTTTATTCCACACAGGTTGTGAACTTTCAACTTTAAGGTTGTGTTATAAACTAGAGCAGCAGATTTTTAGCAACACTAGAAGAATAAATAACCATCAAATTGATCTGTAAACAGCTGTGAATGACTGATTCGTCCTCCCAGTACGCCGACGTTTTATCCCTGTTGCACCTGTAAACAAACTGCAGCGTGTTTTTATCTCTCATTGTTTTTCATGATGAGATCTTAACATGTCAGAATCCATGTTTGATTTAACTTAATTTGAGGTTTTGGTCTGAATACGCCTGCATTTATTTAGGTTTTGATCTTATTTTACCTGTTGGTTTTCATAAAATATGACAGATTGCGACTCCTGATTAAACAGAAATTGCTTTAAAACGTCGGCTGTCAAAGTGGGTACAAGTCGACGCATGACTGGTACAAAAAGTTACGAAATTGTACGAAATGAAAGGGGCTAAGAGCCCAGTGCATATGACAGCCAGTTTATTTATTGTTTGATAAAACTGTTAAAAACGTAAAGAACTCTGTGTAAATTTGATTATATGATTGGATCTTTTATTATGCGACAATCAGTCACAATATGCAATAAAATGTTTGTTTTTTCCTTTTTATTTTGTTATTCTCCACCATAAATCAAATGAAAATTAACAGAAGATTCTGCTCTGATTACATGTGGTCGGTTTTTGATAAAACAGGATGTGCCGACTTCCTACCAGAAGCCTAAAATTGATTATCAGTTCCTAATATTTATTGATTGGTTCACAGTTTACAAACCTTTGGTTTAATGGACGCCATTAAAATTACGTTATTTCACACGGGGTGACAGATTTCTTTAGTTTCGGGTGGCCAATATTTGTTGTAATATATTTTAAAAGTTGTCTGGAGACTTGTGGGTGGAAAAAAATATTTATGTTTTTCATATGTAAATAGTGTTTTTTGGAACCAGTAAATGTAGGCTATCAAAAACGTTACATAGGTATTCGGTTGGTTTTGGCTGGCCTGGAAGGAAAGAACCTTGTACAGTTTGTAAGTTAAAGTATATAAATATATATAAATCTAAATATATATATATATAAATTGTGACATTGTATAGATTCATTCCTGCTTTGTATTATTTGTTTAGATTTTTTTAACTGAATGAGAGATGCCTTAGACAGCTGCGCCCAGTATTTAACTTTTTTTTTGTCTAATCCTGGTTAACCTTTGTAAAACTTGCTTTGTGTTTCTACCTTATGTTATGTAATGTCACGAGCACTGATTATAAATCCTTAGGTTCCAAATTTTGTACACAATTATTGCTGATTGTAATTAAATATAATGCTTTTTTTTCTAAATTATGGCAGTTCTGGTGCTCAATTTCTGTAAATGAAGCAATTCTTCTTCAAGCCTAACATAATGTTCTTCAGCCGCTGTGTGTGTGTTTTGCCAGAAGGACACAAACAACCAGCAAATAATCATCGATATTAAAGGTGCTAACACACATTTGCTCCTTTTCTACAGTCACCTCAATAAAAAGTGCTCAAACCAACCTAAACGCTTCAGTTCATTTGTTTTGGGGAAATCAACAGCACGACCCACGTTTGAGTCCTCAACGCGGTCGTCGCGGGTTCGATTCCCAGACCCGACGATATTTGTCACGTCTTCCCTCCTTTCCTTTTTTCCTGTCAGACTACTTTCATATAAGGGACACTAGAGCCGGATGCACAGTGGTGCAGTTGGTAGAGCTGTTGCCTTGCAAGAAGGTCCTGGATTCGATTCCCGGCCCGGGGTCTTTCTGCATGGAGTTTGCATGTTCTCCCTGTGCATGGTGGGTTCTCTCCGGGTTCTCCAGCTTCCTCCCACAGTCCAAAAACATGACTGTCAGGTTAATTGGTCTCTCTAAATTCTCCCTAGGTGTGTGTGTGAGAGTGAGTGTGTGTGAATGGTTGTGTGTCCTGTATATCTCTGTGTTGCCCTGCGACAGACTGGCGACCTGTCCAGGGTGACCCCGCCTCTCACCCGGAACGTAGCTGGAGAGGAACCAGCAACCCTCCCGACTCCCATTAGGGACAAGGGTGAACAGAAAATGGATGGATGGACTCTAGAGCCCACAAAAGACCCCCTGGAGGGTTAAAAAAATTTTAAATTAAGCACTTAGGCATGTGGATTACTAAATGCCAAGCTACCAGCTTAAGAAAAAAACTTAAAAGTTAACATCGAAAAATGTGAAAAAAACCTTAAATTGGCTTCAAAGAGACTTGATGTTGTTTGGTAGAACTTTATTAACAAAATCTGAATCCTTATCCAGGCTGACGTATCCTGCATATTGCTTAGCTGTCCCTCCAAAACTCATAAAACAGATTAACAGTTAAGTTTAACTTTATTTGGAAAAACAAACACCATTACATTATAAAAAGAGATTTGCTGAAAGATTTGAGGAAGGTGGTATCAAGGCAATCGATTTTGAAAGTTTGAATGGTACCGGTTCTTTAAACATTGTTATTGAAATCTGATTTTGAATTATCTAAACTCTCCCTACAACTCTCTAACTTCCATCAACATCTACAGTAGAAGTTAATGTTCAAACACAACTTCAGCCCTCATAAAGTCCCACTGTGGAACAACAGAGCCATTCTATGTGGTAGAAAATCTATATTTATGGAAGATTGGTGGAATAAAAAAATCTGGTCAATTACTCATTTACTGGATGGAAATGGGGATGTTCTAAGTTGGGAGGAATTTAAGAGGAAATATGGAACTGATTGTTCACTAACAATTTATAAAATAGTTGGGGCCTGCCCATAGCAATGCATAAGGAGAGCAGTGGCTGACTTGCGAAGCAAGTCAGTCACTGCCTCCATGCATTGCATGGCAGGCACCTATTGTTCTACACCCAATAGAATGCCTCTTTATTATTATTATTCTTAACTTATTCTTCCGTCACCGTGAATGCGGCTCGAGCTCTTGAGCCCACCCACAAAAGTGGTATCAAAACGTGCGGATCGATCCCGGGAGGTGTGCTATTACTTATGGTGGGATTTGGAGTTTCCATGGCGACGTAAAAAGCAAAAAACGACCCCAAAATCACTAACGAGCTCACCAGGTGCAAGTCTCGTCGTCAAGGGGACGAGGCAACCAGTAAATCCTGAAAATACCCTATTTTTGAGGATTTTCTGTGTCGTCATAACCTTATGTAGAAACGCCATTCAAACTTCATTTTGTAGATACGTCCGTGATCTCTTTTAAAGTGAAGACAGCACGTCAATATGTATTATGGTTTGTCCACAACTTCTTTCTAAGCGACCCAAAGTTTTTGATTTTTGGAAAAATCAGAGTGTGAAGGCTGCTCCTCTAGAGTGAGAGTCAGCGACATTTTGACCCCAAATCATTTTTAACTCGCCCTCACGCTCACAAATATTGCATGATTGGTATCAAACTTGGTCATGACATTGATACGCGTGCCTGCTCCGGTCAAATGTTTTCAAAAATTATCTAGCGCTTACAGTTTTCTCTCCAGGTGCTTCAGAGCAAAGTCATGCGCCAGGGTAGCAGACAGATCTCACTGATTCACTTCCATGTATTTCTGAAAAATTACAGACCTTGGCACACACTTTTTTTATCTCATCGCTGTTAATACTGTGAGTGAGGTAGAGATATGAATGGCGGGACTATGTGAGACGACAAATAGCCCTCTCATATGCTTCAAAGCGGTTTTCGAATATGTATTACGGTTCCCGAGCAGGAAACAGTTTTTGCAATGCTTTTTTAGTCAAACTGGCTGGCTCAAACAGAGAATTGTCTCCCCTGGATGTCTCACTCACAGCTGGCAGAGAGGATTATTTACCATGGCGGAACCCAGAGCAGGAGAGCTGCTGAGGACTACAAATCGCATCACTGTAGTTGAACTACTAGTTCAGTTAAAACAGAGGAGGACTGAGCTGGCCTTTAGAAAAACTTGCTGCTATGGGCTGTATATAACTAATTTAACCCTGTCACTGTTACACATGGGATGAGTCTAGCCCTTTGAAATGAAGCTTACTGAAAATTTCAAAATAAAAGCCCTTGAAAATTTTTACATCAGGTCATTGCTTTTTTGAGCGTTATATGACTCATTTAATCCAATGACTGTTACACATGGGATGACTTTGACCCTTTCAAATGAAGCTTAACAAAAATTTCAAAATAAAAGCCTTGGGAATTTTTACATCATGTAATTGCTCTTTTTGGCTTTATGTGACTGGTTTATCCAAAGCACTCTTACACATTGGATTAGTGTGGGCATTTAATATGAAGCTTACTGCAAATTTCAAAATAAAAGCCTCAAAATGCCCCTCTGGACAGTGCACCGCCGGAGGCGGTGCAGTGATATCATTCTGCATTAACTGTTTATCCGAGGTTAGGGAACTGCCTTGCGCAGCAAGGCAGTTCATTAGCATTAGCCTTTTAGCTTAAATAAGCTATTTTCTATTTTTCAGACTTATTAGCCATGTTTAGTATACTTAATGGAGTAAGTAAATGACAGTAAACATTCTAATGATACCCCACATGCTACTGAAAGTATTTATGCTTATATTAGCATATTTGCTCATTTTAGCTAATACACTTGCTTTATCATACTGAATGTTGCATGTCCAGCTTACTTAACATTCTTGTGATTCTCCACATGCTATTGATTACATTGCAGCTTTCTTTAGCATTGATGCTAATTCTTAGCATCACAACGCTGGGTCCAAACCGACGGGCACACTTTGGCAGGCCCCAGTTAAATTTCTTCAGGAATTTTCTAGTTTTACCTAATGTTCTTATTTTGACAGTTAAAAAAAGTTTTCTTAATTTCTCCATTCCTAGACTCCGTAAGATTCAATTTGAGCATGTGGACATTAGAGATAGTAAATGCAACAAGTTTTTGAATCAATGACAAAATACATGTTAAATACAAAATACATATTAATAATATGTATCCAGGAAGAACGAAAAACACAGTTCTCTTACAAAATTTTAGCAAATCTATAATAGTCAAAATTAGAACAAATTATTTGAAATTCCCAATTCCTCCCAAATCTAAAGAATTACATTTTAAAATAATTAATAACATATATCCTTCCAATTAGTTTTTAAGAGAGAGATTTCATTTTAATATTGAGAATTGTATTTTTTGCAAAACTCAATTGGAAACAACGAAAACATTTGTTTTATGAATGTAAAGAAGTATTAAACTTATGGGATCAACTTCGTAACTTTCTGTCTTTTAAAACAATAAATGTGGTTTTTATTTCCTTACAAAACATTTAGTTCGGTTTATCGATAAAAGAAAAAGATTTGGACTGTTTAGTCAATGTTCTAATGATTGTAACAAAATTTTATATCCATAAATATCGCTATGTAAAACGCTCCCTCTCAATCTCTGCTCTCCAAAACGAACTTTCCTTTTTTAATAGTTGTCTGAGAAAAATGCAGAATTAAACGCAATTAAATTGTTTGAGTTAATGTAAGATTTTCAGTTAGTAGCCAACTTTAATAATAATAATAATAATAATAATAATAATAATAATAATAATAATAATAATAATAATAATAATAATAATTATTATTATTATTATTTTGTCACTAACTTTAATACTTTGCTCTAGCCTTTGTTTCCAATTAGATCTGTTTACAGTAGGAGTGGTGATATTCTTTTTTGCAATTTTTTTTCATTTGTTTGAGATTGCCATTGTTATTCTGATATATACAATAATGTGTGTGTGTGTGTGTGTGTGTGTGTGTGTGTGTGTGTGTGTGTGTGTGTGTGTGTGTGTGTGTGTGTGTGTGTGTGTGTGTGTGTGTGTGTAATTTTATTATGAATTATGAATTTTATAAAGAATGTAGACGCTGCTTTGTTACATAAACAAAACAGGCAATCATGAGGGCAGCTAAATGTCTCTTCCTGCTAGCCTACATCTGTCGTGGTCCTTTATTGACAGTTACCGTGGTTGCCATGTCTATTTTGTCTTGATCTATGGTGGTTGCCATGGACGTAGAGGACATCTAATGTCCATAGTGTTCACCAGCAAAAAGTCCTCCAACTCAGAGGATTTATAAGGCAATCTGCGGAAACCCAGATTGCTGATGCTACCCGGATGAAGTCGCCATTTACCACCACTACAGGTAGAACTATCACACCGGTTGTATGAAAAGACTTCTGAGTTGATTTTATATCACTGGTGTTATGTTTATTTATCTCTAGTTCAGCGGTTATTTGATTTGCAACCAGCTAACTTGATAAATAAGTATAAAAGTTTGATAATTCGCCTAGCTAAGGAATCCAAGTAGCTCTCTTTGTTGACATAATTGTAACACATCTGGTTTAAAATCTTAACAGTAGGATTCGTGTCAGTGTGCTAACATAACACATTTTTGCTCTTTGGCTACCTAATATTATCACAATATTATATGTTTTATTACGATAGTGATAAAGTAATGATAAAAAAAAGTCCTTAAAAGTTCTTAGTCTTCTCTGGTTGTATGGCTGGGATTGGTCTCCACTGCAATATTTTGTATTTAATTAAATTGAATCAAAGCCCCGCAAACAAAAATATTGCTCTTATTTTAATTTTTTTTTTTAAAAGAAAACCATTAACAAAAGGAAAAAGTTGCATATATGTTAAGTGGAAATTTGGGGGTTTTTTAAGGACAAAAATAACAAGAATTCATAAGTAACAACAACAACAAAAATATTCAGGCAAAAGAAAAAATTTTCCAATCACTTTCATCCAATAAAAAACTTATGAAAGTTTAACATAAACTGCAGATGTGCGTCTGTCTGGTGAATTTTTGGTTAAAACATTTTGTTTTTCATTCAGTGGATAGAAAATCCAGAAATTTTACTCAAATAAGAATAGAAATACTTCATAATAAAATTACTCAAGTAAAAGTAAAAAATACAGTGTAGTATAAATATTCCTTAAAGTACTCCTCCTTCTCCCCAAGCGTTAATGAAATAAATGTAATTAAATAAATGTAGCTAGTTACTCCTCTACTCTAGAAAAGTATATATTCCTATGTGTGATGAATTTATAAAGTTTAGGTTTTGCATACTGAATTTTACTTTGAATGATATTGTAATTTAGTGACCTCCACCTGCATGAACCTATAAAGAAAAACAACTCTGTTCTGGCACACTTTCTCTTTCTACAGATGTGTTTTGAAATGGCGTCGGTCTAAAAGAAGGACAGGATGAGGGACTCCTGGCTCTCTGAGCTGGTCTCAGGCCTGTGTCACACGCCGGAGGACGACCCTTTTCCTCTGTGGCAGGATGGAAACCTCAGTCCCTGCTTCAACCAGCTCGTCCTTGGAGCCTTGCCTCACGCTGGGATGGCGGTTTTCAGCGCCTGCTACCTTAGCATGGCTAGGTAGGTCTGATCCCCGGTTTTAACTACCTTATATACACATCCCTGAATATTTAAAATGTATTTTTGTTTTAATACATGGTTTGAGTGAATGAATTAGTAGATGTAACAGGCTAGCGTAAAGTTATTTTATGATAAAGTTAAATGAAAATGCAAGTTTAACAATTTTGACTGAAAAATCTAAAACAAAAAACACTATTATTTAAATAACTATTCCCGAGGTCCAAATAAATGTGTAATTTAGTACATTTATGTCTGTGTTTTAAAAAAGAGAAACATTTTAAATCAATTCTGCACAGTTTTTTGTATTGTCCTTAGATATCGGTATCTGTATTGGAAGTGAAAAAAGTGGATCGGTGCATCTGTAGCTATTCTTTATTCGTCTCAGGTCCAGTCGGACCTGAGTTCACAACAGACGCACTCAGGTTTACTGTATTTATTCTAACAGAGGAAATCAAATTGGTGGTTAGCATCAGTCCAGCAGCTTCTGTCCCTATACATTAAATAAAATACATTAAACAACCCTAAACAAGCTACAGAGTAATGGCTCCCAATGAGCAGTTAACAGCATTTAATAGTAAAATTAAACACAGCTAAAATGAACAACATTAACTGTAATAACAATTAAAAACATATACCAAATGTGTATTTGTCAAAATTACACAGAAAACCCTGTATATAAATAAATTTGTCTAAAGTATGTGTTAAACTATAATACATGTAAAAGAAACAGAGCTGATCCTGATACATACCACAGTTAACAGAGGGCAACAGAAAAAGGGGGAGGAGCTGTCAGTTACTGGTTGCTATGGTAACCACTAACTGCCAAGAGCAGCGCAACGGAACGTCCATAGCAATGAATATCGAGAGAAAATACGTTTTCAACCAAGCAAAATAAATTTGACAAATAAATAAACAATTTTTGACAAACTTCACATCTTTAATATTACTAAAATCAGATCATGTTTACACATTCAGAATAATGGACTCTAAAACATAATAAAAATCTATGAAATAAATAGTAATGAACTAAAAAATAAATATGAATATTTCACATTTTAATTTGTTTTTCAGAAGCAACCTCCTCCAGACGTCGGCTCCGTGCGGCTGGACGCTCCGACTGGTCTCGGCGTTGCTTGCCGCGCTACTCTTCACCGCAGACGCCATCTTGGTGGGCATCCTCCAGCAGGCAGACATTTACCTGGATATCTTGGCTGACGGCTCGGCCCTCCTGGCCTGGCTGGTCCACTGTAGCGCTATTGCAGTCCTACTTAGATCTAGCTTCAGGAGAACTAGAGGACCGCTGCTGCTGCTAGCTATCACTCTCCTGTTGGTGCCCAACATTGTCATCACCTTGATGATCTACTGCAATAGCCAGGAATATTTTACAGAACCAATTAAACTGACCAGGTTGGTCCTCACCTCAGTCCGGGCGTTTCTTTTACTCGTTTACCTTCTTGCCTTTGCTTTTCCTTGCATTGGTGAGGCTGATTACACCCTTAATATAAACACAGTGGATGGTTCTCCACTCCTTCCAGAACCAGACACAGCTGAGATAGTCGCTGAGGACGGAAGCGACTGCCTGTCTCGGCTCTTCTACCTCTGGTTGGATCCGTTGCTTAGGCGAGGTCGGCAGGGAGATTTGGAAAGGCCGCAGCATGTGTATCACCTTCCCCGGAAGCTGCGCACCAGAGTTGTTTGGCGATATTTCCACCAGTGTTGGGAAAGGTGTCGAAAAGGGGCTAAAAGAAGCGACCAGCAGGACCAGTGGCCTCAACCGGTAAAAGGTTCGGACCCTAAGGAGGAGCTGTTGGAGCTGGAGGGGGATGTTGGGTTGCTGAGAGTGTTGCACAAGGCATTTGGGTTGCGGTACTACCTCCTGGGTGTGCTGAAGGTGACAGTAAACATATCAACGTTTGCAGGGCCTCTCTTACTCAGCAGTCTGGTGAACTTCATTGAAGAAAAGGAGGCTCCTTTCAGTCAAGGCGTTGCTTGTGTGTTGGGCCTCTTTGCCACAACCTTCGCAGGTTCCTTTCTCCGGAACATCTACACTTTTCAGGTCTCCAAAGTTTCTCTGTTGGCACGCGCCTCGCTTGCGTCGGCCGTCTACGGAAAAACCCTGCAGGTGAGCGGCTGCAGCCTGGCCGGATTCACGCTGGGAGAAGTGGTCAACCAGATGAGCACCGACATCCAGCGCATCGTCAACTTCTTCAACAGCTTCCACGAGCTCTGGAGCCTGCCCTTCTGCTTTTCTGTCACCCTCTACCTGCTGAACCTCCAGGTTGGTGCAGCTTTCCTCGGGGGACTTGGTGTTGCGTTGATGCTGGTGCCGTTCAACAAGTTCCTCGCCTCCCGTATCCTTAGCAACAACAATCAGATGCTTAAATACAAAGACAACCGCGTCAAGGTGAGATATTCATCTTTTTGTTTTGGGCAAGACTTTTAGAAATTACTGTGAGATTTTTATTCTCAAACTGGCTTGTCATATAATATCATTGTACCAAAGTAAGAGTAGTACTACTTCAACATATTTTTACTCAGGTAAGAGTAAAATGTAGCCGTCCAAGAAATTACTCAAGTTTTAAAAAAAAGTATTTGATAAAAAGTTTGAATAACTGATCAAATTATCAATCATTTAATAATTAATAATTACATCATCAGACAGACTAAAATATAAAGTTAAGTGGAAATTTTGGTAATTTAAGGATGAAATTGACATAATTCATATAAGTAACAAAAATAAAATGTACAGCGCAGTAAAAATACTCCTAAAAGTATTTTTTTAAATAAAAAAGTTTCTCAGGTAAATAGAACTAATTATTACCAAACTCTCATTATATCTAAGTTTTTGTTAAATTAGTGTTTTGTTTTCAGACCAGTCAGATGTAAAAGGTGTGAGAGCGACATTTTAAAACATAAACAATTATAGAAAACTGTAGAATGTTTTCTATAATTTTCTACCCTAGAATGTAGAAAACAGCCACAAAAAATAAGTAATAATAATCGTGAACTGATAATTTGTTCGTTCATTTGTATTGGTTTTATCTCCAAAAACCAATGGAAAAGCTTGAAAATGTAATTATGAAAATAATTACGTTGAAAAGTTGAAAAGTTTTTGAATTTTACTGAGTGAAAGTTTGCTAACCCTGCATTTCAGAAGCTAAAAGGCTTTTTGTTTCTTCCAAAGTTAATGACGGAGATCCTCTTTGGCATCCGTGTCATTAAGTTCTACAACTGGGAGCCTCATTTCACCCAGAAGGTGGCCAAGTACCGGCAACAAGAGCTGGCACACCTCAAGAACCTCAAGTACCTGGATGCCATGTGTGTGTACACCTGGGCCGCTCTGCCTGTCATCATCTGTGTCCTCACCTTTGTCATTTACGTGCTGCTTGGACACCAGCTAACAGCCGCCAAGGTAGAAACTATTTTTACTCTACTGGTTGTCTCGAATGTTATTATGCTTTTATGTGAAGTTGACGTTTATGACACCTTATTTTCTGGATTTTATTCAACAGAGAATCTCACACTGAGATGCAATAATAATATCTTCCATGCATAAATTGAAAACACAAAACTCTAAGACAAACTGTGTTCACTGAGCAAAACAAATGGAAATAAACCTTTATTCAAAGGGGACCTATTATACAATATTTACATTTTGAATGATTTTATACTTTCATTTGGCTTTCTACTGCTTTTACAAACAGCCCAGGCACTTAAAAACAACACCCAGCCATTTTTAGGAAAATGAGACATTTCAAAAGCATCCTGATTGTTGAGTCACACTGCGCGGTTACTTAGCAACCCCGGCTGAGCTCCAACACATTTGGTCGGCTGATCTCACCGCTGTATGGGCTGTACAATGGCTGCTGGAAAAGACTAGTGTTTTGTTGCTGACTTACCATCCAGAAGCCACTTGCTGCGTTCTTGTTGGCTGTGCACAAAGCTCCACTTCTGCTTTTCAAAGATGTACAGCTGTACAATTGCGCATCTGTTTGCAGCCATTTTTTGTGATTGTAAACGTTGAGCTGGGCAGGTTGGCCAGCAGCAGCTTATTTGGATTCAAAGAGACAAGAAACCCTGAAACAGGCATTCGAAGTAGGCAGAACTGATCAAACTAAAATCTGAATGTCAAAATGTAATGAACATGTTTTATGTATCCTAACCTGTTCAAGGTGACCTATAAAAAAAAGCTGTTTTTTGGCAGTAAGTTAATGTTTTTTGGTGTCAGGAAAACGAACAGTTTGCAGCGTATCCGACACAGAGAGCGAGACAAAAAGTGGTTTTGAGTTGTTCATCATTTTTTCTGCGTTATTTTCCCCTTTGCTGTGGCGCACTGCACTGAATGAACAATTCTTACGTCTCCAAGTTTCATTTAGTTAACAGGATTGTTTCACCGCAGCAGCGCGGCTACAGATGACACGCAGAAGAATCGTCTTTTTGCCCTCTGGCGTTGTGTGGATGGAAACAGTAACATGCTGGGGGTCCATAAAGTTTGAAAATGGAGCATTTAGAAGGTTTTGAGGTTTTCTGCCTCTTGCAGGTGTTCACCACCGTGGCGCTGGTGGGAATGCTGATCACGCCTCTCAATGCTTTCCCCTGGGTGCTGAACAGCATCCTGGAGGCCAAAGTGTCTCTGGAGCGAATCCAGCGCTTCTTCAAACTGACCAACCAGGATCTGGAGGCCTACTACACCCAGGGTGGGATTCTGGTTTTTTATCTAATTTACAAACCTGTCGCAATTAATCAGTCATTGAAATGAGCATCATCATTTTCATTTAGATGATTAAATCTGAATTAATTATAATCACTGATCTGGGTCAGTAAATTTTCTTGTCCTGTTAAGAGTCAGTTTGTAATCACTCTGTTTAATTTGTTGTTTTTTTAGTGCAGTAAATAGAAAAGGCAAATTAAAACCTTAAGATGCTTTTAAATAAAAGTTTCGGCTCATTATTGAGTCTGTTAGTGAAGTACTTCATTATATTTAGATAGGGGTAGGATTAAATAAGTCAGTCACATAAAGAAGTGTGATTTATAACTTTAAACTGCATACCGTAACTGTATTTAATCATGTTTTTAATTTTATTGCTGTTTATTGACAAATGGTGAAAAAATACAACATTTAAAATAGTTTTTTAGTTCTAGTGTGAAGTAGAAGTGGGTATTTATTGTATTGTTTATCATAATACATTTCTTATTGTGATAAGAAGTTTGATTTATTGTTACAATAAAAATCAATTAATTATTCATAATTTTTCTCTCTGGGTGAAGAGAGAAAAATGATAAATGACTGAGCTCATTTTAATTGATCATATAATGAATCAATTTATTGCTTATTGTAACAGACCTAATTAGTGCTTTTTCCCCCGCTGAAACATGAATTATTTGTCCACAGTGTCTTCTGAAGACACCAACCAGACGTCCATCCTGCTGAGCCAGGCCACGTTTTCCTGGCGGCTGCCTGATGGCGGTGAAGTGGGACAAACAGGAAGTGAAGCTGGGACAGGAAGTCTGCTGCTGCAAAACTTGAATCTACATGTAACTAAGGTAGAGTTGCTGCTTCATGCTTTGATTGTCTTCATTCCTTCTTGGCTTTTTGCTCTTCAACATTCCTGCAGAACCGGTTCATCGAACCAAAGACAAACACACGGATCAGAGATGCAGCCGAGACGTTTAGTTATTTACATGCTAACCACTTTTACATTACATTATGTGTTTTTAAACAATTAAACAGCAATATGTTGTGTAACTTTGACTGGTTTCACATAAATCAGTGAGAATTGCATTACATCGTATGATAATATATATTATTTATAGACTTGCAACTAACAATTAATCGGTGATTAATTGACTAATCACAAAAAGATTTTCACATACAGATTTTTTTATTTAAAAACTTAAGCTTATAATATTAGAAATATGTTAAATAAATGATATAACTCCTTTTTCAAATAAGAAAATAAAACGTTTATTGCCTAAAATGCAATAATATAAGTTCCTCTAATGTATGTTTGATCATTTGTAGCAAAGGATGCAGTAAAACAAACTTCTAACATCTAATTGAGATAATTTCTTTTACAAAATTTTAAAATTATGCAACTCAAAGTGTTTATGGTCGAACATATTTACAGACAAGCATTTTGTTAAAAATCTATTTATGAAAGCTATATCTTTTTTGTGCAGCTTTAATTTTATTGCTGCTCTAAATATGTTTATTCTTTCAGCAAATGGAGATTTATTGAGTGTTTAGGGGCTTATTTCAATAATCGATTCATTATGATTAATCCAGTTGAAATTTCCAACCATAATTATTTTAATGAAAATAATGGAAACATTTTGATATTCTGGTTTCAAACTGCTTAAGTTAAAATGAACAGTTTAACAACGGCTGTAATTCTAGTTTTTTGGGGGATTTTTGTTCATTTTTCCTGTCTGGATCCTGACTGTCTTTCTCTGAACAAGTTTGTTTCTAAACGCAAAATGTCTGTATTTAAGTCAGATCAAATTCATAATCATTAGCTTGGAGCTAATAATGGTGCAATAAATTTAAATATAACGGAGTATTTAGGTAACACTAACAGTTTGTCAAACACTGAAAAAACACAAAATCTTATCTAGTATTTTTTTTCTCTACTTTCTAGTGCACATTTCTAAATAAACTTGAAACAAGATAAAACTAACATATAAATAACTTTATAACAAGATAAAGAAGCTTGTTTAGAGTCAACAACTTCTTAATATTGATGAAAGAGTTTTAGTTCCACATAAAAAATGTCAGAAGTGAAATAATCTGGCAGTGGAACTAAAACCTTTTATCAATAATAATGAATTATTTAAGCTGAAAAGTTACTTGTAAATTAGTTTAGTCTTATTTCAAGTGTACTTAGATATTTGCACTAGAAACTGGACCAGAGATACTTTGTAAGGTTTCTGTTCATTTCTCTCATGTCCATGTGAGCAGCATCGTGTGTTTTCCTCAGGGCTCTCTGGTGGTTGTTGTGGGGAAAGTCGGCTGTGGGAAAAGTTCCTTACTGGCGGCCATCACTGGAGAACTCAACAGGTACCGAAACTCTTTCTATCTGCAGAATGGAGTCAAATTCACAGCTTTATTTGAGTGCGTTTAATTGTCCTCCGCTCTGCAGAATCAGTGGCGTTCTCTATGTGGCAAACAGAGAGGCTGGTTTTGGTTTAGCTGCTCAGGAACCGTGGATCCAACACGCCTCAGTACGAGACAACATCCTGTTTGGAAAAGACTACAGCGCTGCTCTCTACCAAGCTGTGATCGAGGCCTGCGCGCTCTCTGACGACCTCAGTGTACGATTTCCTCATAACTATTTTAAAAAACTGTAATTTCACTGCATTTTCTTATTGATTCTTTTATTTGTTTCCAAGTTCTGTTCGTCATTTTGCCACTTCTTTAATTTTTTTGGCATTCAGAATGAAGCTGTCTCCCATTTTATGTTTTGTATAATCTGTGCATTGATTCATCCATCCAATTATTTAAGCTACACTGTAAAAAATGCCGTTAGTTTAAGGTAACATACCGACCGCTATAGATTCCTGTATTTTACCGTAAGTCAGATATGTTTTTTTTTTTTACAGTGTAGCATCTTGTTGTTTGATGAGGGAATATAAAGTATTCAGGGACATAATTTTGAGTATTTTTTGTAATAATCTCTTTGTAATTAAATATAAAAGCCCAAATATTCATCACCATTATTTACTGTATTTCAGACACAATATATGAATCATATAAAGATAAAAAAAAAACTAAAGGACAGTTAAAAAGCTTTTCTATAAGTTCTCAAACCCAACTGAGTCCATGAAGTAGAAATATGCAAAGTAGAGTTTAGTCATAGTGACAGTGTATTAAGGCAGATAAATTGATACATGATATGAATATAAAATGATTTTTTTATGTGCAGGATTTGGATAGGAAGCAAATTGCAAAAACACAAGATGTTACCAAGTATTTTTAGTTCAATTTGTAGTAAAAATATTTTAATACACTTGAAATAAGACAAAACTAACATGGAAGTAACTTTTCAGCAAGACATTGTTTTAAGTTAATAATTCATTTATATTGTTGAAAGTGTACTGGTTCCACTGGTAGAAAATTTTACTTATAACATGGGAAAATGTATGATAATAAATCAAGTCAAATCAAATTATCTGCCAGTGGAACTAGTACACTTTCAACAATACTTAAAATAAAATCTCTATTTCTTGGTGAAAAGTTACTTCTAAGTTAGTTTTATCTTTTTTTTGAAGTGTAATAAGATATTTGCTTTAGAAACTAGACCAAAAACACTTGCTAAGGTTTTGTCTTTTTGCGGTGTGATGAAAAGGTGAAGCTCAGGTCGAAATAAGTTTGTGTTTTGTGGTGAATTGACTGGGATTCGTTTGTGTTGTTGCAGGTTTTACCAAACGGCGATAAAACAGAAGTGGGAGAAAACGGAGTGACTCTGAGTGGAGGACAGAAAGCCAGGCTGGCCCTGGCCAGAGCGGTTTATATGGTCAGTCCTCTACTCAATAATGATTATAATATTTTATTTAGAAACCAGCTGCTGCTGCTGGCATTCTGACTAAAACCAGGAAGATAGAGCTCATAACATCACTGGCTCCCTGTAGCTCAGAGAAAAGATTTTAAAATACTGTTGTTAGTTTATAAATCTCTGAACGGCTTAGTGCCACAATACATTAAGCATCTGCTGTTGTCATAGCAACCCTCCAGATCTGTCGGGTCTTCTGGTTCTGCTCTGCATCCCCAGAACCAGAACCAAACATGGAGAAACAGCATTCAGCTTCTATGCACCACAAATCTGGAACAAACTTCCGGAAAACTGGAAAAACAGCCGAAACCCTGAGTGCCTTTAGATCTAGACTAAAAACCCAGCTGCTTTTTGAAACATAATCAGTGAAACATTAATGATGGCATTTGACAAAATGTAATGTTGCTGACTGTGATTTATGATTTTGTATTTTTGTGTTTTTATTATGTAAAACACCTTGTTGCTGAAATGTGCTGCACAAATAAACTTTGGCTTGATGTGAATCTTCACATCAAGCCATGAAGTATCATTCGATATATATATATTATTATTTTTTTTTTTTTTTGAAAGGAAATCTGTTTTAGTAATTTGCCAGCTTGAAATTGAGCTTCTGTCTCTTTAAGAAGCTCCTACTCTCTCCGACACATCATCACATCAGTGTTGTAATCATCTGAGCCTCCATCTATTTTCTGGCCTCCTCATAAGGACAAAGAGATCTACCTGCTGGATGATCCGCTTGCAGCGGTCGACACAGATGTGGCTGAACACCTGATGAAGAAATGCATCCTGGAGCTCCTCAAAGGGAAGACCAGAATCCTCTGCACCCACCGCATCGAGTTTGTGGACAGAGCCGACATGGTCGTCCTCATGGACAACGGAACCATAATTAAAACAGGTAGCAGCTGAACTCTGTTTACTGAAGACCACAGTTGTTTCTACGTTCTGAGACACGACATCTTTCTTTCTTGCTTTAGTTTTTAAACTGTCACAGCAAGTAGGGAACTCGTTTTTTTGTGCCCCCAAACTGCAGTTCAAGTAAAATTATTACAGAAATAATTTTCTTACAATGAATAATATTGTATCCATTATATTTGTCATTTTTTTATTTTTTTATTCACATGAAGCCACACATTGTTTTATACAAACCCATAGGGGGCAGTGTAGTGAAAAACTAAAACTTATATCAGCCAATCAGATTTCTTCAAACAACTAATATTGTTGCAGGACCCTAAATTTCAGTTTTTCCTTGTACACACAAGCTTTTCTAATATAAAGAGCCATGTTAATCCAGAGACTTTTACTCAAATTCCAGCTTTGCTTCACTTAAATCAGCTTTTTTTATTGTTTTATTAAACTTATTTACAAATTTACAAGGAGACCCAAATCCTGTTTTTATAACTGAGAGTAAATTTGTTCAAGAGAACCTCAAAGCATTTGAAAACTAGATGCTTTACTTTTAATACAGAAAACGTACAACATTTTTTACAGTTTTGGTTCTACCATTGGAGCCTGGCCCAGAAAAACCCCCCAAAACAAACTAATTTACAAGATTAAAGTCGCAGTTCTACGGGAACTCCAACACAAAAACACAGTCTTAAAACTGCGGTAAATTGAGGAATGTTGAAAAAATGAAGTTATTCTTTGGTTTTATGAATAAGGAAATACTTAATCTGTCAACACATCAACATCAGATTACTATAATATGACAAGATAATAATTTGATGCAGATGTAGTATTTACTTTAATTGTATTCTGGTGATATTCTGACTTTACTCTCATAATTATGACTTTATTCTTGTATTACTGTGACATTATTCTTGAAATATGACTTTATTTTTGTAATATTATGACTTGTATGAGGTTATTGTCATAATACTATTACTTTATTCTTATAATTATATAATTTTATTCTTGGAATTTTATTTATTTTTTCTAAGTGTGGCTCTAATACTTTGACATAGAATAAAATCACTTTTTTTTTAAATCATCACTGCGCTACCATATGAGTGCCGTAAACATGTTTATTGTCTCAAACCTTTGTTACACATAAAATTTATCTGAAACTATTCCTGAGTCACTATAGATTAATTTTAGTGTTTGTTTCAGTCACTGTGATCATATTACTGTAATCCTTCAGTCCATCCAGAGACATGGAGGAAGAATTTGTTGCTTTATTCTGCAGAGATACTTTTTGTTTTACAGGAACACCAGCAGAGATTCTCCCTCTGATTCAGTCTGAGCCAAAAATGGGGAAAAAGGATCCCAAAGCAGATCAGAAAGGTACGTTGAGGTCCTGACTGATTGCTGCAGAATAAATCTCTGATACAAAATGGAATGCACAGAAATACTTTAACTTTAGCTGAGACAATAAAACTGTGTGCTGAATCAGCTGCAGCTGCCTAATGAAAGCTACTTTAACCTGATGCTGCATGATAAGAATCTAATTTCTGTTTTATTTTCCTGATTGAAACCAGATGAGCAGCAGAGTGAGGATGAGCTGGCTCCTCTCCCTGATCTCTGTCTGGACGACGATCCTGATCTGCTGGGTGCGGAGCAGAAGCGAGTGGGTGGACTGGCGTGGGGAGTGTACAGGACCTACTGGTTTGCTGTGGGTGGAATCCTGGCCGCCGCCATCTTGATGTCTCTGCTCCTCATGCAAGGTCTGGAAGACCAGAAAAGACTCGCTGCTCTGACTCTAAAGGCTTAATTACTAAAAAATAATCAGGAAAAAATATAGCAGTCGAATCTGAACGCAGTCGGGCTGAACGCAAACATTATGTGTGATTATATAAGAAACAAAAACAACAGTGGGACAGTCTACCAGTGAATCAATGAGACACGATCTTAAGACTAAAATACAGTAGATACACTATAAGGATATTTAGAAATGAAGGTAGAACGATCTTAAAGTGTCAGTGATGTGTAAAAAAATAAAGTTGTATAGCTGTGGCTGATATTTCTGAATAAAATATTTTCCATTTAGAATCAAGTTATTTATCAAAAATTATACATTTTTGTTTCTGCAATCCTGTCAAAACAATAGGACAAAAAACTGCAACATTGAAAGTCATTCCAAATCCCACCAAACTTAAATACAAATAAATTAATTAATGTTCCAAGCATAACAGAAAATACAGTCGACACTATTGGGAAATTTCAAGATAATCTTAATGGGGGAGTGTAGCAGAAATACATTCTGTACAAATTATGATAATATCTGCTGTTAATTCAGTGCTTTGTACATTTATGTTTTAAGCCTCGAAGAACGTTTCTGATTGGTGGCTTTCCCACTGGATCTCCTCACTGAAAACCAACGGTTCCAGTTCTGCGAACGATTCATCTTCAGTCGGTCTCGTTCCTCCTCACATCCTTCTTTTCTCACCGGGAGGCTTGATGTAAGTTATTCAAACAGAAAAAAATCCTTTAAGTAAGATAAATAATTAGGTATAAATATTACTCAACTAAAAAATTTGAATTTACTGAATTAATATATTTCCCTCCCTCCATCCAGAAGCCATTTGCCCTCTGTGGGGGTTTTTGTTTCCACCAACGCCACCAGCGACGTTAGCTACTACCTGACGATCTACGGCTCCATAGCCGCCTCCAACACCGTGTTCACAGCGCTTCGGGCCTTCCTCTTCGCCTACGGAGTCATCTGTGCTGCTTCTGCCATCCACAACCGGCTTTTGGACCGGGTCCTCCAGGTACGCAGCACCGTATGGCAGCAGTGGCTAACGTTTAGCGGTTATTATGGGATGACTGCTAAGTAGAAAACACCGGTTTCTAGCAGTGCTCTGATAGTATATTCATACTTCTTGACATTTTGTGCTTTGTTACAAATTTCAGTGTGATTTATTGGGATTTTGCATGAGAGCTCAACACAGTTGATTGTGTGTTCGTGTAAAATTGTGAAGTGGTGAAGAAAAGGGTTCAGGCCTGTCACGATAACAAATTTTGCTAGACGATAAAATACCCCAGAAATTATTGCGATAAAATATTTTGTTGTTTTGAGATCTGTTTCCACTAACACAATGACAATAGCATAATAAGTCAAGTAATTAATAAGCTTTAATTTCTAAAGTATTTCTTAAAGGGGGCATATTATGAAAAATTCTAATTTTGTACATTTTCATATTTTCATTTGGGTCTCTGCTGCTTCTAAAAACAGCTCAAGCGCTTAAAAAACACTCAACTATTTTTTTGGCAATAAATTAATGTTTTTTTGAATCAAGTTATTCATTGATTCAAATTATTATGGTGTTTGAGAAATGAACCCCAGCCTTGCTCGGCCTGTTGCCTAGCAACCCAAGCTGAGTTCTGGAACGTTTGCTCAGCTGGATTTACCGCTGTATGCACTCTACAGTGGCTGCTGGAAAAGATAAGTGTTTTGCTGTCCAGAAACCACTTGTTGTTTTGAGATCTGTTTCCACTAACACAATGATTCCACTTATGCTTTTCAAAGATATATGATTGTATAATTTGTACTTTTTATCAGAATTTTGACATAAATCTCAAATTTACCAAATTTGGGGCAGGTTTTTATTGTGGATAAAGTACAGGTTTACTAATCCTATAACAAGGAAGAAACAGTTATGTGATTATTTTCACATAGTCAGAACATAATTGATGTATATCTAAGAATGTTTGGTTATTTATTTGGATTTTGACATAAATTGACACAGAATTAGAATTCCAAGGGGAAAAAAGGTGCTTCTAATCTTTTTCTCAAATACAAGACAAGATTTGTTAAAACAAGTTCAATTAAAATATACATTCTTAGTTGAATGAAATAGGCGTGCATTGATTTATTGACACCGATTTCCTTAATTCTTTATATTTATTTTGAAGCCGATCTTATCCACTGATCTTATCTACCTCAGTAAATGTCTAAAAATCCTCTTCTGTTCTCCCGTTAGAGCGGTTTGACGGACAGACTGGCCCACCAGGTCATATCTGCATGTACGCAGTTAACAATAGTCACAACACTGATGCCAACTCAGCGACTTTCTTGTTATATTAAGCCACATTTCAGACAAAAAAAATGGGTATCGGCCAAAATCAGAATTGTACTGGTCGGACTTTTACAATATCGGTAATCAGAGATTGGCCAAAAAAACCTCCATCGGTGCATTCCTGCTATTAAACAGAGTAAAGAAAACCTCTGTTTTGTGTTCCTCTCCAGGCCACGGTGACTTTCTTCGATGTCACGCCGTTGGGTCGGATTCTCAACCGTTTTTCCTCAGACTTGTACAGCGTGGACGACTTCCTGCCGTTCATCCTGAACATCCTGCTGGCCAACGTCTTCGGCCTGCTGGGCATGCTGGTGGTGATCAGCTACGGCCTGCCGTGGGTGCTGGTGCCGCTGCTGCCCCTGGCTCTGCTCTACTACCGGACCCAGAACTTCTACAGACACACGTCCCGGGAGCTGAAGCGCCTCTGCAGCCTTTCCCTGTCACCAATCTACTCGCATTTCTCTGAGACGATTACTGGGCTGGGAACCATCAGGGCGAGTTGCAGCGCTGCCAGGTAGGAGGCCGGGAATTAGAGTTATAAGTGTTATAAAGTGTTATAAGTGAAACAATCTCCCAGTGGAACCAGAACTTTTTCATCAGTATTATGGAATTCTTGACTGGTCAATGTTTCAGCAACAACATATGTTGCGATAGACAAATGGTCAATATCAATAGATAATACATCTGATGGAATATTCAGTAATTTCACTGAACTCTGATCCACGACCGCAAAGCATTCTGGGAGATGTAGGGAGATGAAAAGTTTTAGCCGCTAAACTTCTCACAGCTAGCTAAGCAAGGTTGGTGGAATCAATTAACTCCACTCCACTAGTTGTTGCTAGGTAACCTTTAGTTACTTAGCAACAACCTGCTGAGTAATATGTGGTTACCTAGCAACAACTTGTTGAGTAACTAGCGCAGTAACAGTTTAAGGTTTTGCTTCTCTGCCTTTTAACTGCTTAAAAATAACAACAACAAAAATACCCGCAGTGGAGTGAAGACTGTGAATAAAAGAGGAAATGTCATGCCACCAGTTTGGCAATATTTCAGATATTTAAAACAAACAAAAAAATGCTAATCAATAATTATCGATATCTGCTCATGTGAAACGTTTATACCATTTTTCAGCCATAATCATAAGTGTGACTCTGCTTTAAAGAAGGAAGAACAATCTGGAGTGATTTCCCCTTTTCAGGTTTAGGGAGGAGAACTTCACACGTCTGGAGCAGAACCAGCGCTGCCTGTTTGTCAGCAACGCCGCCATGCAGTGGCTGGACATCCGCTTGCAGCTGATCGGCGTTGCCGTGGTGACGGGCCTCGGAGCGATAGCGGTCATCCAGCACCGGTACAGCGTTGTTGATCCAGGTGGGACAGATCGGACACCAGTGAAGGAGATGGTTTCTGCTGCTCAGACTGACTGGCTGCTGTTGCTCTGCTCAGGTCTGCTGGGTTTGTCCCTGTCTTATGCGCTGTCCATCACTCAGCTGCTGTCTGGCCTCATATCCAGCTTCACAGAGACGGAAATGCAGCTGGTGAGTGTGGAGAGAACGGAGGAATACGCCACTGAATTACCAACTGAACCACAGCAACTCAACGCCCAGGTAAGAGCTACGCTTCACTGAAAAAACTCAAAATTAAGTTAACATTAAGTACTTTTGTCTAGTTTCTGGTGCAAATATCTTTGTAGTTAGTAAACAAGACAAAACGTACTTACAGAAAAAGTAGTTCTACTTCAACATGTTTCTACTCAAGTAAAAGTAAAAAGTAGCCATCCAATAAATTACTCAAGTAAAAGTAAAAAGTGTTTGTTAAAAAGTCTATTGAAGTACTGAGAAACTGATCAACTTATCAATCATTTAATATTTAAATATTATATAGTGAGATGGATAAAGTTAAGAAGAAATGTTGGTATTTTAAAGATTGAAATGAAAATAATTAATAGATTTACAAAATAAAATCAGACAAAAGGACATTTTTCCAAATCAGTTTCTTTCAAAATAAGACTTAAAAAACTTTACCAAAATCTCCAGGTGTGTGTCTGAGTCTGGTGGATTTTTGGTTAAAACATGTTTGTTTTCATTCAATGGGTAGAAAATCCTAAAATTTTTCTCAAGTAAGAGAAGAAATACTTCCTAATAAAATTACTCAAGTAAAAGTAAAAAGTACAACGTAGTAAAAATACTTCTAAAAGTACTTTTTTCCTGAAATATAACTAGTTACTACACAACTCTGGTTATAAGTAACTTTAATTTAGGAGCTTGTTCTAAGTAAATAATTCCTTAAAGCGGCAGAATTATTATATAAAGTTTTTAAAAAAGCTTCTGTGACTCCCCCACTCAGCTCCTTCAGACTAGCCAGCAGCAATTAGCAAACACCTGGTGGAACTGCAAATCTGTTGAGCACCACATCGATGTGGTGAGGACTTCCTGGAGGCGGAGTTTCAGGAGATTTTAAGACAAACTGACATAAAACCTTAAATTGTTTCATATCAGTTTTAAAAGTCAAGAATCTTAAGAGAAACTTTGACTTTAAAGTCAAATTTCTCTTATATATCATTTTCATAACAACTGAAGGTAGCATAGTTACTTGATTGATTATTAAATGGCACAATGTGCCTGGAAAATCAATATAAAACAAGCTCCTTTATCTTGCTAATATACTTGTACATCAGTTTTGTCTAATTTCAAGTGTGCTGAGATATTTGCACTAAAAGCAAATAGACCAAAAATACTTGGTGAGATTTTCTGCTTTTGCATTGAAGGACCACAAGCTAATAACTAAAGCAGCAAGTTTTAGTGAAACCTCGGCCATAAAAACTAAAGAGGAAATCCTCCTTATTGTTGTGACTCCAGCTTCCTGCCGCCTGGCCCCAACATGGCTGCCTGGAGTTCTGCGACGTGGTTCTGGCCTACAGAGAAGGTCTTCCTAACGCCCTGGACGGAGTCAGCATGGCAGTGCGACCCGGGGAGAAGGTCGCCATTGTGGGACGCACTGGTTCTGGAAAGTCCACCATGTTTCTGGCCCTGTTTCGCATGGTGGAGCTCAACCGGGGGAAGATTCTCCTGGACCAGCTGGACGTCAGCTCTGTGGGCGTCGCCCAGCTGAGGTAGGACTGGAGCCGCCATGGAGGCGTCTAAAATCTGACGAAACCCGTCTGTCGGTCTGAACTTCAGGTCTGTGCAAACTGGGAGGACTGTGAAACGTTCAAATGTTTATGAATGTATATTTTATCAACAAGGCAATAATTCAAACATACATGATTAAAACATAAAATAACAAGAAAATGCTGTGTGTAATAGGAAAGTGATGGAGGGTTAGGATTTTAACTATCTTTTTTGTTTTTCATTTATTCATTTATAAAATGAATTATTGTTTCTTTTTTGATGATGATGATGATGATGAATACTTTATTAATCCCCAAGGGGAAATTCAAGGTCCCACCAGCTCAAGACATTTTTTCATCTTTATTGTTTAGAATTAATTATTTTTTAACTTTATTTTGTAATTATACTTAAAAAATACTTATTTTCCAAAGAAAATCAAAGCAAATGGGATTTTAGCATGTTTGTGTTATTTTACTTTGTTATATTAATTTATATTTACTTATTTTTTTGTTCATTAAAACAAATAAGTTCTGAGCCTTTTTAGTTTTTTAATTAAAAAAAAAAAATAAAATTCCCTTCTCACCCACCGCGGGTGGTGATTCTTCTTCCTCTTAGCTCGGGTCCTCTACCAGAGGCCTGGGAGCTTGAGGGTTCTGCGCAGTATCTTGGCTGTGCCTAGGACTGCACATTTCTGGACTGAGATGTCTGATGTTGTTCCTGGGATCTGTTGTAGCCACTGTTCCAGTTTGGGGGTGACTGCCCCGAGGGTCCCAATGACCACAGGCACCACTGTGGTCTTCACCTTCCAGGCCCTCTCCAGTTCCTCCCTTAGGCCCTGGTATTTCTCTAGTTTCTCATGCTCCTTTTTCCTGATGTTGCAGTCACTTGGTATTGCCACATCCACCACAACGGCTTTCCTCTGTTGTTTATCCACCACGACTATGTCTGGTTGGTTCGCCCTCACCATTTTGTCTGTCTGGATCTGGAAGTCCCACAGGATCTTAGCTCGGTCATTCTCCACTACCTTCGGGGGTGTTTCCCACTTTGATCTTGGGGGTTCCAGTCCATATTCTGCACAGATGTTTCTGTACACTATGCCTGCCACTTGGTTGTGTCGTTCCATGTATTCTTTCCCTGCCAGTACCTTGCACCCTGCTGTTATGTGTTGGACTGTCTCAGGGGCCTCCTTGCACAACCTACACCTTGGGTCTTGTCTGGTGTGGTAGATCTGGGCCTCAATTGCTCTGGTGTTTAGGGCCTGTTCCTGGGCGGCCAATATTATATTAATTTATATTTACTTATTTTTTTGTTCATTAAAACAAATAAGTTCTGAGCCTTTTTAGTTTTTCATTATATATATATATATATATATATATATATATATATATATATATATATATATATATATATATATATATATATATATATTTATATATAATTCTTTAAAGCAAATGGGTTTTTAGGCTTTTATTAAAATCAGATTTATAATTTTCTTTCGTTTTTTATTTTATTTTGTTTTTGTTTTTTCAAGACAAATGAGTTT
Organism: Gambusia affinis; assembly: GCF_019740435.1. NCBI lineage: Eukaryota > Metazoa > Chordata > Actinopteri > Cyprinodontiformes > Poeciliidae > Gambusia > Gambusia affinis. The sequence continues at coordinate 6,325,898 of NC_057871.1, forward strand.
TTTAGCTTTGGTTTTGTAGGAACTCAGTGTTTCCACGTTTTTGCAGTTTTCTGGCAGTTTGCTCCCGATCAGATAAAAATGGTCAGCAGGTCCAATCAGATGAATGTTTTTCCCCTCATAGATCTCTGTGTGAAAGAGGCTCATCATTCTGTGTGGTTTCATTCTGGTTTTGCAGATCTAGGTTGGCCATCATTCCCCAGGATCCCTTCCTGTTCAGCGGGACCGTCCGGGACAACCTGGACCCGTGTGAGAGACACGAGGACCAGCAGCTGCTGGACGTTTTGGATCAGTGCCACCTGAGCGCCGTCGTCAGCAGGATGGGTGAGTGTTACTGGCAGGAAGTTCACTCTGTCCCATGATGGACTGGTGTAGACGTAAACACTGGTTTGGGTCTGTGGGTATCAGGGGGCCTGGACGCCGAGGTCGGGGAGCGCGGAAAGTTCTTCTCTGCAGGACAGAGACAGCTGCTGTGTCTAGCCAGAGCTCTGCTAACTCAGGCCAAGGTGAGTCTCACATTTATTTATTTATTTCAAACAGACAAAAAAACAAGGAAAAAGAAAATTAAAACAAATTATCATCTTGTCAAGTGACATGCAATTTTATATTATCTGTTTGAAAAGTAGCAGGTAGAAGATACAAGATCTTATAATGTCCTTTCATACTCAATTAAATATCCAAACACCAGAAAAACATGAATTACTTATCATACAACTGTAGCCAAACACTTAATTACATTTTAACACAAAGAGAAGAGAACAGACAAAAAGGAGGAGCAAAGAATCCATTTTCTGCTCACTTTTGTCCCCAATAGGGACAAAAGACAATAATTCCTTAATATTGATAAAAAACAGTTTTAGTCCCATTGACAGATTATTTTACTTATAACAAAACATTTTTCCTTGTTATAAGTGAAATAATCTGCCAGTAGAACCAGTACTTTTTAAAAAATATCAATATTAAGGGATTATTGACTTAAAACAAGATGCTATTTCTTGCAGAAAAGTTACTTGTAAGTTAGTTTTGTTTTAAGATATTTGTACTGGAAACTAGAACAAAAATATGTTGTAAGACTTAAGAGGATTTTTGTTTTGTTTTGTTTTTGGCACTGAAATAAGCTCCATTTTAAACAGTTTTTTTAAGCTGGTTTATATTTGTACTTTGTTTGAAATAATTATTTAATCCATTCCATAAATCTACCCCCCACACTCATATGCTAAACAGTTTTCGGTTGTTTTAATGAATTGTTTTTTAAATTTCCTTCTCTTAACCTAAAACATTTTTTGTGATTTCTTACTTTAAACATGAATTGTACAGTTCTGAATTTTACAACGTCCCAGAATTTAAGTACATTTGATTTAAAAATAATAATAATGGATTCATATATTCCTAATTTCCTGCTTCATGTTGTATTCTGATTGATTTTTTTTTTTTACGGCTGTAAATTTGTTTTGAATTTTTTTCTTACTTCTGTTTTCACACAATCATTACCAAGTTTCTAGTGGTTCCTGCTCCTCTGGAAAACCGTTGATAAATAATCTGACCATCAGATGTGAATATTTGAGAGTAAAATGCTGATTCTTTCCTTCATGAAGGTTCTTTGTATCGATGAAGCCACAGCCAGCGTGGACCAGAAGACGGACAAACTGCTGCAGCAGACGATCAGAGAGAAGTTTCAGAACAAAACGGTGCTCACTATCGCCCACAGGTTAGATAGTTTCATTTTCTGTCCCCCAATTTGGTACCAGATTAAAACAATTTAATCCCTACAGAGTGTGGTGTTAGGATTAAATTATAGTTTAATTTCTGCTTCCCAGCAGAACCACATCTCACTGCTGGATCTGTCCACCAGAGGGCGCCATAACTACATCCTTAACTAAATTAATTTTTTTATTATTTGTCTTTACAGACTGTTTTGTGCTTCATGTTTTCTGTTTATTCAATGTTTTACCAAAACCAAGCAGGACTCTCCTTCAATTTCAATCAGTTTAATTTCCGTTCAAATCATCTTCTCTAAATGTAAGAGTAATCCGGTCAGAAAGTTTTCAACCACAGGAAAAACTGAGCATTAAAAGTTAAAACTTACTGTGAAATTTTACTAAACGTTAAAAAAATCTGGGACTAAATTTTGATAGAAACAAGTGTTTGTTTTAAGACAACACCTCCTGAAATTCCATCCAGTTTATTTATGTTGAGCCATGTACATCAAATTTAGACACATAAATACCAAGGTTATTATGGTTAAATAAAACTAACCAAATAGCAAAAACTGAAATTGAGGAAATATTTTTGTTAGCTGAAACAAAAACAGTAATTAATGGGGAAAACCACAACTAACTGGAACTATATTGGGTGTTTATAAAACTAAAACTAAAATTATAGATATATTATCATTCATTTTTGTGTTTATGAATCTATTTTTTACCAGAGTCGGGTGGTTGTTCAACAATAATTTAATATTTATTTTTTAAAATGGCATCTTCTGTTGAGTATTCATTACCTTATGTATACATGATCTGTATAAAAGTCAACAAAACTATGAAAAAACTAAAACCACTGGCATAACTCATAAACTGAATTAGACAAACAAAAAGCCAAAATAAAACTAAATTATAATGAAAAACCCAAAACTATTATAAATCCAATCAATTAAACATATTCAGTTTTATTCTACTTATTTATTAGACAATGTATCAAGCTGAGGTCATTATTCAAATTTATAGAAAAAATATTATCTAATGTAGGGGTGTCCAAAGCGTGGTCCGAGGGCCACTTGTGACCCTTGAAATTATTTTGTTTGGGCCCTGATCACAGGTCAAAAATAGTAAAAACAACTAATGGCAAAAAATAAAAAATAGAAAAATGTCTGTTTTTCTTTTAATAAAGCTTATTAAATTCTTATCCTTTAACAAGAGTAAAATTTGTTTCTGTCAAAATTTATTTTTTTTTCTTTTACGTCATTAAAGGTTTACCTTTAATGATGAATCTTTATCATTAAAGGTTCATGTTTTGAACCTTTAATAATATAAAGATTTCACAAAAATTGTTTATTGTTGAGCAGGTAAAAGAAGCAAACAAACAAAAGCCAATCAAATTAATTTTGCACTTTTAATTGAATGAATTTTGCGGACCGCCTGTAGCTTAACTAAAGGAAACCCAGCAGATTGCACTGAGTTGCAGCATTGTTCGTGCAGCGACAGTGAACGATCGTTAACTTTGTGTCGTTGTGATTGTTTGTTTCGTCAGGATCAACACCATCATGGACTGTGACCGTGTGCTGGTGATGCATGCTGGGAAGGTGGTAGAGTTCGACACGCCCGCTGCTCTCTGTCAGAACGATACTTCCATCTTCCGCAGACTGGTTGGTGGGCGAGGAGATTAGTCCATCAAGAAACAAATGATGAATGAATCCAGCTTTTCTACTTTATCCTGGACGTTTTACTGAGAACTCAGTAAAATTGATGTTTGTTTTACTGCATCTTTCTGTTTATATGTTGCTTTTATACTAGAAACTTGAATACAGAAGGAAAAAGCACCTTTAATGCCTGTGGACATGGATGAGATACTCGGGAATACATCACTGCACTTTGTGAGATCTAAAGGATTGTTGTATAACTGTGGGGATTTATCTCCAGTTTATATTATTGGTAAGATGAGGAAGACATCCTGGTTTGTGTTGAAACCGACTTTGTAATAAATAAACTAAAATATTATCTCATAAGATTTCCATCCGCCTTCTTCAATCAGATGCAGTTGCTCTTATGTTATTAAAAAGGGACCTGTTATGTTTTTATTCTTCCATTTAGGTTTCTACTGCTTCTAAAAAAACCCAACTTAAAACGCTTTAAAAAAAATATCCAGCCGTTTGTTGGCAATAAATTAATGATCTTTTATGTCTGGTTCAAAAACATCAAGAACTTAATGTCATAAATCAGCAGGCTCTGCCTGTTACCTAGCAACCCCAGCCAAGCCCAGGCCATTACCTAGCAACCCCAGCAGAATTCCGCCCATTACCTAGCAACCCCAGCTAGTTACATGGTCCAGGATACATGGTCATTTATTCAGTTTAGTTCAATTAAAAAGTACTTTATTCATCTCAAAACAAAATTAAATGTTGTCACTTGTATTAATTAAAAATGTATTGTAGAGTTATTGTAGGCGCTGATGGCTGTGGGCAGAAAAGATCTCCTGTAGCTGTCTGTGTTACAGCTAACTTGACGAAGTTAGCCTCTGACTAAAGACACTGTGTTTTTCTAAGGCAGTCTCAGGAAGAGAACGCTCAGCATTGTCTATAATTTTCTTGATTTTTATGTAAAATCATCTCTACACCTTCATCTCCAGTCATTCTGCAGTTGTTCCCAGAACAGAACCGGCCTTCTTCATCTGGCTGTTGAGCCTTTTTAGATCCCTGCTCTGATGCTGCAGCCCAAGAGATGACAGCAGAAGCGATGGCGCTCTCAGCAACAGACTTATAAAAGATATCAGTTGTACAATGGCTGCTGGAAAAGACAAGTGTTTTGTTGTTGACTTATCATCCAGAAACCACTTGCTGCGTTCTTGGTTGTGCAGGAGGCTCTACTTCTGCTTTTTCAAAGATGTATTGTTGAATAACTAGGCATCTGTTTGCAGCCATTTTTATTTGTGAACATAAACGTCGAGTAAGCAGCAGTTTATTTGGATTTAAAGTGACATGAGGCCTTTTCATTCTGAAAGGCAGAACTGACCAAACTAGAATCTCATATCTAGAATGATTTTGTGCAAAAAATATAACAATCCAGACCCATCTTATCTTGTTCACGGGAGAATAATAGGCCCTGTTAAAGTAAACATTTTCACCTTTTGATTGCAACTTAAACTAAACATTGAACCAATGACTTTCAGATTTGTTTCGAATATCTATTATGCCCAGGAACAGCTTCACAAGTGCTTTTTCCTTGCATGTGATTACTAAGAACAACGGGCCCCCTGGGTGTAAACACAGCCATCCTCCCAGCTTGTTCCCGTGGGGTGTGTCTGATAATCATTGTTTACTATTGTTATCATCAGAGGTGATGTTGCGCTGCAGCGTTACCTGTAGGTTTGGGTCGGGACTCTTGTTTTTGTTCCCAGATTTGCTCTGCCAGCAGTCATTGTGCCCGGCCTGAGACTGTAAGGAGTGTGAGTCATCCGGTGAACGCCCACCGCCGCTCCCTTGACTCAGGTCAACATTCTTCTCACACCACTCATGTTGTCAGGAGGAATGTTTGGGTTTTGTTTTTCCTGCTGTCCGCCGTTGTTATACACTAAAAAGTGTCTACCTGTAGCAAAAATAATAATATAATAATAATAATAATAAACGAGGAGAAGCAGCATTTAGCATCTATGCACCAAAAATCTGGAACAAACTTCTAGAAAACTGTAAAACAGCTGAAACACTGACTTCCTTTAAATCTCAACTAAAAACCCACTTGTTTAGAGTTGTATTCGAAACGTAATCAATTGCAAATTTATTGACGGAATCTGACTATGTTGTGTTTTTATTGTTGATTCTATGTTGCATTGTATCTTTGTGTTTGATTTGATGTAAAGCACTTTGAAATGCCTTGATACTGAAATGTGCTATACAAATAAAGTTTGATTGATTGATTGATAATAGAAAGATGAGATGCTGCTTGGCGAAAAGTGGGTCAAACTGATACTTTATTCCCGCGCTGCAGCGTCCGCTTTGTGTTTGCATGCATGTGAGATGCAGGTGTGTTGCAGTTAAGGCGTGTTTGCAGGGGGGAGGATGAAGTGGCGGTTTTCCACATGGTGGCAAGACGTTCCAGGCCCAACCTGTTTGTCTGCTTCAGGAGGAGTATCCACCTGCCTGACATGTGCTCCTCTCAGTGACAGCCAGGTGAGCTGCCAGCACGGACTCAACTTCAACCTGGAACGGCCGGATGGATCCCCAGGTCGGCTTGGCTTTTAATTTTACTAAGTTTATATTCATTTTTCTCAGGGAATGTGCTGCATGGGCTTTGTTTGTGTTTTGATGGATTTGGAGGTGAGAAAGCTGCTTTCCAGGTGTTGAGAGTTTCTGGAATGCAGGCAGTTTCTGTCAAACCAGCATGAGATTTGGGCTGTTTCAGGCATGCCGCACCTCATCCAGCAGGTTTCAGCAGTTAGCCACAGATAAACATCTTCATAACATGGTGTAATGTTCAGAAGAGCTTAGAGTTGCTGAAAATCCACCTCCATAAGAGTATCACTACTTTCTACTCAAATAAAAGTGAGAAGCAGCTGTCCACACTGCAGAAACACTCAGTCTCACTAAATATGTTAGGTTCACTTTCTAGTAAAAATATCTTAGTACACTTAAAATAAGGCAAAACTAACTTACAAGTAACGTTTCTGCACGACATAGCAGCTTATTTTAATTAAATAATTCCTTAATTTTGATGGAAAAAGTTATAGTTCCACTGGCAGATTATTTCATTTACCAAAGGGAAAATGTCTTTTAAAATCAAAATTAAGGAACAATTTGCTGCCATTTCTTGCTGTAATGTTACTTGTAAGTCAGTTTGGTGTTATTTCAAATGTGCTAATATTTTTGCAGTAGAAACTAGACCATAGAAAACCAAGATTTTGGGTTTTTGCAATGTAAACAAATTCCTCCAGTACCGTATTTTGAAAGCAAGACTAATCGAATATTGCATAATTGATCATAAAATCTGGCCTAATACTTAAAATCATTGCCATTAGGTAGACAACAGTGTAACTTTATATGCAAATTCTGGTAATTTAAATAGTAGATTGGACTTTAAAAAAAAAAAAAAAAGATAATTACAAAATAACAAGAAGAAAACTGTTTGAAATTCTGCTTTTTTCCATATAAAACAGAAGTTAATGTGCAGAATAAGGAACGTCCAGAGAGGATGTGAATAGTTTGCTGTATCTTTTGGTTATAACCTGTTTGCTCTTTATTTATTGGCGTTACTCGCAGTGGGATGAATATTCAGAGAGTTTAGTGAAAGTAGTGATACCTTGTAATAATAATATTGTTCACGTAAAAGTAGAAAGCATGTTCCAGTAATTTATGGTTTCTTTTTTCCATCGCTAGCTTTTGGTTTTGAAGAAGATATAATTAATTTATCTTTTATAATTTTTTACAGACTCTTCTCCACCTCCTTACTTTTTCTTTCTAGAAATTAGAAATCTCCAGAAGTGGTAATTCTGGTTAAACTCACTAAAAACCGGATAATTTGTGTCTTTTTATCAGTTTTGCATCTGTGTTTCGATGATGGTTACGTTTTATTTATTTAGGGGATTTTAGGATTTTATATCTGATATTTAAAGCTGTAAACTGGTTATTTAAATCAAAGTAATCAGTTTGTGGTCACTGAAGGAATATCAATACTGAAGGAATATCAATACTGAAGGAAACCATCAATACTGAAGGAAACCATCAATACTGAAGGAAACCATCAATACTGAAGGAAACCGGTCTTCATGGTGTTTGTAAACACCATCAATACTTATTCTGAAACTGATATGGAGAATGTTAATAAGTTAGATCACCTTACAATATACATAATAATTGCTTTGTTGAATGTTAATGCTCAGTATCAACGATGCGATTTTGAAAGTTCATTATGATTCTGCACTGATGTTCAGGGAAACATTATTTTAGTTTTAATTTAAGGGGTTATGGCCTGCTAACTTTTTAATTTGAGCATTTTTAAATAAATATACCTTTTACCCAGGGAGTTACGTAATGTGCAATTTAAGTCTCAAGCCTCTGCCATTAAACAGTTAAAATGCACAGCCAAAATTATGACTGTTAAAAACAAGGCAAAACTACAAATGAAACCCTGTACATAATTACATTTGTGTAAAATCTATGTTAAAATAAAATAGTTGTGAAGGAAAACACAGAGCTGATTTGACCAAAACAGGGGGCAAACTGTCAGTTACTGGTTGCTATGGTAACCACCGATCGTCAAGGGCAACCTAACATAACTCAGGTAGCAATAAAGGTCAGGAGAAAATTACTTTTTGACCAGACTAAATTAATTTGAAGAATAAGTAAACCAATTTTGACAAACGTCACTTCTATAATAATGTTAAAATAAAACCTTTTTAAACACAAATGGCTTTTCTGTCCATCCTGTAATTCCTCCCGTAGCTTAAAGGTATGGGAGTTTATCTTAAATGAGCTTTTGTTGTAAGTTGTGCTCTTTAAAAGCGAGTGAACACCTTTCTGTCAGTGGAACGTGTTCTTCAGCTGACACACAAACAGTTTCTTTTCTTTTTTCAAGATTCAAAGTCATTACAAACACAAGGCTGTTGTGCGTAAAACTGTATTATTATTTATTTTTTTACAGCAAGGTGATTTTCTGAGTACATTTTCTGCTGTGTATGGATAACAGCATGTAAAAAAACAACAAAAAGATATTTTTAGTCTGAAAATCCCATTTAGATGTAAAATTTCAAAAGTGATTATCATTAGAAACTGGGAATATCCAGTAAAATCAGACATGAAACCGTTTTAACAGGAATTTTGAGAAAATGGCAGTTAATGTTAAGTTCCATAAAAATTAGACTAATATTTAGTAGTAAGAGATTTTATGAATCTATTGTTCAGTCTTATTTAGTTTATGCTGAATGGTAAACTGCACATAAAAGTGTCCACAATCACAACAACAAGATATTGAATGAGCAGTTTAGGAACTTTGGAATGTCATAAAGATGTCATGAATAGTTATGAAGACTCAAATGCAGGAAGCAGCAGGCAAAAAAAGTGAAAATATCTTTAAATAAATAAACAAAAATCTTATATAGCTAGGAAACCAGGAACAACAACAACAACACCAAAGTACCAGAAACACAGAGATGAAAACAGTAGAAACCAAAGAACAAGTGACACAGAGAGAAAAGGGAGGATCTGACAAAGAACCAACAGATAAGTGAGGTTTATGGGCTAGGAGGATGATTACTGGAACAAAAAACAAGTTAGTCAAATTAACTGACAAACATAACAGAGCAATCAGGGAACTTAAACAAAAGGAAAACAAACTAAGCCTATAAATCGCAAAAGGTAAACACTGACAGAAAGGACATCACTAAATAAAATGAATCGATAGTGACACAAAACTCAAAACTGGTTCTGACAAAGAGAGCACTGACGACCAATCCTTAAAGTTTCTAAAAAATCACATGAATGTTTGTCATACGTTTAGCCTCTGCTAAGAAATCACCATGAGCATTAAAATTTTTTATTTATGTCAATTAAATGTGAATTCAGTTTTTGACTAATTGAGCCGTTTTGTTTGCATTTGTTTTTAATGCTTTCTTGCAAGACATAAAGAAAGGAAAGGTGTTTCAGCTTTACTTTATCTGTTAAACAATAAGAAGTTCATCTAAATGTTGTTTTTATAAGAAACTCGTCCAGCTCATTTTGTGTGATTATGAAATAACATAATGTGCCTGGAGGTCTGCTGTATTAGAAAGCAGTCTGTATGGTTTCTCTGACTGTTTGCTTACAATAAAGAAACGCCTAAAAAAAGCAGTTGTGCTCAATAGGAACCGGTTTCTGGAGTACTTTGATGACCCAGCGGCTGAAAGGCATAACTTACATACCTACAAAGTTTCCTGGGTGTTGCTTATCTAAATACACATAGTAAACAAGAACAAAGATATATGTTATTCCTTAAGTCTTCCAGAGTTTCTAACATGTTGTAGGCAGACACATGTATTTTTCTACTTCTTTAAAGTGAAAACCTCAGTAAAACTTTTTTATTATTTGCTGAACTCAGCGAGTAAAAGAGCCCCACCTGCTGCCAAGATTTAAGCTTTTATAGAGGCAACATGCATTACATTTTGAAGACACTAACTTTTTGTCAGCTGTGGTGAGTTTGATCATATTTCTGACAACTATTGACTACTTTTATTCTTTTTTCTAGGTTTAGATCTACAAACAACCATTAAAAATATGGTAAGAAAATACAATTATGCCACACTGTTTGAGTTTTTATTTACTTTTTCACTTGTGGATAATCGTGGACACTAATATTTTGTATCCAGGCAACACATCGAAGGGGGCGGAGCCTCTCTGAGGCCTTGACCCTGGACGAGTTGGAGAACGGGGCGCTGGTCATTTCCAGTGCTACCGATTCCTCCCACAACCTGAAGAAAGGTATGAGCTCTCACTACTTCTTGTCCTCATTTCAAGAGTCAGATTGTTGTTGTAAGATTGACAATTAAAAACATGCTGAGTGCAGTAGTTGAGGAAATTATTGTCCCCTGTACTAAAACCCAACTGTTCTTTTTTGGCTATTTCTGGAGCTTTGACTTGACTGATAGAAGAATGTGCATACTGCTAAAACTCCGCTCCGGGTTTTCCTGGTTACCTACAACCACTCCCTGCACCATAAATATAAAAATCACCTGAATAACTCTTTCCAGGAGCTTAGAAACAATAAGTATTTTATTTACTTTTCGCCCCAAACAATATTTATATATTTACGTGAAAATGGACGCTACAAGGGTACATTAAAAGTTATATTTATGGTCAAAATAGCAGCAAAGTGTCACAGTAACAATTGAGAATATATCCTGAACAACATCCCGTCATATTTAAAACAAAAGAGAAAATATGTACAAAACACCAGCACCGTTTCGAAATATAACTTATCCTTACAATGCTTAATAGTGACAATATGAGGGAGAGGAAGTCACGCAGGCATAAATTGACAAGCGCACACAATATTGGACCTTCAAAATAAAAGCTCTAAAGAAAAACATCACACATTTTAAATGATTAATTTAACAAACAGTAGCGTAAACTGTTTATTTAACAGTGCATTTTTAATTCTTACATGTGCTCTGCCAAGAAGTAAATGTGACTTGTGTCATGAGGTGGTCCAATCTTCTGGTTTATCTGTGCTAGTGGTTTAGTTGAAGTAGCTTGAAAGCTAATGCTAATGCGCCAAACATAACCATGTTGATACCCACCATGTTTCAGTGACACAACATAGTACATCACTCTCAACATGGTTAAATTTGTTATTCCACACCTAACTGTACCAGTGGATTCATTGTTATTGTTGACTATTGCTAACCTGTCTGCTAATTTTGCCTAACTGGCCAGAGCAGAGCTTTGGTGAAAAAATTCAAAGGACATCAGTAGAGTTTAAACTATTTATTTGCTTCACCTCATCACAGGTGGAGGACAATGGCCCTAGCCAATGTGTCCACCCCTCCACATTGAACAAATGAGTCAATATTTACACACATATCTATTTTCTTTCTTAGGAGATGAAATTTTGGGAGCAACAATAAATTTTAATCGGCTGTCAAAAGAGGAGGTGATAAAAGTGCTGAAACTGATGGAGCCATTTGATGACAAGGTCAAAGTTCTTACCAGAAGCTGCCTGAGCAAGAGTGTTGACAGTTTGGACCAGTGTGCCAGAAATCCAGAGGCAGTATGTTGAACTTGATAGCTTAAAATTGACACCTTTGATATTACATTCTAACCAACTAGTTTTGCCTTCACTTTCTAGATGCTGACGGATTCCTATACTAAACTCTACAATGCCAAAATAAAGAGGTTTGTGAAAGATGACTCATCTGCTGGTGGTAAAGCTGCTTCATCTAAGGTCAACCTAAAGCGTGACATGGGGCTGCCTCGGTTTGGAGTTGATTTTGGACTTCTCAAATCCACATCGTTGAGTGTAGATGATGGTGCAGATGCTGATGCAGATTCTGAGTTTGAAGTCAGAGATCTGGTGGATGGCACCAATATGAACCTTCCACCACTTGGTGGCAATTTGAATGGACCTACTGCTGGTAACACCCTAGTGCCAAGACGAAGACTTGATGCTAGAAATCCACAGTCACATGTTGGAGACTACCATTTCTCTGGGACATTACCAGATGATTTAAATGGCATGACTGCAGCTGGTGGTCTGAAAATGCCAAATCTTGAAAAAGTTCTGGATACAGGATTGGGCTCAAAAGGTTCAGATGAGTTCCTTCCAGATCATGATATAGAAGTTATGGGACCAGATGGAATGTCAACAGTTCCTAAAGGTAAACTCAGTCTGAAGCATTCCAAAAGGCTGAAAACCCCAGATCTAAATTTAGATGATCCATCTAGTTTCGTGGAATCACCAAAACTTAGGCTTTCTGGGACATTACCTCAAATGGACCTAGGAAATGTCAATGTGGATACTCCGTGTGGGTCAGTCCAGTTGCCTAATATGGAGTGCCCTGGTGAAAGTGTGGGTGCTGATAAAAAAATTGATTTTAGTGTTAAAACCCCTAAGATAAAAAGTGGCATGTCTGCATCTGATACTCATTTATCCAAAGTTGACTGGAAGGGAATAAATTTGGCCACTGATACTCCTTCTGCTGGTGTCACAAGTAAAACTGGAAAGTACAAGGCTCCTAAATTTACAATGCCCAAATTTGATTTGCCATATATTCAAGTCCCAGATTTAGATATGGGTATTTCAGGTCCATCTGGGAAATTTAAAAAGCCCAACTTAAGCATCCCTGACTTGAGCCTTTCAGGTCCAAAGACAGGTGGTCTGAACTTGGACCTGGGATCACCTGATCTTAATGTCTGTGCACCTAATTTCAGAGGTGACTTCAAAACCCCCAAACTAGACCACAGTGGCCTAAAAACTGACTTAGATATGCCTTCAGGCACCATAAAAATGCCCGAAGGTCCTTCTGGAAAACTCAAGATGCCCAAAACCAACCTTTCAAGTACATTGCCAAAAGGACCAAATTTAAACCTAGATGCAGACCTCAAGTCACCAGATTGGAGTCTCAAAACACCAAAGATCAAGGGTGGCATAAATGCTCCTGATTTGGACTTGCCAGACATGGACCTTAAAGCTCCCAAATTTGATGTAAATACACCAGATGTCAACACACCAACAGGAAAGCTTAAAATGCCTAAAATGAAAATGCCCAAATTTAACTTCCCAGGTATCGAAGGACCTGAACTTGATGGTAACCTAAATGGTCCAAATATAGATGTAAATGCACCTGATCTAAACCTTGAAGCACCTAAAGTTGATCTAGATTTGAACATGCCTGATCTGTCTGGGAAATTCAAAAAGCCCAACCTGACGATGCCTGACTTGGGTCTTTCAGGTCCAAAGATAGATGGGCCCAACTTAGACATGCCGTCAGGAAAGCTAAAAATGCCTGATGTTGAAGGTCCTGATTGGGATGTTAAAGGTCCATCAGGGAAACTCAAAATGCCAAAAATGGACTTTTCAGGTACATTACCAAAAGGACCAAATTTAGACTTAAACGCAGATCTTAAGTCACCAGATTGGAGTCTCAAAAAACCAAAGATCAAAGGTGGCATAAATGCTCCTGATCTGGACTTGCCAGACGTGGACCTTAAAGCTCCCAAGTTAGATATGAATACACCAGATGTCAACATTGGATCACCCAAAGGAAAGTTTAAAATGCCTAAAATGAAAATGCCCAAATTTGGCTTCCCAGGCATCAAAGGGCCTGAACTTGATGGCAACCTAAATGGTCCAAATATAGATGTAAATGCACCTGATCTAAACCTTAAAGCACCTAAAGCTGATTTAGATTTGAACATGCCTGACCTGTCTGGGAAATTCAAAAAGCCCAAGCTGACGATGCCTGACTTGGGTCTTTCAGGTCCAAAGATAGATGGGCCCAACTTAGACATGCCGTCAGGAAAGCTAAAAATGCCTGATGTTGAAGGTCCTGATTGGGATGTTAAAGGTCCATCAGGGAAACTCAAAATGCCAAAAATGGACTTTTCAGGTACATTACCAAAAGGACCAAATTTAGACTTAAACGCAGATCTTAAGTCACCTGATTGGAGTCTCAAAAAACCAAAGATCAAAGGTGGCATAAATGCTCCTGATCTGGACTTGCCAGACGTGGACCTTAAAGCTCCCAAGTTAGATATGAATACACCAGATGTCAACATTGGATCACCCAAAGGAAAGTTTAAAATGCCTAAAATGAAAATGCCCAAATTTGGCTTCCCAGGCATCAAAGGGCCTGAACTTGATGGCAACCTAAATGGTCCAAATATAGATGTAAATGCACCTGATCTAAACCTTAAAGCACCTAAAGCTGATTTAGATTTGAACATGCCTGACCTGTCTGGGAAATTCAAAAAGCCCAACCTGACGATGCCTGACTTGGGTCTTTCAGGTCCAAAGATAGATGGGCCCAACTTAGACATGCCGTCAGGAAAGCTAAAAATGCCTGATGTTGAAGGTCCTGATTGGGATGTTAAAGGTCCATCAGGGAAACTCAAAATGCCAAAAATGGACTTTTCAGGTACATTACCAAAAGGACCAAATTTAGACTTAAACGCAGATCTTAAGTCACCTGATTGGAGTCTCAAAAAACCAAAGATCAAAGGTGGTATAAATGCTCCTGATCTGGACTTGCCAGACGTGGACCTTAAAGCTCCCAAGTTAGAAATGAATACACCAGATGTCAACATTGGATCACCCAAAGGAAAGTTTAAAATGCCTAAAATGAAAATGCCCAAATTTGGCTTCCCAGGCATCAAAGGGCCTGAACTTGATGGCAACCTAAATGGTCCAAATATAGATGTAAATGCACCTGATCTAAACCTTAAAGCACCTAAAGCTGATTTAGATTTGAACATGCCTGACCTGTCTGGGAAATTCAAAAAGCCCAACCTGACGATGCCTGACTTGGGTCTTTCAGGTCCAAAGATAGATGGGCCCAACTTAGACATGCCGTCAGGAAAGCTAAAAATGCCTGATGTTGAAGGTCCTGATTGGGATGTTAAAGGTCCATCAGGGAAACTCAAAATGCCAAAAATGGACTTTTCAGGTACATTACCAAAAGGACCAAATATAGACTTAAACGCAGATCTTAAGTCACCAGATTGGAGTCTCAAAAAACCAAAGATCAAAGGTGGCATAAATGCTCCTGATCTGGACTTGCCAGACGTGGACCTTAAAGCTCCCAAGTTAGATATGAATACACCAGATGTCAACATTGGATCACCCAAAGGAAAGTTTAAAATGCCTAAAATGAAAATGCCCAAATTTGGCTTCCCAGGCATCAAAGGGCCTGAACTTGATGGCAACCTAAATGGTCCAAATATAGATGTAAATGCACCTGATCTAAACCTTCAAGCCTCTAAAGCTGATCTAGATTTGAACATGCATGACCTGTCTGGGAAATTCAAAAAGCCCAACCTAAACTTACCTAAATTGGGTCTTTCAGGTCCAGAGATAGATGGGCCCAACTTAGACATGCCGTCAGGAAAACTAAAAATGCCTGATGTTGAAGGTCCTGACTGGGATGTTAAAGGTCCATCAGGGAAACTCAAAATGCCAAAAATTGACTTTTCAGGTACATTACCAAAAGGACCAAATTTAGACTTAAACGCAGATCTTAAGTCACCAGATTGGAGTCTCAAAAAACCAAAGATCAAAGGTGGTATAAATGCTCCTGATCTGGACTTGCCAGACGTGGACCTTAAAGCTCCTAAGTTTGATATGAATACACCAGATGTCAACATTGGATCACCCAAAGGAAAGTTTAAAATGCCTAAAATGAAAATGCCCAAATTTGGCTTCCCAGGCATCAAAGGGCCTGAACTTGATGGCAACCTAAATGGTCCAAATATAGATGTAAATGCACCTGATCTAAACCTTAAAGCACCTAAAGCTGATTTAGATTTGAACATGCCTGACCTGTCTGGGAAATTCAAAAAGCCCAACCTGACGATGCCTGACTTGGGTCTTTCAGGTCCAAAGATAGATGGGCCCAACTTAGACATGCCGTCAGGAAAGCTAAAAATGCCTGATGTTGAAGGTCCTGATTGGGATGTTAAAGGTCCATCAGGGAAACTCAAAATGCCAAAAATGGACTTTTCAGGTACATTACCAAAAGGACCAAATTTAGACTTAAACGCAGATCTTAAGTCACCTGATTGGAGTCTCAAAAAACCAAAGATCAAAGGTGGCATAAATGCTCCTGATCTGGACTTGCCAGACGTGGACCTTAAAGCTCCCAAGTTAGATATGAATACACCAGATGTCAACATTGGATCACCCAAAGGAAAGCTTAAAATGCCTAAAATGAAAATGCCCAAATTTGGCTTCCCAGGCATCAAAGGGCCTGAACTTGATGGCAACCTAAATGGTCCAAATATAGATGTAAATGCACCTGATCTAAACCTTAAAGCACCTAAAGCTGATTTAGATTTGAACATGCCTGACCTGTCTGGGAAATTCAAAAAGCCCAACCTAAACTTACCTAACTTGGGTCTTTCAGGTCCAGAGATAGATGGGCCCAACTTAGACATGCCATCAGGAAAGCTAAAAATGCCTGATATTGAAGGTCCTGATTGGGATGTTAAAGGTCCATCAGGGAAACTCAAAATGCCAAAAATGGACTTTTCAGGTACATTACCAAAAGGACCAAATTTAGACTTAAACGCAGATCTTAAGTCACCTGATTGGAGTCTCAAAAAACCAAAGATCAAAGGTGGTATAAATGCTCCTGATCTGGACTTGCCAGACGTGGACCTTAAAGCTCCCAAGTTAGATATGAATACACCAGATGTCAACATTGGATCACCCAAAGGAAAGTTTAAAATGCCTAAAATGAAAATGCCCAAATTTGGCTTCCCAGGCATCAAAGGGCCTGAACTTGATGGCAACCTAAATGGTCCAAATATAGATGTAAATGCACCTGATCTCAACCTTAAAGCACCTAAAGCTGATTTAGATTTGAACATGCCTGACCTGTCTGGGAAATTCAAAAAGCCCAACCTGACGATGCCCGACTTGGGTCTTTCAGGTCCAAAGATAGATGGGCCCAATTTAGACATGCCGTCAGGAAAGCTAAAAATGCCTGATGTTGAAGGTCCTGATTGGGATGTTAAAGGTCCATCAGGGAAACTCAAAATGCCAAAAATGGACTTTTCAGGTACATTACCAAAAGGACCAAATTTAGACTTAAACGCAGATCTTAAGTCACCTGATTGGAGTCTCAAAAAACCAAAGATCAAAGGTGGCATAAATGCTCCTGATCTGGACTTGCCAGACGTGGACCTTAAAGCTCCCAAGTTAGATATGAATACACCAAATGTCAATATTGGATCACCCAAAGGAAAGTTTAAAATGCCTAAAATGAAAATGCCCAAATTTGGCTTCCCAGGCATCAAAGGGCCTGAACTTGATGGCAACCTAAATGGTCCAAATATAGATGTAAATGCACCTGATCTAAACCTTAAAGCACCTAAAGCTGATTTAGATTTGAACATGCCTGACCTGTCTGGGAAATTCAAAAAGCCCAACCTGACGATGCCTGACTTGGGTCTTTCAGGTCCAAAGATAGATGGGCCTAACTTGGATTTGGGATCACCTGATCTAGATGTCTCCGGACCTAATCTATCAGGTGGAATAAAAATGCCCGACATCAATATGCCTAAGGCTAACTTTAAGACCCCCAAACTAAATCTCAGTGGCCCAAAGGCCAACTTAGACATGCCGTCAGGAAAGCTAAATATGCCTGAAATCGAAGGTCCTCACTGGGATGTTAAAGGTTCATCAGGAAAGCTCAAAATGCCAAAAATGAACCTTTCAGGTACATTACCAAAAGGGCCAAATTTAGACTTAAATGCAGATCTTAAGTCACCAGATTTTAGTGTCAGAGCTCCGAAGGTCAAGAGTGGGATGAATGACTCTGAAATGCCTGATGTAGGGTTTGGAAGCCCATCAGGCAATCGTAAAAAGTATCCTTTGAAAATGCCCAAAGTTGGATTTTCAAGTTCAAAGTTAAATGACTCTGATCTTGATATTCCAAAAATAAAAGGTGGACTTGATTCTCCCAACCTGAGTTTACCAAACAAAGACTTCAGATCCTCTATGCCTGATTTTGATGTTCCAGATGTTGATTTTGGTACTTCACCATTTAAATTGCCAAACTTGAAAATTCCTGATGTGGGATTTTCTAGTCCAAAGCTAGAGGACCCTAAACTTGATTTCACATCACCAGATTTTAATGCTAAATTACCAAAGGGACAAAATCTGAGATTAAATCCACACCTCAATTCTCCAGAACTGAATCTCAAAGCGCCAAACATGAAAGGTGGAGTCAACTCCTTTAAGGTTGGTGCACCAAACGTCAACCTCCAAGCTCCCAAGTTGGATATTAACAATCCAGGTGGCAATGTTGGTTTATCTGGTGCAAATGTAAAAAAGTCCCAAATGAAGATGCCAAAAGGTCTCAATACTAACTTAACAAGTGACCTTAAAATGCCCAATATATCTGGTAATAGTCCAAAAGTATTAGGACCAAAGCTGAGAGATTCTGATTTTAGTTTGCCAGCTTTAGATCTAGCTGAATATGAAATAAATGGTCCAAAGCTGAGTGCAAAACAACGTAATTTGAGAGTAAATGGCAACATTGGACAATCAGAAATGGACATCTCTGACCCAAGAATGAAAGGAGATTTAATTGGTGCTCGCATGGGTATGAATTCTTCTTTGATAGACATACGTAGTCCTCATCTAAGATCTCCAAATCTTAACATTGACTATGCTTCCATAAATGTCAAGGGAGCCTCGTATAAGAATCGCAGATCAGATATGGCAGGTATGAGTTTGAAAAGACCAGATTTAGATATAGATCAAGACATTCGACTTTATAAAAAGTCTACTAAAACCAATGTGAGGTCCAGCTACCCTGCAGTGGATCATGCCTTACACCAATACATTGATTTGAACCATTCAGATCTCAACATTGATGATTTCACAGGGAGAGACCATGTGCTTAGAGCTAGGGGTTCACAACCAGATATCCGGGGACAATCTAAACATCAACAATGGGTCCCGTCTTCTGGGGTTTATGTTGACCCCAGAAACAGCAGAGATCACAGTTTGCATGGTTTACCTCAAAATGACCCTGCCGGTTCAGGAGGATACTTTGTCACTGTTTTCCCCAAACAAGCTCTTCTGAAGAGTAAATACAACACAACCAGTAGGCTTGGGTTGCCAACAGCAAAAATGGACCTTGATGTTCCAGATGAAAACTACCTAAAGGGCTCAACCTACTTTTTCTCCAACCTTGTATAGTCACGGGAGCACTTGCATGTCTCTACTTTTGTATACTTAATATTTTGCTTGATTTCTTTATTTATTGTGACCATTGTTCCTGTGTGTTCTGTATATTTTTGTACATAAAGCCGTTTGCAGTTTGGTCGAAGTGCATTGTAACGCATATTTTTTTTCAGTTCTTTTATAATATGCTAAAAGAATTTTTTTAACATTTTGTTTTACACAATACTTTCTCAAAATATTTTATGGCATTTTAAAACTTTATAATAGTATTTTATTCATTATTTAGTTGCTTTGATGTTGAAGCTCCTGGATAAAATTACATAGTGTTACATTGTAGGCACAATAAATTGTTTACATTCTATTTTAAAAAGAATCATAAGTTTTAAATCGTTTGTTGCCTGTTCTCTGTAATCGAAGGATCATCGAATGAAATAGTTAAACACATATATTTTCAAATTTTAGCTTAAACTGAATTGTAATTTCTAACATAAAATGCATAAATGATGAAGTTATTGAACTGCTTGATTTCCCCCTTAAGAACAGAAAAGTAGTTTCTTTATTAGTATGGCATACAGTTCTGTCCAAAAGTCATGGCAATGATATAAATGTATTATGTAGCTTTTGTACCATTTTCACATCTCTGGTTTATTTTACATGTGTTCACATTTCCTGCAGTATACAGAATAATTAAAAATCATAAATAAAATTCCTTCATTTTTATGTCTTCTGCAGTTTCTTCTGTCATGCTGGATAACAATTTTTGGTGATACACTGCTAATTTTTAGAGTTTTTCTACTTACAAAAAATTGAGAGATTGAGAGATAAAGTATTTTGAATTTGAAACACCAAATCTGAAATAAAAAATCCAGAAAATTACCTTGTATGATTTTTAACTAATTAATATTTTATAGCACAAAATATGTATTTAACCATCTACCAACCAGCAATAATTCTGACTCTTACAGACCTGTTAGTTTGTCTTTATGAAGATTTACCATTGTCATCCATCCTCCATCTTATAATAATTTAAAAGTATCTTTTTTGTATCTTCATTTTAAAAACTGATTCATATCTTTACATTGTTTCAGTTAATCATTTAATCCATTCCATAAATCCGCCTCACATACACATACACTTATTTTCCTGATGAATGGACATGCTGGAATGTTTCTTTATTTTTTTTTTATCTTAACACTCTCTAAAATATGTTCTACCTGTCAGAACATATTTTGAAGATTCTCTTGAAGCTCTTTGTATCTTTCTAAAACATAAATTGTGCAGTTTTGAACTTAACCAAATCACAGCGTTTCAATATATTTGACTTTAAAAGAATGCTCACAAAGTCCTACTTGTGCTTTGAATAATTCTAAATAGTATAATTTGTGTTTTCCAAAAGATTTTTTTGGTCTAATAGAACTCCCCAGAAATGTAATTTCTTTTTTCTTTCTATTGCAACTTTATCAATAATTTTGTTTGTAGATCTAACAATATTTTTATATATAAATTTAAATCTTTATTTTTGTCTTCTGTATATAAAAATTCTTCAGTATATTCTGAGTTTTGCATTTTGTATTCTTCTCGAATAAAGCTTATTATTGTATTTGTAAACAACGTTTATTCTAATGACTTTTTGTGAACTGCGCATGTCTGAACTTCCATAAACGTCATCAATATGCGCCTCTATCTCAGCTTACGGAAAAGGCTGTCACACGACCTTTCCTGCTGCCTTCCTTTATCATGTTTGTTGATGTAACTTGGAATTTTTAAATGTAACAGGGATAAAAGTTTCTGTTCGTAGAATAAGAAGAAAAGAACATGCTTCGTTTCTCTTTAGTTTTCAGCAGAGGAGCGGCTCGAAGGGTGAGTTATTCCCAGCTAGCGGTCTCCATGCTGCAGTCCGCCTGTTGTTACCGTCATATGTTGTGAAAATGAGAGAAAGAAAACACGGTTAACCTGCTGTTAACCATGACAGAAAATGTTTAGTCCGATTTAATTTTACATAAAGGACAAAAATAATATTAAAGAGTCTTTTTATGCATTTTTAGTGAACATCTGGTCTCAATAGCAGTAAGAAATCAGGGTCAGATAAAGTATCCTATTCAGCAGATTCATACTAAGCTAAAACAATATAAGGATAACAGACTTTAGAGTAAGAACAAACTTACAGCATAATAAAAATACTGTACAGTTACTAAAATGGCATGCTCAGAACTCGGTTACACTCAGATTCAAAGTACTCTACAGCTGGGTAGGGTAGTTTAAAGAAATATCAAATCAAATCAAACTTTATTTGTATAGCACATTTCAGCAGCAAGGCATTTCAAAGTGCTTTACATCAAATCAAACACAAAAATACAATGCAACATAGAATCAACAATAAAAACAACATCAAGTCAAATTCCGTCAATAAATTTGCAATTGATTACGTTTCAAATACAACTCTAAACAAGTGGGTTTTTAGTTGAGATTTAAAGGAAGTCAGTGTTTCAGCTGTTTTACAGTTTTCTGGAAGTTTGTTCCAGATTTTTGGTGCATGGATGCTAAATGCCGCTTCTCCTCATATGTATAAAATGTGCATTGTTAGGCCTGTCGGAATAAATTAATTAATCGCATGATAAATTAACACTATCTCCAAAAAAAATTAATTTCCATGATTTATTTTTCTTTTTTCTCTCTTTCTACCAAAAACTGGATGGCAAAAATCTTCAGTCTGGTCCTTTGGTCTCAAGTAGCTGCTTTTTTTAAAGACACTTTTGTTTACAGAGACTTTATAATTCATTTTCTTAGTTGTTTCTGTTGTTTTTTTTATTATTATTATTATTGATATTTAAAATGTCTTCCAGTTCCAGAAGACATTTTATTAGAATTTAAAGATTATTGACTGAGTTTTCTTCCATTATTTTGTCATTACTATTATATTACTTGAAAATGGTTTCAAAAATAAGAACATTTTGCTGTAGTCCAGCAAAATGTGTTTTTATGAAAGGTCTAATCATCTAGTATTCCTGCATTCAGCATTAAAACTTGTATTTTTCTTTATACAGTATTTCTACTTATTTTTTCTTTCCTCAGTTTGCCTCATCTTTCTCCAGTGAGACCGCTCTACCTCCAAACTTGCGCCTTCCCTCAAATCTTGTGGATCCTGACAGATTAAGTAAGTCTAACATGGAGGTTAATTGAATGATTTTGATCTTAACAGCTGGTTAACACAAGCATGTTAATTTTTCTCTCTTCACTTGTTTTGTTTATTCTTGCAGAGCGTCCTCCACCTCCAGAAGACTCCTCCCTTCCTCTAATCAGGAAGTGCGAAGCGGCACTTCCTGCTCACCTGAGCCCCGTGCGGACGTGGGTGGACACTCTGGAGAGTAAGGATAGCGAACCTTTGGGTCTGACTGAACTCCACCCCGATGTCTTTGCAGTGACTCCAAGGCATGTAGAAACCTTTCATCGTGCTGAATTAAGATTCTCAGACCACTTCAGCTTTAAACTGATCTTTGTTCTCCTAATACAGGCTTGATATTCTACATGCTGTTGAAACCTGGCAGAGAAATTACAAAAGAATTGTAAGTTAAATACAGTTGAAACCAGAAGTTTACCTACATCTTTTTTTCTCACTGTCAGTTAGAATTACTAAAATTATTTCTATGTGCTCAAAGCTACAGTGTGTTATTAAACTGTATGATTAATTAGTTAATTATTCTAATTGGTTTAAAAATTTGAACCAAAAATCTGGGTTTCCTTATCTAAGGAGTAGCTGTCATAATAGTACAAGTATACAGTCATACAACAATAAAGTTTAATTAATATAAGAATAAAGTTTTAATATTACCAGAATAAAGTCTTAATATTAGGGCAGAGAAGTAGTACAAAAAATACCAGAAAATTAAAATAAGGAATGTTGACGATTCTGTGAAGTTATGCTATCGGTTTTACAGATGAAGCAATAAGTCTTTTCAGACATCATCATCAAATCATTATCAGTAGGAGGATTTTTTAACTTTTGATTATGCCACTGATAATACTAATACTGTCATACAACACACAGAAGGGATGAATGAAATAAAATCCACCTTTTGTCTCCAAAAAGTGGATTTTAAAAAGTAATTTCTATTTTTTGTTTTTTCAGAAAATATTTGATTTAAAAAATTTTTTTTTAGAGTTACTTTGTTTTTCTAAGTTTATTTTCTTGGCTATGATAGAATCAACTAATAATCTGACATTATTTTAACGTTTCACAGAGTCATGCTAACACAAAGGTGAGGTCAGAGGTGCGAGGCGGAGGCAGGAAGCCATGGAAACAAAAAGGAAGCGGAAGAGCTCGCCATGGAAGCATCCGATCGCCGCTGTGGAGAGGAGGTAGCTTCATCTGCTGTTTAATTTAGTTTTTAAATAGATTCCCTCCACTTAAACTAAACTGTTGCACTTATAAAGATGACTAACTTCTTTTCTGAGCCATAAATTCAGATGCAGCTTCCTTTACTGATGTGATCTAGAAGGATTCACAGAGTTTTTCCCCCTCAGGCGGAGTTTCTCATGGGCCAAGAGGACCCAACAGTTACTACTACATGTTACCCATGAAAGTACGAGTGCAGGGGCTGAAAGTGGCTCTAAGCTCCAAGATGGCTCAGGTAAATCTGATATTCAGTTCAGTTGGGTATAGTACTGTCAGCTGTGACATGGAAAATAATGAATGTCGGTAACTTACGTTAAAAACATGGAGTTTATTAATGCTAAGCAGATCACGTGTGCAAACAGAGGATGATGGATTGTTCTTCAAGAAGTACAACAAAGGATTCTGTTGGTAATAAATCCAGATTGTATTCAATTTATTCTGCATTAAGTTGTTGCACCACATTATTTAGTGGTGATTTCTATTAGATTGCAGAGTAACAACTGATTTTATAAATCAGTAAATTTATTTATTTTTTTTTAGTCGAGCAGTGTGCAACACAAAAACAATCGCGGTGTCCTTTGTTGTCTCCACCTTAGCTAATGTGTTAATAGCTGAGCGAAATTTGCGTTTAGCACTTTTGCTAACTTTGAAAATAATAAAACAAATTCTGGATAAATTCTGAAGCGCTAATTGGCTTCCCTGTTTCTTGGTCTTTCGGTTGAGAAAAGTTCGACATCTTTGAAATTTTTGTCGACCGTTAATTCTTAAAGTAGTCATGCTCTTATTTTGAAGAGGGTGAAAACAGTTTGCGCAGTAGTTCCGTTTCCTCTCCTAACATTTTCTCTTCCAATAATTTACTTCCTCACAAAATAAAACAAGGAGAACAGTCATTGCATTTCGTTATTTTATAGAACTTGTAAATGACGTCGAAAGGACATTGTTGCTTGAAGAGTTGTGGTAGACTTAAATTTAGATATAATCTGAGTCTGGCGCTGTAGCATTAGCTTCGGCTAATTTCAGTGTTAATGCAGCTACATTTTCGGTTAGTCTTGCACATCACTTGTCGCTATAATACTTTTTGATAACTCTGACCTTCTGTTTTCTGTAGCAATACCTCCACGTAGTGGACTCGCTGAACATTCCCACGCCAGACTCCCAGTATCTGCTGGAGCTGATCAGAGACAGACACTGGGGAGAGTCTGTGCTGCTGGTTGATGTGTGGGTATCTTACCTTACTGGTGTAAATCAGAGCAAATAACCTTAAATAATTATCTATTCTAATTTATTCTATGGTTGCTTTTAGGTCTCAAGAGTTCCCTGAAAATATCCTCCAGGCTACAGCAAACCTAAAGACAGTCAACCTTATTCCAGCCATCGGTGAGTAAAGTACAACCTGTGTATTAGAGCCATTGCAGATACAAAAGAAGTAAATACCTGCCAAAAAACTCTGAAACGCTGGAAATATAAAAGATTTCTGAGTTTGAAATGTTGAAAATTTGACTTTTCTAATTCCAATTTCCAAGACGTGCTAGAATTTGAGATCAGAAATTTGAGATCAAGTTTTGATCTCAAATTTTCTAGAATACTTGCAATTTCTGAAATTCAAATGTTAAAATTTGTTAGAAAACACCAATTTTTTAAAAATAATCTGTAATTTTCTAGAAAACGTCTAAATTTAACACCAATTTCCAAATTTCTTGAGTTTTTTCTTGCAAGTTTTCAGATTTTGAAACTCAATCTGAAATTTTATAAGTATGAAAAATCGAATGTTTGACTTTTCAAACTCCAAATTGGAGATTTAGTTTCAGAAGTTGAAAACTTGCTAGAAAAAATAAATAAATAAATGTTCTCAGAAATATTATGGGAGAAAAAAAAAAAAATCTAGCAATCGCTAGAAAGCAAAAATTTAAAAAAACTCAAATTATCTAGAAAACGCTTTGGAAATTGACATTAATTTCAAAGTTTCTTGTTTTTTTTCATGCAAGTTTTCAACCTTTGATACTCAATCTCAGATTTTACAAAGTTTGAAAAGTTGAAAAACTTTAGACAAACCTTGGACAAAAAGCAGATACAGAAACTCAAAATTATGTTGTTTTTTTTCTAGTGTGCTTCAAATTTTTTCCTAAAAATTTTGATTAATTTCAAAAGGTTAGTTTTTAGATCCAGATTTCCAACTCTTTTTCTGAATGCTTTTTTTTCCCTTTGGGTTGTTTTAATCGAACTGGATTAAATGTTGTTTTCCCGTCAGGTCTGAATGTGCACAGCATGCTGAAACATGAAGCCGTCATCCTGACTCTGGACACGGTCAGGTTTCTGGAGGAGAAGCTCCTCTGGCACGACAAGCGTTACACGTTTCTTTACCCGTTCAAACTGCCGTACTCCGACTTCCCTTAGAACTGATCTGTGTCAAATTCACTGACAAGACTGTTTTATTTGTTTATTCTGAATGTCACAATAAATAATTATACTTGTAAAAAGTACAAAAACAGTTTTGAAAATTGTGCAGCTTAAAACTGAGAATTAAACTTTTGTGGGAGGCGACGGTTTGCCAGATCGTTCCTGATCGTCCAGCGAAGCTCGGAGCGTTTCTTCTGCGTCGGCACCGTGTAGGTGTTGGGAACGTTAACCCTTCGGGGCTTCTGCTCAAACACAATAAAGACAGGAGATTAGAGCGCCCTCCTTGTCACAGCTGGGCAGGCGGCTCTGATCGTTTCTTCCAGAACAAGTTGTTCTATTAAGAGCAGGAAGTGGGAGGTGACGCATTGTTCAAACGTGATTTCTCATATAACTTCACATATTCCCAGAGAGGTTACATCAGCTCTTAGAAATGCAGTTCAGATTTTTTCATAGACGTGATGGGAACGTCCAATTATCAGGCATTTCGGAAAGGAGACGGGTTCTGTGTCCAGAGATTAAAGTTTTTGCTCCAAAATCGGCAGATTAGCCCCAAAACCAAAGCTAGATACAACGTGAAGATTCTGATAAAGCTGGTCATCATCGCATCAATATTCAGTGAAATGTGTCCTGTACCAACATGGGCTGAAATGCTGGTCAGAGACAAAGAAACCATTTTAAAAATCTTCATTTTTGGAGACACGTGTTGTGGCCTGATGAAACTAAAGTGGAAATATTTGGACATAATGACCATTTGGAGGAAAATTGAGGAAGCTTTTAACCATCCAAACTGAAGTACGGAGGTGGCACCATCATGATGTGGGACTGTTTTGCTGATTTTTTTCTTACAAATTTCTGACTTTTCAATATCAGAGGATATGGCTTCATCATAAACTGATGCATGGCTTTTTGACTAAATATATTGACGTTTTCACATAATTGTAAAATTAAACTGTAAATTTATCTCTCCATGATCACATTATTATTTTTTAATCCATAAAGCAGAGTTGTACGTGTCTGTGCATTTCTTGCCACTGAATGAGGAGGAATGTGACTCAGCTACAAAGTTTTACCTCCAGGCATTTCTGCCCAGAAGCAAAACTGGTTGTTATGCAGTCAGCAGAGGCTATACTGCCCTCTTCTGGTCCAGATCTGACAGTGCATCGTTAAATCATAAATCCAGCTGTTTACAGCTGTTAGCAGCAGTAAAAACAGAACCAAAAAACAGGGTTTTTCTTTTTTTTTTTACTGCTTCACATTAAAAACAATCAAAAACAATAAAAATTCAAACCAAAATCTTTCTGATGCACCAACTTAACACTAGAACGTGATTTTGTTGCAGTCAACCCTCATTTGTTGATAAACTGCTTTATTTTTGTGAGTAAAGCAGTTTTGTCCTACATTTCTCTTCTGTATGTTTATCTGTAAAATACTTGACTGCATCAAAACAAGAGACATTGTGTTTAATGTTTCATCCTAGTAGATTTAAAATACACCGAGGGATAATTTGAAGAAAGTTGGAAGAAGTCTGAATGTTACATTCTGATTAATATTCAATAAAAATAATTTACACCGATCTCAGTTTAAACACTCCTCCTTAGACTACACTCTGAGTTGAATCTATGATTTATCCTTTCAATCATATTTATTAATTTCATAGTAAATTAATTTGCACATGTCCTGAAAAGCTCCATGATGAAAACAAAAACCTCAACACAAATATTTTTTTTTACAAAGTGAAAATAGTTTTAAAGTGTTTTAAAGTGTGTATTGTTTGAAAATCTGTCATGGAGTCAAACATGTTCCCCATTGGTGTGATATTTTAGCTGAACCACTCAAACCACATAAATAATAATAAATTAAACTACAGAATTATTTGTATAACTGACCAAAACTGTGAGGAAAACAATTTTTATGCTACAGGTCTCAGGACAAATAATGGTGAATACTCACAAGAAGAGGCTGGCATGAAAACTTTTCCTGAAAAACAAAAATATGAAGTAATTTAAGTTTATTAACATTTACCAGCTAGTTCTAAACTTAACACTGCTACTAATGCACCAATCCACCATTTTATTTTTACTTCCAATACAATCCAAAACAAAAACAGTTCTGCATTAAAATAAAATTTTTCGTTTTTTTGACAGACGGAACTAACTAAACTTAGTTGGTGCATTACTGCCACCTAGAGGTTGGTGAAAGAATCAACCAAAGAAACCTGGGATGCGCCGATCCACTTCTGATGTTGTCGACCAATACAGATCCGACACAGAAAAACAACGCTTAATTGAATAATTTCTTTAAACACAGACATAAATGTATTGAATTACAAATGTATGTAATAACTCTGCACCAGCAGAGTAAACTTAAAACATACAAACAGCTTCACAAGCTTGGTCAAACATATCAAAACAACTGTAATATTTTCACTCAGTGCAAATAGGAGTAAAACATCCAATGTAAAATAAATGATAAAGAAACTGACAAAAACTGTTAGCTTAATATTATCTAAAGCTAAATATTACCAAGTATTTCTGGTTTAGTTTCTAGTGTAAATATCTCAGTACACCTGAAATAAGACAAAACTAAATTATAAGAAACTTTTCAATTAATTGGCAGATTATTTCATTTATGGGAAAAATGTGTTGTTAAAAGTGGAATAATCTGATAATAGAACTAGTTCATTTTCATCAGTATTAATGAATTATTATTTCTTATTGACTAAGAACTAGCTCCTTTCTCTTGCTGAAACGTTACGTGTAAGTTTTGTCTTATGTGAAGTGTACTACGATGTTTGCACTGGAAAGTAAATTCTACAAAAAGCGTGACGTCTCAGAGGATAAATTAGACTGAATAGATCCGTTCAATTTAGAATGTTTTTCAATATCTGGACTGATACAGATGTTAATATTGGATCTGTGAATCTCTACTTAACACAAAGAAACATTAAATGTGTAATTTATATAAATACTTCTACATCTTTGAAAAACTAAATCGTACAAATTGATATTGCTGCATTGTTCCACAGGAGAGTTTGAAACACGGCCATGTTTCCGTACCTTAATCTCCCATCGGAGAGCTTTCCTGATGTTGTCTCCAGGCACCTGGAACGTGTCCCACATCTCCTTGTACTGGAAATACCTGCAGAGGCAAAAGTATCCACCAAAGCTGGCGTCAAACTACAGCAGCAGACTCCAAAAGCAAACAGTCAAAGCGAAAACGGATTTTTGAAGACCTTTATACCAAGGATGACGCCAATCAAAGACTGCAGTATACACTAACACAATTCAAGTCTGGTTTTATGTATTTGTTGTCAAATTTTCAGCTGTCACATCTTTATAATTTCTAGAAATAATTTCCACAAGGTTTATGAGTCCATTTATGGGAATTTGCCACCATTCTCCCAGTAGAGCATTTGTGAGGTCAGACACTGATGTTGGATGAGAATAACCATCCATGTCTTAATCAATCCCAAAGCTGTTAAATCAGGTTGAGGTCAGAATCTGTCCAGTTGAAACTAAAGAGGCCAAAACTAAAATCTTCCTACGAAGCTGGGACTGTGAAATTGTCCAAAATGTGTTGATATGTTCAAGAACCAAGAGTTCCTTTCAGCAGAGTTAAGTAACCAAAACCCAGCTCCATAATCCTCCCCTACAGAATGTCAATCTGACCTTTTCTGCTGGACCTGGTGATTTAAATGTGCAGAATTGTGTAAAATCAACTTTTTTGTACTTTACATCATGTTATAATGTTATTCCCTCATCAAAAATATTCCTGTGTGCTTGAGCAGTCCTTGAATCTCCATGGCAACCATTAAGCTGAGAAAAACACCAGGGTGGACCTAGCCCTGCCTTCAAGGACAAAGCTCCTCCTCTGAGATGCAGTTTTCCAAGCTTCTACCTCACAACTCCCCCATTCAGCTCCTTCAAACTAGCCAGCGATGTGATGTTTCAGAAAGAGCACTAGTTCTTAAAGAGACAGTGACCCAATTTGAAGGCAATAAAATTTATTTTAAATCATATTTGATATTTATAGCATTTCTATAAGAACTGAAGGTACCATAGTTACTTGTTTATGCTATAAAATGGCACCATGTGCCTGGAAAACATAATACTGGCCCTTTAAGGCTTTGTACTGGTGCTTGTCCAACAAAACCACTTCAAGGAAAATCTATATCTTGAGATCAGAAGCCTGTAATTATTCACTCTGTAGATCAAACTGCAGGTGGTTTTAGGAAAAATTAAAAGGTAGTTTTGCCTAATTTTAAACATTTAGCACTTCATTTGACACATAGAAAGATTATTTTATTGTTTTCTTAGATTTGACCCAGATGTGGATAAATGTTTGTGCTTTGCAGAGATATCTCTAACTTACCTAGTCACTGGATCATTCTTCTTAAAGGCTCTTTGGCACATCATCGGCCGGATGACTGAAACACAGGTTATAAAAAAGTTTAAGTATTTTACAACAATGTATGGCCCTAGAGAGATCTAGAACTATAAATCTTAAATGTGATCAGTCCCTTCATTGCTGGTTACTTACAGGATTTTGGTTTGGGCCGTACTTCTCGATCACTTTGAGTCTGAAGGTAAAAATGTCACAAATCAGACATATTAACATTTAGAACTGCAGAACGTAACTTTTGTAAAAGTATGTTTTTTTCCATATTTATTGAAACTGTCAACATGTTGTGACAGTTTAGTATGAGACAGATAATTTGTGAAAAAAATAATCAACCTCCTCAAAATCCTACGTTTGAGCTGCAGAAATGCTCCTGGTCAAAAACACAACCAATCAGAGCCAGGAGGCGGGTCTTTGTGCTGTCAATCATCCTCCTGTAGGCTGCTCAATGTGCTAATGGTGGAAAAACAACTTATTACTGTATTGTCTGTAGTTAGTACTGGGAGCACTGGGATAAAAAGAGGATCTTGATTTGTTTTCACAGATTATCTGTCTTATATACTGTCACTCATGCATCTTTAATAAATGTAACTATGAAACCTGCTTCACTCACCACGACATCAATATACGGTTTGAAGGCAGTGAAGTCGACGGCGTCGGTCTCTGAACCCTGGGAGTCGTTCTCATCTGTGTCGGAATCTTTCTGATCCGAGGTTAGATCAAGCTCAGCCATTCGCTCTTCTAAGCAGCTCGAAACATCTGATAGACAATGAACAAAAACACGCTTTGCTCTCAAATAGTAAAGCTCTGGTTTTGAAAGCATGAGCAGGAGTTTGTATTTGTATAGAGAAGTGAAAAACGAAAGGATGACTGCAGTCTACAGATAATGTTTTGATTTTTTAAACGTACAGACATCTTTTCATATGACCACCAGGTAAACTCTAGCCTGGCCATTGTCTTATGCAATCTTACTCTATTCTCATTTCCTTTCATTGCTGGGTCTGGGATTTCTCCCATTGACTTGGATTCTTTTGGCAGAATGTTAACCTGGCCAATCAACAAACAGAAAATAAATTTTGAACAATGTCAACTGCAGTTAGCCTGTAGCTTTAGAAATGGTGGTGGAGGAATCGAACAAAGCTGTTCAGTTGCTAGCTGCGCTTCTTAATGTTGAATTAGCATGAACAGACATTTTGTTTGGCTCTGCACTTTCCTCTTTGCAGAGGACGGTTGTTCAGCACAGGCAACTTCCAGTCAGTGTCGCAGCTGACTAAGCGCTGTGACACTGTAACGCGAACTGGCGCGTTCGTGTCACGGTCAACTTTAGCAATTGGGTAAATTTAATTGTCAAAGTCCACACCTGCAGGAAGTAACCACTCCTCAATAGTTGAGGGTTCAAACCCTCAGTATGAAACAAAGGATAAAAAAGGGGTGTCCAAAATGCGGCCCAGGGCCGTTTGTGGCCCTCTGGGGAATTTTGGGCGGTCCCCTGATCTACAAGCATAATTGGTTAAGGCAGACGGACACTTTTTCATCTGGATAAATAACAATAACAGATTCTCATTTATTAAAGACTCTCCATTCATAGTAATTTAGGAGCAACTGCAATCACAATTATTGATTGCTTTTCCTCAAAAGCTAGTATTGCAGAGAGAAAAAAATAAAAATCAACCCGTATAAGAAAAAAAAGAAGAAAGAAAATCAACCCCAAAGAAACTATTGGCCTGTTGTTTACTAATGCAATCTTGCAAGATTGGCACCAGCAGCCCTCATGAGCCTGATGGGATAAGAGTGGAAGAAAATGAATGAATGGATGGATGAGTTAAAATAAGCTTTTATATCTTGCTGAATAGCAAACTTATTAGTTTTGTCTTATTTCAAATGAGCAGGGATTTTTGCACAAATACTTGGTCAGATTTTGTAGAGTAAATTTTTGTTGCAAAATATTTGGACAACATTTGTGCAGGTTTTTACCAGGCAAGATAAAATCCTTTATGGAGTTGAAGAACCTGACACCTTTGTTTCTTGAAGATTTGTCTTTAACATCAATCGCTGACATGCTTTCTGCACTTTTCTCCAGATTGTGCAGCAGTTTCTCCAGTTTTTCTTCTCCGCCTCCATCTATCCCATCTTCTAAACCCTTCTTGTGAAACAAGAGCGTATTGTCTGCATCAATGTGAAGATGCTGTTCCTTTGGTTCTGGTTCTACAGGTAGTTTCACGTCAACTATGCCATCGGACACAAACTCCACAGGCTCCCTTACATCCAGTCCATGCGTCGGTTCATTATCAAACTCAGTGAAGCTACTGAGCAGCTGTGAGACTTCGTTATCGTCTCTGAACTCAGAAAGATCTTCTTGGCTGTTTTGAGTTAACCTGTTCATAGAATGATCGTCCCTCTGGTCTGCTTGGTTCTGCTCCTCCGCTCTGTATGTGCCATATCCAGAGGTCATTGGGCTTTCTGCTGCACCATCAGTAGTTTTCCCATCATCATTATAATCACTTTCCTCTTCCAGAGTCCCCTCATTAAACAACTGCAGGCTTTTTAACTGCGGGTGTTCCTCTCCTGAACTCTCTGGAGGCGAGTCCTCTGGATCGTTGACGGGTCTCATAATTTCCACGTCCTCCTCCTTGTCTTCCGCCTCTCCGTCCGACCAGAAAGAGGAATAAAGGGAATCCTTTTCGTCATCGCTCTCTCTGTCCCACTGATCATTATACATTTTATACATGGCGGCAGCACGCTTGGCTGAGGTGTGTGGGGTGAAGGATCAACAGAGGCAGGAGGTTGGAGGAAGGAGCTAAGAGGATTAGCTGAAATCCAGAGACCTTACACGCCTCTTCTCACAGCTGAAACAGCCCCAGCTGCTGGAGACTATTTGGTAGTATCTCTTGATTTGTTTATATTGATTTGTTAACCGATATTTACTCTATCTCTCCCATTATAGCTAGTTTTAAGGAGCTTGATTTAAAGTTAAAGGAGACCTGTTGTGCAAAATTCACTTTTGGGTCAACTGCTTTTAAAAACAGCCGAAGCGCTTCCTGGCAATAAGGTGTTTTTTGGTGCCTGGAAAATTATCCGTAAAAAAAAATCTCCTGAATGTAACGTCACAAATCAGCAGGCACTCCCCCTCACCTAGCAACCCCAGTGAAGTTTAGCCTGTTGCCTACTAACCCAAGATTGGCTCCAGCACCTTTGGTTAGCTTGTTTTACTGCTGTATGCGCTGTACAATGGCTGCTGGAAAAAATAAGTGCTTTGTTGTTGACTTACAATACACCAACCACTTGCTGCATCCTTGTTGGTTGTGCAGGAGGCTCTACTTCTGCTTTTCAAGGATTTACAATTGGGCATATGTTTGCAGCCATTTTCACATGTGAGCGTGAACGTTGATATTGGGGGGCGTGGCCAGCAGCAGATTATTTGTATTTAAAGTGACAGGACGCCCTAAAACTGTAATGAAAGTTGGTTCTACGAAGTATCGAGATGAAGGAGTTCAATAAAGCTGCACAGAACTTTAAAAAAGTAAAAAGTGTATATTTTCCTTCCACTTCTCATTTTGAAGTACTTTGTGATTGTTTAAATCAAGTAAAAATAAATTCACGGAAAACACATCAAGGTTTGTGGTTGAAGGTGGATGAATACTGTTATGAGGGACTGGGTATGAAAATTGGTCTACATTACCTGAGTCATCTGTGTAAATCGATTCAGAACAGATGAAAGACTTTCCTTTTCGTTTTCTGAGAATTAAAAAAAAAACAACAAAAAAAAACCAATGACATCAGAAATCACATGGTCAGTTTTTCTGTAAACCTCTGCAAACACCAAAGTGTTTAAATTATATTGATTATAATTTACATTTAATTAAAAATTTAAATTTCAGGGTTTCCCCCACACCTATAAAACGCAAATAAGTTGAAAAGTTTGAGCTTTCCACAGCTTAAACCCACCTTAAAACCTTTCTCTTTATTAATCGCCTCTGCTGGTGGTCTGAACAGGAAGTGTAGCTGTCAGACAGCGGAGAGTCCAGGGTGTCTTCAGTATCTGGCTCCTCCTGCAGCCTGTTAGGACCACCAGCTGAGAAATGCAGCCTCGGACCCACAGACAGTGCAGCGTATGAGTCGCCACAGCTAAATGACCGTCCATTGTGTTCGCTCTTCTGTGTGTTGGACAGCTGTGCATTTACAAAATTGAACAAGTCAACCAAATAACGTTAAGAGTGTTTTCTTGGCAGGAAAAATCAATTACAGATCAATACATTAAGAGTTTCCTTGAGATCTTATTTGTAAAAATAATAACAACATTGATCAAAACATTCTTGAAAGAGACTGGAGGATTATTTTGGTTAGAGGTGCACCGATTGTTTTCTGGCTGATTGAATTACGATCTTTAAAAAACTTGATCTGCCGATTCCGATTTTGACCGATACCAATTTTTTTTTTGTCTTAAATGTTGCTCAATATTGCGAGAAAGTTGCTGAGTTGGTAGCAGTGGGATGACAATTGTTAACTGCAAACATGCAGACAAGATCTGGTGGGCCAGTCAATCAGTCAAACATCTTACAGGAGAGCAGAAGAAGCAAGACGCTGATTTTTAGACCTTTACTCAGGTAGATAAGATTGAGGAATAAGATTGGTTTCACATAAATGCATTGGCCGATTACTGATCACCCAAAATTAAGAAAATCAGGGCCAATAAACTGGCTGACCAATAAATTGGCATTTATTGGATAAATAAACCCAATAAATGGATTTATTTATCCATTTAAATAAATCCATTTATTGATTTATTTAAATGGTTTTATTACTAGTGACTATTTATTATTGAACGATAAACAAGACTCCAGTCACTGGGTGGCAGCAGGGCAAAAACTAATCAACAGGCTGCCTTTTCAACTCAGTAGAAGTAGCTAAGCCTATGCAGGCACACCAGTGTAGAGAGCTGACGAAGTAGGAGAGATGAATAAGTTTGTGATAGTGAAAAGAAAAAATGGAGGCAGTGACAGATGTAAGTAAAGCAAGTGATGGTAGCCAGCAATTACAAAGAACAGTGAAAAAAATACAACTACATCTGGGTGTAGCTTCATATTATTTACCATTGAGTCACGGCCTGGTTTTTCTTTATGTAGAAAAAATCCATCCCCGGAATTGTGATTGTATGACAGGCTGACTGTGGGGAAGTAAAGCAAAAATTAAGGACAACTCCATTACCAGCATCATGATTAGGTGGGTTTAAATAACTGTGGCTCTCACCTTTTTCTTTAGTATAAGCAGGAAGACTTGACAGAGATGCTCCTGTCTGAGCATGTATGCTTATAGGTGTGGGAGAGGCTAGGTTTTTCCACTGCCCATGGCGAATCAGGTCATCAAGATCTGACAGGATGCATACAAGAAAAACGACAGATTTGTTTTCTTGTTCAGCACATAAATATCTACAACTTCAAAATCTTCCAAGAAGAGACATATGGCTCATGAGGATAACCTTGCTTAAACTCCAGCAGCCTGTGTTTTGGTATGGTCTTATAGCCAAGAATAGCCAGTTGCTGTTGAATTTCTTCTTCTGAGAAGTCCAAGTTGTCCATAATGTTGCCAATTTTATGTTCTTGGGAGAGAAGGTAAACACACAAAAGCCTAATATTAAATTTTGTTAATTATTTGTACATCTGCACCAGAAATTGTACATAACTTCATTTTTTGTCTATCTAGTGGTGTCATTTTAAAATATTAAATCAGATGTTTTGAATCACTTAATCAGTGTTTAAGCAGCCTTTTTACAAAATACTCTAATCTTGAGTAATTGCTTAAATGGCTACTACTTACCTGTGTAAAATTATGTGAAAGTAGTTTTACTCTTGAGTACTCTACCCATCCCTTCCTACACGTTTTTTTTGAAGCTCAAGCCATATTTATTGGGTTTATATAGCCCATATTTCAGCCACACTTCTTATGTCAGGGTTAAACAAAATGCTTTTTATATATGGGAGGGTAAACAAATACACAAGAAGTTTGCTACCGTTAGCTTAGCACAAGGTGATGTACAAGCAACCACGCCCTAATGGACATATGTAAACACCTCATGCCTAAAATTTATACACACTTTAGCGTTATTGCTTATTATCAATATTTTAAATAATGTATGTTTCAAAAATAGCATTAAATATATGGTTAAAATATAAATGTAGGCTGCAATCAAGAAGTATCACCTTAACAAAGATTAAATGTCAGACCGAGCGTTGTGTATTTTTTCAAGAAGACTAACGTAATTTATCTTTTATGCCATTTTTGCTTTGATTTAACCTTTTAAGTTATTGGTCGGCGATAAGTAGATTTACTATAACATAGTTTCCTGCCATTGTGTTGTTGAAAATCAAACATTTTACCTACCTCCGCGAAAATTTGTTTAAAAAATTCGACACCATAAAAAGTAAGACGGCGGTTAGCTGAAAAATAAAGCAACCTTCGGCATAATGGTCGCTTGTGTGTAAAAATCAAGCTCTTTAACAAGGTTGCTGCCTAAAAACTCAGCAACATTAGCTAAAAAACGGTGCCGTTTAAAAGCGTACACACAAAAGCACCAGGACAACAGCCGTTAACGAGCTTTGAAAATAACGCCATCTTCTTCTTCCTCGTCCCGTCTATTGCTTTTCGATAACTACCGCCACCCACTGGTCAAGAGCCTGTAAGATCACGCCAGATTTTACTTGTTCGGGCATATATTGTTGAGATACTGGAGCGTACTGGTTGCCTAAAATTCTCTTGTGACAAATTCCTCAATTTCCCAACTGATACTAGCACGTCTGATGAGTTGGGTGCCTATCTCTGTTTTTCTCCATTCGGGAAGCCTCGACAGATCCCGTTCTCTGCCGATCTCTCCTCCAAAGCTCGGAGGTTCACTTAGGGACCGTCAACAAACTTCCGAACCAAACACTCCTGAGAAGCAAAAGTAAATAGAAGTCTTGCCTTGTGAACATCTGACACAAAAATGCTAGTTCGTGTTATTACATGAGGCATACACATTCTATTTAATGCAAAGTAATTAAAATATTTAAAATAATTTTCATATTAAAAAACTTTTTTTTTCTTCAATAAATTCTCAAAATCAATGTGAAATTATTTTACTAAATTGGATAGATGAGGCACATTCATTATTCCATTTTAGGTCTATCCTATATTTTATAGGTAATTTTAAATTTTTTTTAAAATATGTTTTTTCTTCAATAGCATACATGTCACGAGACCTATTGATTTAAAATCGATGTGAAATTATTCTACTACTCTGGCCAGATGAGGTACAGTTATTTTTTATTCCATTTTAGGTCTTTTTTTAAAATATATTCTACAGGTAATTTTATATGTAGAGAATAAGATTTTTCTTCAGTAGCTTCCAGCTCATGTGACCTACTGACTCAAAATCAGTGTGAAATTATTCTATTAGACTAGGTAGATGAGAAACACTTACTTTTATTCCATTTTTGGTCTTTATATATTTTTTTAGCACTTTTTTCTGTCTGAATTTATGATTTTTCTTCAGTAGCTTGAGGGTCATGTGATCTATTAACTCAAAATCAGTGTGAATTTGTTCTACTACACTGGAAAGACAAAACAAAAAAGCTAATAAATTATTATTGATATAGACTGATACAAAACACTTATTTTGTGATATGCATTTCAGTCATATTTGGTTTCTAACAGTTGGTTTAAAGTGCGCTATTTCTTCTCGTTGCCGTTTCATAAGATGAAGGTCGACAAATTATCAATCAATTACGTTTTCCTGAAGCTAGGGGATTAGTGTTTATAATCTTCTTAATTGAACAAAATTAATCTGTTTGCCTTGTAAGGAAGCTTGATAAAAAAAGAAATTCTGAATCACAACATCAAAAGTGAAAAGAACTAAATTTATAGAAATTTAGAAGAACGGATAAGTGGGAAAAAAAAAAGATTGAATCTAACTTGACTTGTTTTGACTTGCATTTCATTTCAAAACAGCCTCCTTGTGAGTCCAGAGGTTGGTGGCATCAACTCACTCACTCACTCATTGGTTACCTAGCAACTCACTCATTATCTGATTAATAACCTTCTGAGTAACTAGCACAGCAGCAGTTAAAATTTTCTATGCCTTAAAAATAGAAGAAAACAACACGGTGGAGTGAAAAATGTGGATAAAACAGAAAAGGGTCCAGCACCAGTTTGGCGGTATTCCAGATGTTTAAAACAAAAAACTGTTTCTCCCTGTTATCGTTCGTTGAAGATCGAATATGACAACTTAGTTTTACTGAAGCTAACAAATTAGCGTTTGTGATCTATAAATTTATTACAGTAATAAAATTGAGCTGTTTGCCTTGTAAGGGAGTTTGATATATTATTTTTTTCTAAATCACAACATGGAAAGTGAAGAGAATTAAAATGCTAGAATTTTTGAAAGATGGATATTTGAAGAAAAATAAAGGTTGAATCAAACTAGACAAATTT
Organism: Gambusia affinis; assembly: GCF_019740435.1. Classification (NCBI taxonomy): domain Eukaryota; kingdom Metazoa; phylum Chordata; class Actinopteri; order Cyprinodontiformes; family Poeciliidae; genus Gambusia; species Gambusia affinis. Next base: position 6,364,631 of record NC_057871.1, read on the forward strand.
TTCCTTCCTTATTTAGTTTCAAAATGGCCCCCTTGTGAGTGCAGGGGTGTATTTGCTCCTCCTTCAGCCTGCTGAGCCTCACCTTCTCAGGAACAGTCAGGACTTTCTCACTTCCTCCCTTCTAGCAGGCGGCGGGCTTTCAGTCGGGGGGGGGGGCACCTGTAGATGGACTGACCGAAAGCCTCGTCTAATCTGGTAGAAATTTTTTAGTATCTTCCTGGCTCTTTGGGAAAACCATGGCTGTCTTCAGGACCCATCAGGAGCCTCTGCTGGTGGTTTTACTGCAGATTGTGTTGATTTGTTCGGCTCAGGTGAGAGGCGTTTTCATCACTGCTGCATGAAAATAGATAATGAGATTTTTGTGATTTTTATTTGCTAAGTCACTATATTTTGGTACCTAACTCGCCTTTAGCTTCTTACTAAAGGTTGAGTCTACTTTCTTGGATGTTTTTTTGTAATGTGATCCTGTTATAAATTAACTTTAGTTAATTTATATACATTTGAGGCTATAAGTCATGGACTTAAAGTTTTATCGCAATATTTTGTGTTGATATTGTGATAATTTTTTTAGATAACTTTTTGGTTCTGATTGCATGCCAATTATAACCCCAAAACACAAATGCTGCTCTTAAAAAACATTCCCATTTGTAATACACTTCTTTAGGTCACCAGTCACATAAACCAGTGTAATTCATATTACTAAAATGTACACATATTTTCAGATTCATTGATATTTTCATTGAAGAAACAGTGGCGAAAATAGAAAATATAATATTCCCAAAAATGTGGACAATTTTGAGAGGGTTTAAACATCATTTCTGAAATTTTTTGTGACAAGAATGAATCAAAATTATTTTCATGATAAGATATTTATCATGATAAAAGATAAATAATATAATAATAAGCAATACATCAGAACAGTTTGTATTGAACATCATCACTTGAACGGAACAGAATTTCTAGTTAAAATAAATTAAACTTATTGAGAATGTTAACATTTTGTTATTTAAGCAACTGAGATGTTTATTTAGCATTTTAAACTATTTTTATCATAGAATTACCTAATACGCCTCTTTATTCCAGCATGTTCAGCAGTGAGGTTTAGACAGATACTTTGTTTTTGTAATTGTTTGGTTTTTATCTTGTTCTCCTGCTGTCTAACCCAGGAAATGAGATGTTATTTTTTTTAATCTGAGTTAAATAAAAATTAAATAAAAAAAATAAATAAATGAAAACCTTGGTGCTACTTAGGCAGTTTAATGGGATTAAATTGAAAGCTGGGTCGGGTTTCGTGACCTTTCCTCTCAGATCAGCGGCACAATAAGTCTTTGTGTGATCGCACTGCATGATGTTTAAGGAGGAAAAGTGAAAATCTGTTTTCTGTGTTTGTTTAAAAGAGGAGCCTGGTTGGTCCCAGAGGGCCCCCCGGACCGCCAGGCATCGCTGGAGTACCTGGAGTAGACGGAATCGATGTGAGTGTGTGTTTATTTTATCCCTCAGTGAAGCCAAACATCAGCTGTTTCAGATTTACAGCTCTTCTTACTATACATTAAAACAACTTTCACTCATGTAAAAATGCTTACTTCTTCTTTTGATAAAAGGAGATCAAGGAAAATACTCTAGTAAAATCAAATAATACACTGAAAAACAGAGGATGGAACTACAACTTAAATTTGTTACATATAACTTAACTAAGTTTGTCAAACTTAATTTATTTATGTTTATTTAACATAACAGCTTTATAAACTTACTTAGATAAACTAATTTGATACAAATTAACTGAACTTTATGAAGTTGGACCATCTGTTTTCCTTTTTCAGCATATAGTTATAATATGGGACTATTTGAAGAAAGTCAAACAATAACAAAGAAAAATCAGTCTTTATTTATACACGAAGGTTTTGCTTATAAATAGGAGACAATGAAAAGAAACGAATATAAATAATTTGTTTGGAGCTTTGTTTCCAAATGAAGGTCGTTTTCAGTTGTTTGACTTCAATTCTGCTCTGATTGAAAAGAAATGTCCATTTGAGAATGCTGTTAAAATCCCTTAACAGCATTATAAATGCTGTTAAGGGGACAACATGTAAAATCATAAACAATGGGTTGAGTGGCCAACTGATAAAACAAACAAACCTCTGCATGTATAATTATTGTTTTTTGTGTTAATTTAAATTTTTTCTGCATGTTCAGGGTGAGAGAGGGGAAGACTCCACTGTAACTGGCCCAGTAGTGAGTGATTTTCTAATTTCTA